>NC_071300.1:7785423-8098346 GCF_027563975.2 Plodia interpunctella
CGTTTGTTTTTTTTTTCATGTTGTGACCCTTAAACCCGTCTAATACTAAGAAACATTGTTATCTTACACAAAGTAAAGTAAATTGTCCATAAGTACGGCCATGATATTTATTTATCTCGTGATCAATAGCCGACCGTCGTAATCCCGTAGCGCTACGGCGTAGCGTTCAGACATTTGCTACGCCGTCGTCGTAGCCCCGTAGCGGGCGGCACGTAAGTCAATATTGGGAAAATTATGTGTGGACGTGACGTGACAGTCACGTCGTATTAATTATACCGCTGTCTTTGCTTTTGTTGGATATATCAAATTTTATATATAGTTTGCTATGCTAATAACTTAGTTAGCTTATTTACTTATTTTTTTATTTTTTTATTTTGATAATCTAACTGACTGAGCTTGGAAATTGCAAGAGATTCCTTTTCCATAAATAAAAAATAAATAAAAAATATTGGGACAAATCACACAGATTGAAATAGCCCCAAAGTAAGTTCGAGACTTGTGTTATGGGATAATAACTCAACGATACTATATTTTATAACAAATATATATAAAGATATCATTTTCCATCATGACCCGACCGGGGATCGAACCCGGCCCTCTCGGTACAGTGGCAAGAACTTTACCACTGCCATCGAGGTCGTCGAATATAAATATTTTTAAATTCAATATTTCTCAACCACTAGAAGCTATTAGGTACCACTCATTTCAGATTTTGACACTAGAATATTATATAGCATTAATTAATTGCGCAGCATTCGAGTCGAATTAGAGCTCCAACAACGGATATTGTTAAATTTTAATTATATAATTGAATAGCAATGTAAATCATACTAAACCTTTATTTATTTAATATGTGAACTTATTTTTACCTTATTTTTTATAAATAAAAATATTTGTGGTTATCTTTTTAAAGTAAAAAAATAGTACAGTCGATTTATAAAATCTTAGATAATACACAGTCGTGCTACAATCTTCTTAAGAACTAAGCCTGGCCGACAAGAAATTGATAAAAAAGAAAGCTATGACGGCCGCGCTTATTGCGAATTTATTGACAGAGTTGTTTTTATTGTACAGACCTACTAATAATAAAAGTTTGTAAAAAGATGCCATACTATCGATTGTATTTGGATGTAATATAAGACTTCTGTAGGAAAACTTGAGTAATTGTTTTTCTTAGAGTTCTACAATAATGCGAAGGAGAAATTAAATGTACTGGTAAATATTAGGATATTTATGTATTTGTAATAAATAAATAAATAAATAAATAAATAAATAAATAAATAAATAAATAAATAAATAAATAAATAAATAAATAAATAAATAAATAAATAAATAAATAAATAAATAAGTAAATAATAAATAAATAAATAAATATACTAAGACAAATCACACAGATTGAGCTAGCCCCAAAGTTCGGGACTTGTGTAATGGGATACTAATTCAACGGTACTATATTTTTATAACAAATACATATATAGATAAACATCCTAGACCCGGGCCAATCAGAAAACGATCATTTTCCATCATGACCCGACCGGGGATCGAACCTGGGACCTCTCGGTTCAGAGGCAAGCACTTGTGCTTTTTTGGAATTAAAATCATGAAATATTTCGCTCATAATTATAGTAAGTACGTTCTAAGTGAACGTACTTAATATAATTAATTATAGAGCGAAAGCGAAAGCTCTTAAACAATCGAAGCATTGGAAAAAATAAAGCCAAATTTAAACAAGGATACTTGTAAAGGTAGACTCACCTTTACAAATATCCTTGTTTTATCAAAAAGTAATATGCTTGGTTTATCAAAATTACCAGGGAATCAAAGCCTCACATTAAGTTTTTGAGGCCAAAAAAAGTTCCAAAGGAAAATATTATACACGCAATTAGAGTAGGAATATAGCTTTCGGCGAGACATTTAATATTCAAGGAAATTATAACATTTCCTTTCCCGATCCCGGCCTGTTATTGTCAGAAAGTTTAAAACAAAACCAAGATCCTATCGACTTTGTAACAAATTTTCCTTGATTAAGGCGATATGCCATTACTAAGCACAGTGCATCTAAACACGGAATCAAAGATAAAACAGAATAATTATATTACAAAGTGAAAATAAAACATTGGTTGAATAAACTGGTTTTCTAACGGGTTTTTTAACGGTATGCCCGTTTCATAAAATTATGAATATACTTTTGAGGGTAAATTTTCATCAAATTTTGAGGGTCAATTTATCTTAGGAAGTTCGTCATTTTAATAATGTTAATCGAAAATAGTATTTACTTAATCACAGAAAAGTTTAGTGTAGCATACGTAGCCGTGGAAAGCTAGCCTTAACTAAAGCGCGACTCAAAAATTACTTCCGACTCGTTAAATACAGCTGGTGTCCGCTCGAACTTTGTTTTTGATGAAAGGCTTAACGAGCCCTGTCGTTTGGTACGTTCCATTTTTATTTTTATTGAAACATAAAACACTACCACGACTAAAATGCCTATGTAATTTAGCGTCGAAATACATATACAATCACTATAGAACACTCGACGAGACACGTAAGTTTTTCCGTCTTTCCACAAAAAGGTTGTAAACCATAAAGTTAAACACTTGATAAATATACTCACATATGCGCATAGAATGAGTAGATACTACCCTTGGAATTAGTAGAATGAATAGATAATACCCTTGGAATTACTTCGTTGTACTTATACGTAGTACCTACTAATTCCATAATACTACCAACTAGAAGATGTCATAAGCACGTGACATCTAAAAATGGAAGGATAATGTGTTCAGGAAGTTAAAGTTTAGATATAAATATTGCTCTCGTATTATTATGCTGCCGCTCTAGCAGCCCTTTGCCAACGAAAGTATTGATTCTGCCGACAAAATTGTGTAATGAAGTCCTTTAAAAAAATCTGAGAATATCACTAAGTTAATACGAAGTCGCTTCGCTGTCTGTCTGTCGCTTCGCTGTCTGTCTGCTTACATCTTGAAAACTACGCAACGGATTATGATGCGAGTTATTTTTAATAGATAGTGTGATTTCTGAGGAAGGTTGAGATGTATAATTTATTACGGTATTTTCTTAGTAAAGCCGGGTCGGGCCGCTAGTTATACAAAAGTGCGCGCATATCACTTTGCTCGCAACTTCAAATATTCTTCGATATGTGGTTAAACCAAATTGCAGTTTGAACGTGGTTATTGCTGCAAAATGGGTGCAAATGTTGGAATTGAGGTTGGAAGTCTAGAATGATGGATGAAAGTTGAACGTTCCGTCGACGGCGCGGATTTGTAGCGCCGCGGGATTACGCGGGCGTGCCGTCTAGAGATGGCCGTTACGACAATATACAGTTTCAGTATTGATACGGTACAATTCAGTATTGGTACAGTGTCGACGTATACGGCTTTTTTATAAAAATCTCTATTTGTTTTCTAATTTGAATAACGACGTAAAATTTTGCGTCCTGTATTGTAGTGCACTGTATTTTATTGTTTTTTTTTTTTAATTAATTTTGGCACAAACGGTCATTATAAGAAACATCTTACAATAAAAATAACATGTTTATTGTGGTCAATTGACACTTTGCCAGTATCACTACATAAGATAATATAGTTTTTTTTTCAAAATTAGATCTATTTATAGCTTTATCTAACTAACAACCATCTTAAATTAAACCATGCACACAGACATGCAGAGTAAATTAAGTTATTTCGAATAACTTTATTGTTACCCATAAAATTTTCGGTATTTCAATACTGCGTACCAACAGCTCTAGCGATGTGAAAATATTCATATATTCAGGTTTCAGGTGAACCGACGCGATTTAAGCTCAACATATCAGCCGCGAAAATGTTCCTAATTATATATTTATCAAACGTTTGAACACAAAAGCACATTGTTTGACGTTGTTACACGTTGAAGCAATGCAAAGCGAATATTTTATTAAAAGGTACTGGCTGTGTGTAAAGAATTTAAAAGAAAAGAAAGAATTTTCAATTAAATACAATATAAGGACGTCATATTTCATTCAATGATTACGAGATCTTTTTAAGCCTCAATGTAAATAGAGGGGTGTGTCTTTAGAATCATAGCTCTCCCAGACGGACGAACCGATCTAGTTTATTTTTATTTTTTTATGAAAGACTAGCTGCGCCCCGGGCCTTCGTTTCCGCGAGAATTTCGGGATAAAAACTGGGTACTTTTTTATGTATTATTCCAGGTTATTTCTACCCGTGTACCAAATTTCATAACAATTCGTCTAGTAAATTTTGCGTGAAAGAGTAACAAACATACACAATGCATCATCATTCTAACAAACTTATAAAATCGAAATGTTTGTTAGACATCCTAACAAACCTAACAAACATTTCGCATGTATAATATTAGTAGGATGATGATGCATTATGAACGGGGCGTAGCCGAGGTATAGTTACACAAACGAATCCCAAAACCAAACAAAGCTCAAACCAGAGCTGCGTCCATGTGAATATAGAGAGCAAACAACTCTTTGTGTACATCACATTTCAGTGGAGGAGAAAAAAACACAAAGTATTCAGAAAAGCAATCTTCATGTTTACTTGCGGAACATCGACTACCCCTAGGTACTATCGACAAATATGCTACGAACACAAACACTACAAATGTAACGGATATTACCCTTCTTCTTATCGAGTGTGTTATTGTTTACACGAGTGTTAGATGATAATTAACTTTAATTACACACATTTATTGTTTTATTAAACAATAAAAAACCAAAGTTTTCATGCAACAATAGGTAACTCGATTCTCAATAAATTATATCCCATATCTATCGGGCAATCTCGTCAGATTGCCCAACATGTCTTGGAACCGCTAAAATACGTCTCGCAAAAACACATATACTCACTTATTCGTCGAATAAGTATGTGTTTGAATTTTTGGGGTAAGACTTCTATCATTATAAGCTCTTTTCTGCACATATAGGCATCTCTTCCTTTACGCCAGTATCCTTTGCCACGCGTTTACGATACCTATGTGATTTCATGAATCGTCTATCCGTCTCGCTGCTGCTCATTCAACACCTTTTTGTCCATATTCCGTCAGCTTTTTAAACCAGCTGCCATCACTACCGACGGGTGCCAGATGTCCTATCCAGTTTCACTTAAAGTTCATGACCGTAACTTCTTGTACTTTAGGACGCTGTCACGTTTGGAACGCGATCTTGTAACTTAATGCTGAGCATGGCACGCCATGGGCCATGGAGTGACTCAGGACTTGTACATTAGTAAAAGTCATATACCTATTTATGCTATATTATACTTGGGTTTATAATTAGGTACTATTTTTTGAAAGTACCAACTCTTTTTCCTGTTTCTGTTTGGTCCCAAGGTTTGACTGGGAGAGAAATGCCTTATAGCATTAAGTCCACCTATTGTTTACTTTTATGTTATGCAATAAAGTCTATGTAAATAAAATACAGAGTCGCATATCTACACTGTATAAGGAGAAAGTGTTTGTATGTTTGTGACCTCCTATAAAGTCCCATACAATATTCAAATAAAGTTCATACCATAACTATTTATGTATTCAGTTAGTAGTAATTACAAACAACTCCAATGGATCATAAAATGACTTTAAAATCCCTTTAAGTCTTTAACAGTGGCCTAACCTATTAGGTACCTTTTTATACGACGAACTGACTGAATTTTAAATAAGTACTTATAGTTACAGACGTCATTGTCTGTATCAGTCATTGATTCAGTAGCCACTGAAATGGGCAATAGTGAGCACACTCCACTGGAGTGGCTTGTTTGATCACTGCGTTTCTTTTACAAGAGACACAATATACTGTAGTTTATTGGTTGAATTCAAACATATTCTTTTTAGTTAAATCAATTAGGGAGAAAAATAATAATTTTAGATCTATACCTACTTTCTATCTTCGCTGAGAATATTATTCTTATAAATCATTTCCTATGTTTCAAATAGCTGTCTAGTTTAATTATAATTTCATGAAACTAGCTGTTATAAACAAGTTCACGTTATTAGTTTAGCCCGCTCTTATAAAACTTGATAGAGAGCTCTGATTGGTTGGAGCGACTTAGCAACTCACAACTCTGCCGAAACAACGAGCTCAAATGGATTCTACTTATTTGTTCGTGTCTAACTTTCAGCTAGTTTATGTCGCACTAAGTTCTCCATTTACGAGCTCGATAGCCCAGTGATTTAATGGACGTCTGCAGAGTTTCTATCTTATTCTTCAATTAGAGATTTTTTTACATAATTACATGTAAAGACGTAGAATTTTTAAATTTTACATGGCATTATTATGTTGCATAATCAGATTTTAAAAGCATAATATGTGATTATTTATATAAACATACAATTAAATGTTTCGCTTGGGTAAAAGAAGAAATTATATGCATAAACCAGAGCTTTCTTAGCAATAACGCCACAATTCATTGTGATGTCAATTAATGCATGGAAAACTTGACGTTTGACACATAAAATTATTGATAAAATCAACAATACGGAAAATATTCCATGCCATCCGTAATAAAAGTTCGTCTATATAGATTTAGAATTCATACTTTAACTTTCTTCATATTTATCTACTCTGAAGAAAGTATATCTATCCTAATAGCTACAGAGAAATTAAATCTAATACAAAATTAAGTCGACTATACAAAAAATGCAATATACAACAATGCAAATTTGCAGTATCTAACTAGCGAAAGTTAAGCTATTCTCCAGTGTTTTGTTTTGAGTCTTCAGCACAAAGGCTCCAGCCAGTAGTCCCGAAATTTCACTACATCCTTAACTTTATCTAACGCTCAATGTTGCCAGTTGGAGCCATGATATTGTATCTATGTAGGTAGATACATTATACTAGCGTCCTGTCCCGACTTCGCTTGGGTATAATCATAATTTATTATTGTTCATCTTTATCAAAAATGGAGCAAAATACAATGAATAACACTGAATGAAACGAGAATTTTTAACCTATTTACAAAGTGGCTTGAAACATTGATCGGATACACAACGCTTCCGGGGTGAAATTGTTATTTATTTTTAATTTAAAAAGGAAACTGAGCGCGCTTCCGCATCCACGCTCCGTTTCCTCTAACATAACAAGTATAAACAAAAAAAAAGTTAAAAACTCACCCTGCATAAACTGAGGGTATTGGCTTATTACCCGGGTTCGGTTATCAATACTTTAGAGAGAAAAAAGTTCTCCCTCCAAATAATTCTAAGAAGAGAAAGAAAGAAAAACTTGAATCGGTAAAATAAAACATTTTATCTTTTCGTATTTCTTTTAAATAGTTTTTATAAAAAGCTAAGATTGTTGCCGTAAAGGTTGACAGCTCAGATTTTGCGCTGATTTTACAACTTATGGCCTACAAAAGTTAAATAAAATGTTACGTGTCTCTTTTTATAATACTATCGTTTTCCATCTCAGCCGTTAATCTTCGAAGGCCAGGAACCGTTTTCCTACGTTTTCTTCTCCAATTCGCACGGTCTTTTGCACCCCGTGTAGTCAGATTTACACACATTTGAAATTTACACGCATATCCTGCTTGACATTTTTTTTTTCAAATTGTAAAGTTATTTATTCAAGGTCACTGCACTAATGTATATGAAGTTAAAGAGGTAGACCAAATAATGTGGGCTAAAACTGACAAAGCGACATTAAACTCTGTTATTGTTGGGAGCTGCGATAATTTGATAAAATTGTAATTATGCTGTTTGGAAGATTGGGCCGACGAAGAATTTGTGGCTGTCGGGCGAAATCAAATTAAATTCGTAATGACGAGGGCTTTAATTATGCGAAAATAACGAAACGGAATAAACATTAATAATTTACTGGCAACTTCTTTTGTGTTGGGCAGGAATCGTAACATCCACAGAGAGATATTTCTTTTATTTCATGCTTTTAAAATTATAAATATCTTTATGATTCATCATGATAATTGAATAAATATATTTATGATAGAGTTATTATAATATATAGAATGATATGTAACTTTTGTAAAAAAAAAACTTGTTATATGTATATAAGTAAATTTAGTTTTAGTTTGAAATCAAAAAACGCAAGTTTAATATGTATGCTAATTATTCAAATTTCACTTTTGGAGTGGAACTTACATAGCAATTTAGTTGTATTTTGATGACAACATACATTATAATTACTTACGCATTACTTACTTACATGGTTTCTACTAAAAGGTGGAAATATCGGAAGGTGTTCAATTCTAGAATTAAAACCGAAATTAGCCTGCCAATTACGTGAATGAACGCTGTAATTAAGTTAGCTGCAGATGAAAGCGAAGTAAAGGACTGAAGGAGCGAAAATGTAGCACTATTACCTAATTTGATTTTCCATGCTGATTTACATAAAATCAAGTTATTTTTTTAAACGAACTACATAAAATACATACGATATTATATACTAAACTGTATAGTAACCATAACTTTATGAATTTTAAACTAAAAGATTGTATAATTTACAAAAATGCCAAACCCAGCAATTCGTTGCCATGTGGCAAAGTGCTGAGAAGCCTGATAAAATCCGTTGCGTAGTTTTAAAGATCTAAGCCAGTGGAAAGCGACTTTGTTATATACTATGTAGTGAAGTGATGTAGCTGAATGAGTATATATTCTATTTTTAAAAAATCAAGAGCTAGTTGTTATCGACAAAGAACTTTGTCTAATGCAGGCTAATACACTATCGGCATTTAGTTCACTAACTAGTTAATAATAATAATAATAATAATAATAAAAATGTTTATTGCCATAAAAGATTACATGTTACAGATTATTTGTATCGAAACTATCACGAAAGAATCTAAACAAGAAAGAGAACATGCAAATCCGATTGTTATTAACAAAGGTTCCCACACTAGGCTTAGCCTGTCTCGTGGATAACCTTATAATTAGAATTCACAACAAGAGTTAATGCGGACTAAAACGAACATGATGACAAGTTTGACATATTAAAATAGCATGCAATACAAATCTAAGAGAAAAATAATATTTACAAGATACTTTTTATGAAAGCTTCAGTGGTGATGTAGGACCAATTTAACAACTCGGTTTTAATTTTAAGTTTAGCTTTTGTAAGAGGAAATTTATGAATCTTACAAATCCTATTAAATTTATTATACATGAAGGGCTTTAAAAATGGACAAAATCTTTTTGCAAACGCTGTCTTAACTAATTTGACTGGAAGTCTGAATACTCGCCTTCTGCACGTATTTTCGTAATCAGGAGATTTAAGAGTTTCCTTATGTGTTAAACTAATAACTTTAAATATATACAAACGTCTGACGCTCAAGACCCTGGTATCTTCAAATAACTGATCAGTACTAAAGCGGCGATGTTTCTTCATCATCACTTTTAGCACACTACGTTGAGCTCTCTCTAGGTATAATAGATGTGAAGCTGCCGCTCCACCCCAAGCCAGGATGCAATATGTTAACATCGATTGACATAACGCAAAATAAATAGATTTAAGCAGTTCAGGTGATGCTACATCACGAAGGAGTCTCATCACGTAAACTATTTTTCTTATTCTTTTGGACGTTTCTGTAATGTGGTTACTGAAATTCAATTTTTCGTCAATATTAATACCTAGGTATTTAATAGACTGGGTTCTTAATATACGATCGCATGTACAATCACTATTTTGATTACTTGAATTTAGACGGCAAACGTGTCTCACTATTTCCGGAACTGACTTAGGAGCCGAAGCAGCTGTTTTGTGGAAACAAATCATTTTTGTTTTGGTTGCATTAAGAGATAAGAGGTTATAATCTAGCCAACTCATTACTTTATCTAGGCCATTCCTCAATGAATTGAACACGCTAGACCATGAAACTCCATGAAAAATAATGACGGTATCATCAGCGTAGTTTATTATATCAGCATTTGACAAACTCAGGGAAGACAGATCATTCAGATAGATCAAGAAGAGGGTCGGGCCCAAAATACTGCCCTGAGGTACTCCAAAAATTATTTCCCGGGGGCCACTGATAGAAGAATTCACTTTTGTGCATTGCCTTCGTTCGGTGAGATAGCTCCTGAACCAGTCTAGGCAAATACCTCTGATTCCTATAGACTCTAGCTTACTCAAGAGAATTGGTATCGACACCGTGTCGAACGCCTTCGTTAGGTCTAGGAAAACACCGGCGCACCTTGATCCCTGGTCTAAATGATCTGCAATAATAGTAGTCAAAAGAGTAACAGCGTCTTCGGTTGATCTACCCTTCCTAAAGCCGAATTGTTGGTTAGATAGGATCTTGTTTGATTCCAGAAATTGCACCAGTTGGCCATTCACAATTTTTTCTAGTAATTTTGAAAAAGCACTTAAGAGTGAAATGGGTCTAAAATTGTTAGGGTCTTCGCAAGGTCCAGACTTGTGTATTGGTATAACTGCTGCAGTTTTCCAAATATCGGGAAAGGATCCAGTTGATAGACTTAAGTTAAATATGTGAGTTAGTGGATTTAGAATAAACGATTTTATGTTTTTAATTAGACGATTGGTGATGCCATCAAGTCCCGGGGCGGAATTATCTTTAAGTTGAGAGATCAAACCGTTCACTTGGTCCGAGTTTGTGGGCTGTAATAAGAAAGAGTTAACAGGGTTAGATGGATTGTACTTACCCGCAAGGGAGTTCTGAGTTTCATGAAGACGATCTAAGATTTGATTAGCGAGTCGTTGTCCAACATTAGCAAAGAAGTTATTGCAATAATTTAAAGATTCCAAGGGGTTTTCTTTTATTTCACATAAGTTTTGTGCATTATTTTTTACAGGCGGAGAATAAGCGATATCTTTGATTGTGTTCCAGAGTTTGTCAGGGCTGTTTTTGTGTCGTTCAAGTTCATTACGCTCATATTGCCTTTTCAGCTTGCGGAGAAGGTCCTGATAAAAGTTTCTATAGCGCCTATACACTAGCTGTTTTACGGGGTCATTTGGATTTTTCCGGGCATCCAAGTGTAGTTTGTCTCTATGAACCGAACATTTTATTAAACCCGGAGTCATCCAAGCCTTCAAGATATGTTTAGAGCGGCTAATTTGAACGAAACGTGAGTTATTACTAATAGACTTCGAGATTTTAGACATAAACACTTTGGCAGCTTCGTTCGGGCAAGATAAATTTAAAACGTCAGTCCAAGTGGCTTGTTTAAGGTCCTCTTTTACAGCTTCAAAATCCGTACGCACTCGAGACCGTCCAGAGGGGCTAGGCGGAATAGGTTTATTAGGCTCAATTCCCAGTATCAATAAGTCATGATCTGTTACTGCGGAGGAGCACACCACAGATTCACAAGCTTCCTTTAGAGTAGTAAAGAAGTGATCCAGACATGATAGATCCTTACGTGTGGGTTTGTCCACAGCCGTCCTAAAACCAAGTTCCGACATCATACTCAGATATTCTGAACCTACATCTATATTTAAAATATTTATGTTTATATCGCCTGCGATAATATTACAAGGGCTTTTAGGCATACTCTTGACTACAGACTCTAACGAGTTTATAAAGTTCGTAGTATCTTTAAATGACGGTGAACGATAAATACCGAGTATACTTAACAGATTAGGAATATGGACCTGTAAACACATTGCATCCTGAAGATCGGGTTCACTAACTATAGGGTTCCAACAGCCTCTAACATAAATTACAACACCACCACACTTGTTAATATATTTAGTTGAAGAGAAGGAGGAAAATCCGTCAATTTGGCCAATTACTGAACCCACCTTAATCCAGCATTCCGTGAGTACGATTACGTCAAAGTCGAGATTCAGCCTTTCCAAAAGGATGACAAAACTATCAAAGTTAAAGTTAATGCTTCTGATATTGAAGTTTAGTATTTTGAATTTCTACTTAGAGATAAAATTCTTACAATCCTCAGCATTTTCTACCTTGTGGCATACAATGTTAAAAGAATTATCAATATTATTTATAACATCAAATTAAGACATTGTAACAATATTATGGAGGGTGCTGAATTCCGATGATGTATATGTCCACAAGGCGGAGAGAATAGCGAAATTGTGCATTGAAATAATGTAAGAGATTTAAAAAAGGCATTTCTTTACAACAATTTGCATTTAGGCAATCAAATTGCATTCTTAGAATTTTACGTTTAGTAATTGGAAGAAACAGTTTTATGATGCTGCAAGGAATGTCACAAGTTATACCCATTACACTGTCAAGCAGGATATTATGAAATGATGATGGATGGTTCAGAATTTGGTTCCTTATCGGAGACAACAACCTCACTGAAAACTCTGTCGAGATCCTCGTATGAGCCAATAGCAATTGCTGGAAACTTCCTGTCTTTTGTGTTGGCTGCCTTTCGCACAAAAATACTACCGTTGCGAATCCAACAGAAACGAAACTTGTGTTGGCTTGCTCGTTTTCTCGTTTCTCCAAAAAGTTTGCGATTAGTTCTGGTCAGTCGCTCGTTGAGATAGAGGTTCACAGACGATCCGCTAACAATATCTTATGAGGTCAGACCCCTCCTCGTTCTTGCGGCCGCCAGTAACTCGTCTCTCTTGTTTCTGCGAACCAATTTCACAATTAGTGGTCTTGATTTTTTATCGGTAGACGTCTCTGGACGACTGTGGGGGCCAGCCCTGTGCACGTGATCGATGTCCGAATCATGTAGATCAACTCCTAACTTTTTTGAGGTCACCAAAACGATATGCATTAAATTTTCGGACTGTTGTTCTGGGATTCCTACAATTTCCAGCTCATTTTTAAGGTTATTTTGTTCCTGTGTATTTATTGAGCGCTGCATTTCGACCATTGCTGCCTTCAAGAAATCAATCTCACGGTCCTTATCCTCAAGCTTTTTGTCGTATTCAATTATCTTTTGTGAAAGGGTAGTATTTACACTTACTAGTTGAGACTTTATTTCCAAAATGTCTTGTCTAATCAGTTTTAATATGTCCGAATCAGTTGGATAGTCTGTTTTACTTACAGAGGACGCACCTTGCTTACTGCGACTGCCTCGATGTGGGTTAACATTGTCATTCGTGTAGGTACTATTCAGCATTCGAATAGGGGTGCTGGTGTCCCCCAGTTTGGGGCGAGCGCATGTGCATGCAGGGCAGATCCAGCTGTCCTTATACTGTTCATCTAATTTGGTGAAGTTCTCGGGACATATATTAAGACATTCCAGATCATATATTTCTTTGCATTTACCGCATTCCATATAATTTAGAGATAAAATACTCTTACCACAACCGTTGCAATTAGTGGCCATAATGTACTCTCAAACGAAGACTTCCAGTCGTAATTTGCATATGAAAGACACGGTAATATAAGTAGCAACTCGATGGCGACGACGGCAGCGGTGATGATTCACGATCCCCGGTGGCCGGCAAGTAGGTACGTCGAGGATGCGACCGCGCACTTCGAAGCGATAAGTTGAGGTAGGTCCGGGTTAAATTATGGGCGGTACATAAAATTTGGTGTAGTAATTTCACTATATCTTGGGATCTATATAAAATTTTGAAACAATAATTACACCATTAGAAAGGTAGCACTTTCGTCTACAACACGTTATGCAGTTAAACTTATAATCTTCTGTTTATTCGGTTTAGATATTTAAATATTGCAGAGCACAACAAAAGCCGTACTGTACGTTTGAGTCCGACCATAGTAGCCGACCATAGTAGTTAATTTGAAACACTTTTATTATATGTTGATTACTTACATTACCGATTTTGGTAAATAAGCGAACCAGGGAACTAAGGCATAAAAAACTTTGAAAGCTGGTTGACTAAATTCCCAAAAAGGGTAGAAGTAAAATTTACCCATATAATGAATAAAGTCACTAACTAAATGAATTCAACTAAAACTATGTTTCATACCGTATTAAAAAACTTACAAAACTAATTACAAATTAAATAGGAATGTTTGTCAAATTTACAAAATTTTAATACTAAATTAGTACGTAGTCCGCGCGCGCATTCGAAGCATAATCGAGAATGATCCGGGAAAACATGAATGATAAATTCTGTGGTGAGCTTATGTCTGTCTACAGCCTACAGCATTGATAGTTTAGACGCCCAATAAGGCCCAGTGATTCACGAAGCACCAACCGTCTGGGACATAGGATAACAAGATTTGGACCCTCACAATCGCGCGTTACCACGCTCCAGGGAATCCAATTCACTATATTGTCTGCACTTTTTCTTTATTTTCCCTGATTCGCTTTGAGTCACTCCTTTGCCTTATTTGTGCCCGTCGAATGAGTGACTTTTGTTTCATTGCTTTTCATTTCGCTGGCTTTCCTTTCTAAAATACAAGCGGCCCGGGTTCATTGGGGTAAAAACGTAATAAATTATATACGTATACCAGGAATCACACTATCTATTGGTGAAAACCCAATGAAAATCTTTTTTATGAGAAGAATCACAGTTTTTTAGTATATCGAGAGTATATAAACAGACGCGGCAGAAGACTTTTTTACAAGTTACTGCCCCTGGAATTTCAGGGTGAAATTTGTTTTTTACCGTGAAATTAAAAAAAATTAATTGCCAATTCGTATAATGTATATCATAGATAAAAGAAATAAATATTATATATATATATATATATATATCGTTAGTTAATTCCATTCCAGTGAGATTTTCCAAAAAATATGGACAAATTTGACCCTTATTCAGTTTCATTATAGTATCTAGGTATTGATGATATTTTCAACATAATATCGCGTTTCATTCAACGTAGTAAATAAACGTCTTTTAACACATTAATGTTAAAAATTCCAAATACAATGATGTCTGTCTATTATATAAAGGCCACGAGGAGATGACGAAACTTGATTTTTGGTAGTGTGAATAAGTAAATCTAATAAACTAAGGTTAATTTTCTGATTGATGATTTATTTATCATAAACATTACTCCAAGCCACAGCTCGGACAATTTACCTACAAAATCAATAAATCGTCAATGTAACTACTTACCTAAATAAAAAAGGGACGGCTATACCCAGCAGCGGGTTAATGTGAAAATGATGACGATAATACTTACCTACGACGCTCCGTTATTGGGAAGGAGCCAGAGAAATTTAAATGAGAATTAGAGTGAGAAACTTTACAAAAGCTATAATTAAAATCATTTCACTTAATCACGTAGAGATTTTAAAATATATTTTCAATTTGACACAAAAGTGTGAATATTAAAATCGGGTTTATCTGATGGAAGCCTAATGGACAATGAACGAAATATTAGAAGTAAATTTCATCACAGCCATTGTGGGTAAAGGCGACCGCAGCAAATTGTTCGGCCCCAATCATGCGACGTCGCTTTGCTCCCAGATTTGACTCATGAAAGTATAAATTAGAATAAAGAACAAAATTTAAAAACCAACTAGGTATAATATATATCTAATATAATTGTACAATTATTTTGATGAAATTTGGTACACGGGTAAAATATAAACTAGAATAGCATATGCCTAGAGTATTTTTAACACAATATGCTAAAAAGTATAGGCGCCTAACTGCCTTATTAGGTATTTTGATATTACCACTGTTTTATTTTTCTTTTGAAACTTGCTCCAGCGATATTAAAATATAACAAAATTTATATTTCATTTCAATATTTTTTCTGTTCTTTTTCGTTTGGCGAAAGACATCTTAAAAATAATCCCGGACTTATCTTAAACGTTAGAGACCGACAAAGGAAATTTACGACAGGGAAAGGTGCTTTCAAAAGATTGGATTCCTAATTTTAAAAGGCTGACCACTAACTGATGGATACTTAAACCTTTTTCTGTCAAGTTTCCTAAAGTATTTAAGTAATTTTTCATCTCATCTCAGTCTCAGACAAACCCGCAGTATAGGTAGGTACCTACTTACCTCCGTCGTCGTGCTTCGCGCAAGAGTCTGTTCTTTAGACATAAATTCCCACAAGAAGTTATAAGTGCCTATAACTTAAAGGAGTTTTATATTTCGATGATTTTACATTAAAATCTAAAGAAAAGAAATCTCTTGACATAGGATCCTAAGAGCCTGCATGGCGTAGGTACCTACTCTTAGAAAAGTAATCTTGATTTTTCAAGTAAAAGTACCTATTCGTTTTTCTCCATTCAAATGTTTACACAACAATATGAATATAACCATAGATAAAAGAAATATAATATACCAATAATAATGTTACTTACCTAAATACCGTTAATATCTAAGTACTTAATTGAAATGTTTACATAATTCATCTTCTATATTACTTAACCCAAAAATACTTATTTTCAACAATTAATATATTTTTACACCCAATAAAGGATCCAAAAAATATATTAATTGTTGAAAATGAATAATTTGAGTTCAAATCTATTATAACCCGAAACAATTTGTTTCCCATGATCATAAATTCATAGAAACGATTCGATTGAAAGAAAGTTTGATCGTAACCATTGGCATTGAACTGCGACCAAGTAATCTCTTTGAGGAAACAATTAATAGCCACTTCGGGAACTAACTTAATAGCCCTTACAAGAGACCAGGCTAAAGTTTTTAATTTTGCGAAGAATTCGGAAAGTTAAGATTGTTTTCGTCGATCAAAGTGTATTTGGGGAAAATCGGGTTGGTGAGGCGAGGGGAGGGGGTGTCATGGGCGGGGCTACCCCGGAGCAGCAACAGGTCCTGTAGTCCAGACGGATCGATAGGGATGCTGGGATCATGCGCGCCGCAGTCGTCGCACCATGCGCTCACTGATCCTCATCTCGCTGTCATTGTTAACACCAGGTACGTCAAAACATACTCCTATGTGATACATCGCCAGTAACCCTCATTCCTAAACCTTAGTGCTGCCGTGTGAACTAATTAAACACTAAACAACTGCAATCAAGAGCTCGTGTTTCTTGGTAAATGTCATTGTTATAATACTTACGTTGTCTATGGTCAAGTTTTAGTTTAGTTAGCAAACTACTCAATGACTTGAATTGCTTACCTATTTCAAGTGCTAAATTTATGCTTCACATCTTTTTGTACCATTTCAGTAATTAAAGTTTTTAAAAATCTCATTTTTACCAAAATGTGCGCGTGACAGTGTCAGTGTCATCTTTGTTCGATGTCTAGATTAGGTTAGGTAGGTACATCTTATGACAATATACTAAAATGATGCGGTGCTCTAAGTACATACCTATCTCCTTTTTTCCTGACAATCAGTAACTACAAACTTTGGGGTGTTTGTTTTCAGGCCCTTAATAAATTCAATTCCAACCAATAGGGCCAGATGACCAAAAATGGTTATCAGTATGAAAACTATGATCTCATTCCGCTGGAGCCCCATGGTATTGTGCCATCAGCCGTCATGCCACCTTATTATGTGACGCCACTGCTGCCAACAACGTTCCTTCTTCTTGGCATTTCGATGCCATTCCAACGACTTATTCAAATTATCCCCGAAAATAATTCTGCTATTTTTACGGTCTCATCAGTGGCTGCCTTCAAGGCATCATAGATGGAATTAGGTACAGGAGGTAGGACAACAGGTGCTTAATTGTCGAGAGACTCCGTACTTGCATGTACACTTTTTGAGTTAGGTATAATAGGTACCTATCGTCACTGAAATCCAACATAATATTTACAGAATCCGAAGGCGACCTCCTGAGAGACAGCGTCCATGTCACGTCCGCGGCGGCTCGGCCCAACAACGAGCTGTGGTGCTACCGATGCCTCGCAGAAGTGCCAGAAGACAAGTGTGCGGACCTCCGCCAAAACAACTCCGCCCTCATCCACAAGTGCCACAATGATCGACGGATGTGTATGGTAAACAATCCTTATTATAATAAATACCACTTATTTTTATTGTACTTAGGTAAACAAAATTTCGTTTACTAAAACAGTACCTATATACATCAGTACATACTCGTAGCAGTGACATGACAAGGCCAAATTAATGTATTAGGTTTAATTTGACGCCAAATATACCGATGTACTTACTTGCTTCATATTGGCATCCCACTTCTGAAATGATGGTACAGGTACATAATATACCTAAGTAGTAACTTTAAGTTAGATTGATCAGAAGAGTACATTATAGCACAGATGATATAAGTCAGTATAACATCTCGTAGAAGTGAGCGGATCTTCGCTTTTAACCGCAAGTGTCACAATGGAAACTTGAACCATTCGTTGTTTTGCAACAAAATCAGACAAAGGTGACATCCGATACTTTTGAGGAAGGGCCATTGACCTGTATATAATGGTAGAGGTATCGTAGTTCAAGTAACCGTAAAATTACATAATTCATTAATATTCATATTAGTTACACTGTCTACACTGAAACCATATATTGAAACTTAGGTATGATCAAGTACATCAAGATCAAAAATGTTTGATCCATAGGCTAGCTTGTATATTTAAAATTAAAGTATGCAAACTTCGCCAGTGGAAAATCAATAACGATGTCGTCATTTACAGGTTAAACGATTCTCCTACACGACCTCAACCGAAAACTCCACAACCGCACTAAAAATGTGGGCTCTTGAGCGAAACTGCACCAAACATTGCGAGCCTGGGTGCATCATTATCGGCGAGAGGACCAAACTCCATGCGTGCACCTCATGCTGCACCACATCCCTTTGCAATCATGACTCTGGAGCAACCACACCAATGCAAAATATTTTTCCATTTCTTCTCCCTCTTGCAATACCTTTATTAACGTTATGATCGCCTTATTAGTCTTAGAGTAGATAAGATTAAATAAATGAAGAACCAATCGACGCAATTCCCGTTTTGATCACGCTACGTTTGATGATTTGCTGAGGCGATGTTTTAATTATGTTTGCTTAACTAGTGTCTTTAAGACGATATCGCAAAGCCCTGTCTTTTATGTCAACAAAAGAGTTCCTTCTTGAAAACCTCAAAGCGATTGTACATTATTTGGAACATTGTATGGACATCTGGTTGTATTCCTGAGTTTGAGTTTGGCATGTAATTAATTGAAATTCTACAAGGAACCTTTTTACCAGGACATGGCGATATCGGCACTTCAGAGAGATAATCCCATCACCTATCTATTTCTGTACCTATGAGAGTTCTTCGTTGGATCTTCCGATTTTTGCGGCCAAGAATAGCCTTGAGCGAACTTTGCGAGATAATTTATTATTCGTCATTTATTATCTTAATAACTCTATTCTCTCTACTCCTCACCTGTTCCCGGTATCCGACTGTAATGACACTAATTAAGCGAATGGTTAGGTACTTATAATGATATTTATTTGAATGTATGCAGCATTGTTTATAACTTCATGACACACCGCCCGCATAGATCTAGGTAAATAATTTCTAAGAAATTGAAGGGGCGACATTGAAGTTTCAATTCCAAAATTTATTTCAAGTTCTATCGCCTAAAAGAAATTTTTCCCTATGACCCAATAGGCCCGGGCTGCTAGATATCAGGGGCGACCAATCCGTTATCTCATATATGTGTTTTTGACTTATATATTGGATAACCTATGTATAAACCGATAAATATTAGAAATAAATAATATCGAAAGATCTGTTTTATTTTATGGCGACGACGGCATTACAAAATTGTATATATTTCGGTAAAAGTCGGCACAAAAGGACCTGAGAAAGGGGCGGCTGGTACTACATGGTAGAGGGCGGCCAAGAATGCAAATCTGCCACTCACAAGTTGTGTAGGTACTTTATGTATGGTATAAAACTTGTGATACATACGGTCGACCTTATCACAATATATTGACTATGTATGTATAATGTATATATTTAACAAACATAACATTACTTACATATCATAAAAACATATTTTTAAATGTTTTACGTAGGTAGATGTTTTTATTACACCAGCCTCTATCTTGGCTGAAACTGCAACTGAATGGAAAATTATCTTTGTATTAACTACATGAAAATGATAAGAGCAGTTATCTACTTATGTGTATGTAGCTATGGCATGAAATAAACAAGTTTAAATAACTAGTCAAGTGCGTGTCGGACCGCGCGCGATGTTAGGGTTCCGTTGTCCTACACATGTACATTGGTATGTACAGTCAACAGCACGTCAACCTACCCAAATTAATTGCAAACTCGCCGCTATTACCGCGCCGCCATAGTTTTTTGTAGTTTTAAATATACCTATATTTTTTTTAATTTCGTCGTTATATGTTATTATTAAAATTTCGTCCATAGTCACCTTAGCGAGTCACTATTAATTTCCCTCCTCGATCTGGTAAACGGTGATGATGATTGGACGTGTAAAAAAATTGTGCTTTAGTACCTACCTGTAAATAGGTATGTCTTGGTTATTGTAGTGTGATAGTCAACAGTACATCAAGTTACCCTGCATGGCGGCGCGGTAATAGCAGCGAGTTTACAATTATTTGGGTAGGTTGATATGCTATCACGGGTGGAGCCCTAAAAAAAAGGTCTTTAGAAATAAATATTTTAAGAGACCTATCAAATTATCAATAATACGCCACTCGATGGGATAATCGGGAGAAAACTGTTCTTCCTTTTATGTGTAGGGTACCTACCGCATTTTTTTCTCGTTATCTCCACTTTATTAAAACGTAAGTAGGTACCTGTACATAATAACATACACTGAAAAAGTAGTACTT
Source organism: Plodia interpunctella (assembly GCF_027563975.2). Taxonomy (NCBI): domain Eukaryota; kingdom Metazoa; phylum Arthropoda; class Insecta; order Lepidoptera; family Pyralidae; genus Plodia; species Plodia interpunctella. The sequence goes on from NC_071300.1 coordinate 7,805,995, forward strand.
TAACGTTGACTTTAACGTGCGTACGATAAACGCAAAGTACGCAATTGTCTAAACGTCAGCGGCACGCTGGTTAAAACCAACGTCAAATTTGACGGTGCAACTCAACCAGAGCAATGGATCAATAACAAGAGGAAGGTTAGTGGGTTAGCTCCAATCCCTATCCCTAGTAATGTTCGTGTGTTAGTAAAAAAAAAATAAGAGGAAACAAATTAAAAATAAAAATTCAATTTCAAAAATATATTAATCACAAGCAAAAGAAACTACCCAGTTTCGTTATTTGATGATGTTGTCAATGGCAGAATAATCCAGATCTTCTCTAGCAAACCTCAAGGTCTTTACTTATGTTTCAATTTCAAATGGCTGATAATAAATATACAAAAGTACTATATTAAGTTAATTTATTACAAATACATAATGCAAGAAATAAATGCAATTCCTAGTTTGAGACCTAACATTAGCATAAAATTTAACAGCATAATTGGAATGACCCATAGTTAACTCGATAAATGTTCTTTTACAACTGGGAAGGTATTACATGGGAGGACATAGTGTTAAACTTAAAATATTGCATTATACTTTAAAATTACAAATAAATTAAGAGAGTTGTCCGCAGTCAGTGATGACAACCTTCTTCGATGGCTTGCCAGATTGGGAGCCGAAGGCTTCTACTTGCTTCACAATATCCATGCCTTCAACAACGTTTCCAAAGACGACGTGTCTGCCGTCCAGCCAAGAAGTCTTGACAGTGGTGATGAAGAACTGGGAGCCATTGGTGTTGGGCCCAGCATTGGCCATAGACATGACACCAGGGCCGGTGTGCTTCAGGACGAAGTTCTCATCAGCAAACTTCTCACCGTAGATGGACTTCCCACCAGTGCCATTATGGTTGGTGAAGTCACCTCCTTGCAACATGAAGTTGGGAATCACACGGTGGAAGGTGGATCCCTTGTAGCCGAATCCCTTCTCGCCCGTGCACAGGGCGCGGAAGTTTTCACAGGTCTTAGGAGTAACATCTGTCCTTAACTGAAACAAAACAATGACTTTTCAAACTATTGTTTGCAAATAAAATAGCTTGATAACATCAACTAAACACCTTGAATCATTCACTCAATCATGATAATACTAACGATAATTACAAATAGGTACGTTTAGGTAGATAGGTACCTACCAACATATATAGGTGTGGCCCCAGCTATAACATTACTTTGTCATGCATGTCATTTCAATTACTGAAATGAATGATTTATACACTAAGGTGGTAATTTCCACTCGCAAACCGCCCCTGACAATTTGACCTTCAGCTAGCGAAGGTAATCTCGGTCAGCCGAGCAATAAAGACTTCATGTATCTATCTATATATAGATACGGCACATGTATGTACAAGGGAAAATTTACATTGAAAATTATGAAATTAAAATATGATTGCAATAGATAAAGTGCAAAATGTGTGAAATATACGAGTTGGTATCGTATGGGGGCTTCTAGAAAAAGCGTGGTCATAACATCACGCCGGCCGGAACCACCGGTTTGGTGACAGCTTCACGTTTTTCAAGAAATGGAACTCCTACCTCAATGACAATTCTTCCAAGGTTTGATCCATCAGCGGAAACATCCAAGTAAACTCGTGGCAAAGCCATTTTATTTGTTTTTGATGTATCCACCAATTGATTTCAATTTCAGAAACCACAATGACGACGCGTCTCTCCTCAATGCCGGGCGGAAATGGAGTGTAATCATAGACAAATTACTATTACATCATTTCCTTCATTATTTAGCACATTAAATATTTTATTGAGTATATTGAAATAAAAAATTATATAAATTATCTGCATCATTCTTTTATTCTTTCTTAATTAAAAAGAGCATTATAATTATACTTCCAACCTTATTATTTGGGTTACATTTTTTTAAATCATAATTTTATTGTCTATGATACAAAAGCCGCGCCGCGCCACGCATGTATGATAATTGCCATTGTAAAAAATGCTCTCATTTCAATGTTATGGCAATGACATGATTTATTATTTGACATTGATAGATTTAACAGTGACATGACATTGGTACGCGTTCGTTCGCCGGCGGAGTTCCAGCCAGTCCAGCAACTCTGCAAGATGTACTAATTTGATTGAAGTATTTTGAAGATTCATTTACGAATTTCGACGTGCATTTATTATATGTCTGCAGCTTTAGCAAGGTAACTCGACTCATATATTCGTGACTCGTTACATTTTATCCACAAACTATTTTCTTTCCTACGTTCTTAATTAGGTACCACATGGTAAGCGGTTTTTGCCTACTAAAGTCTTAGATTATAGAAAAGTGTAAAGTTTATCTGAAGTACACTAACATACCTGTGTCAAATAAAGTATACTAATAAATTACATGGTTGAGGATAAAATAATATCATTATTCATGTACGTTTTGTTAATAATCCTATTATTTATTTCAGTTTTAAACCTCATAGAAAATGAGTTTGGAATCAATTAAATACCAAAGAGGTACCTTGGAGATACTCGACCAACTGTTGCTACCTTTGCAAACTCGCTATGTCAAGGTACAAGGAGTTGAAGATGGTTGGAAAGTTATAAACAAAATGCAGGTACAATTTTTCTTAATATTAATACTTAACAATATAGTACATGCCATGTATTTGAAGCTACTTCGCTTGTTGTGTAAAATCCACTTGATTCTTCATTTATCAAACTAACAATAGTTAGTATAAGTGTCCAAAATAAGGCCTCTATAGGATGAACTGCAATTCCTAGTCCAAACTGTTGGAAATGTTATGGGTACCTCAATTATATTCACTTGGTACAGGGGATGTATCAGGTGAAGCAATGTCGATCAATTACTATGCTTTAAAATTGTGATGAAACCTGCACTCTAATGTCATTGACCAAATATAATTTGCACCTATAAATAGATGCCTTGTCGTGAATGTAATTTCAAAGTATGACATAATTTAAATTCACTAAAAATGATACAGCAGTGGGACACAACACAAAAGATAATATTTTCATTTTTTATTTCATATCGGACTAAATATGTTGTCACAAGGGAACATGTCAATATGATTTGAACTTAGGAGTAAAAATATTTATTTTTAGGTCCGAGGAGCCCCCGCCATAGCAATAGTTGGCTGTTTGTCTCTTGCCATTGAGTTAGAAAAAGACAACTGTATTGATAAGAAGGTCATGAGGCAAGAGGTCAGTAAACTCATTATGTTAATTTGTGTCAATCTATATACATTTATAAAATAATCACTTCCAGCTTCTTACTGTTTCTGTATATGATTAGACCTTTGATTGTTTTGTTGCTTTTTTCATTGACATTAATTAATGAATACCAAGCAATTTTTAACAACATAAGAAATAATGTGCAAATATATTTATTTACTCATTTTTTCTCTCAGAATTCCTTAATTTGATATTCTCACTGGAAGAAAGGTCTGAGCCACCTTCTCCCTCTTTAAATTATTAAGGGTCCTTAAATTATTGTTGTCCTATACAATTTTATATTTAGTGTAACTATACATAAAATTATGAACTAAAAAAAATCAGTTATCATGATGAAAAAGTTTTTCTCTTTCCGTTATTATATCAATGCATGCTGTACGTCACATGCGCGCTTTGCGTGTTGTATATAATTGATAAGAGATATGAGAATTTTGTTTCAAGAAAATCTTCAAATAAATAAGATTTTACCTGACTTACAAAATTTGATACCCAATTTTTGCCTTGAGTGGTGTACATGTTTTGATCAGTAACTTTTTTGTTGGTCCCTAAATATTTCGTTATGTTCAAATTTCATTAAACTCTGTTCTTGATGTGAAATCCAAAAAAGAAAAAGTAACTAGGGAAAAATGAAGTATGTCCAAACATTGTAGTAAAAATGCATACCTAACATGTCATTAAATTTGGCATTGCTTGCTAATTACAGATAGAAGGCAAGCTCAATTACCTGGTGTCTGCACGGCCGACCGCCGTGAACATAAAATTAGCAGCAGAGGACCTGATAAATTTAGCTAATACTCTAAGCGCCGACGAAAATGTCTCGCCGAGCGACTTCAAAGAGAGGTATGCACACTCCTAATAACTATTTGCATGTCTTATTTATCTTATCATTTGAGCTAGCTTCTCGTGTGTAACGATAAAATTGTTACACAATGATGTACAATTTTGCAACACATTATACATTATAGTTTGTGATGTTTTTTTTTTTTGAGATCAGCAATGAAATATTTGTTAACAATTACAATACTTTTTCTATTTCAATACTTGTAATATCTTCAATGAATAAAATTCTTTTGATGTCTTTTTACACACACATACATATTTATGTTGCCTATAAACTTGTGGAAAACGAGTATGTATGTTTTAATTAGAATCAATTGGACGCCTATTTTAAGATCCCTTGAACTGAACAATCAAGATACGTTTTCAAACTTGACACTTAACCCTTAGTCTGTACAGGCGTAATTTCAACGCGCGTTAAATATTCGTTGTGATCATAGTGAGTATTACTATATCCGTCACTGTATTCGTTAATACGCTTTTATATTTATTTTCTATCTCATATTGATAGCTCGATGCGCCAACGTCAGGGGCTTTTACACGCCCTGGCGAACTCCCTTCGGTAATCACTTGTATGCATAATTTTATATGATTACATTGTATTCAATTACATAATCTAACAATAATATCTTAACTTACTTTTGGAATTTCGATATTTATAGATTTAAAATTATAGATTTGATTTAATATTGTTATAAATGTAAAAATCTGACCTTCACGCTTTCACAGTGAAACCGCAGGTCCGATTTTGATAAAATTTGAAAACGCGTGCGGTGTTGCGAACAACAGCTAGTAACAAATAAATTCACATAATTATAGATTCATCAGCAGCATAGAGGGCATGCTTGCGAAAGATATAAATGACAACAAAGCCATAGGAAGCTTTGGACGAGACGCCATCTTGAAGAATTTGGACGGCGACGGCCAAGTTAGGATCCTAACACATTGCAACACTGGGTCTTTGGCCACTGCGGGCTACGGCACCGCTCTTGGTGTTATAAGGGCTTTGAATGAAGTTAAACGTTTAGGTAAGTTAAAATTATTTGCACTAATACGTTTTTCTAAACTTTTTTTTTCTTTTTTCATTGCACTAAACTGAAAAATGTTCTTTTCTATCTGCGTCAGCTCTTGATACCTTGAACTTTTTGTATGTTTTTGTAATAAAGTTAAATAAAAATCGCACCACATTAGATCGACAGTATGAAAGCAGATAGGGGAGGTCTTTGCCCAGAATTGGGACACAAAGTATATAAAACAATAATAATGACTATGAAACCGAAAACCGGAACATGAACTAAACCAATAATACGTAGGTGTACGTCGACTGGAGATGTATATTTTTTATTTTTTTTATACTTTTTTACATTATTGCAGTAATTTTTTTTTTAATACACACAGAACACGTATACTGCACAGAGACACGGCCGTACAACCAAGGCGCTCGGCTCACAGCATACGAACTGGTACACGAGAAGATTCCTTCCACCCTCATTGTGGACAGCATGGTGTCCGCTCTCATGCATCTCAGGAAGATCACCGCCGTGGTCGTGGGTGCTGATCGTGTATGTCTTTTGTTACAAGCTTTAGTATAAGTTACTACCGGCCGCCCGCGACTTCTTTCGTGGTGAGTAAAAGGTAGCCTATGTATGTAACTCCTGAAAGTCTATTCTTCGGCCGTCATAGCCACAAATGAAACCGGGAATGCGTGAGGATAAGAGACAAATGTTTTTAAATATAATATTAATGTACTACTACGATGGCTCAACGGTCCAAAGAGATCTACGAAAACATACTTGGACTCCGATACTAGTACTCCATACTAATAGTTAAAAGAGCGTACAAGGGACGACAAACAGGAAAACGACCTATCGCTAGTCCCAGTTAATTACTGGAGTATTTAATAATACAAAAGATGATAGTGCAGTCCTAGAATAGAACCACTCTTACCATATCCTCCCGTAGTTAAGTATGAGGAGACAAAGGAACACAGCCTTGGCAGCTGATAGACTGATAGACATCAATAGCATTTCCAAAGAGTGTTGACGACACGCCTGGGCGAAAGCCGAATCTTTAGAATTGTAAATTTTGATTTTTACGCTGATCCTGGGTTTCGCAGGGTTACAGCCCCGAATGTAAGTGGGATCTTGAGTATGAGAACGTGTCAAACTGTTGCCTAAATTTTAGCGATATTTTAAATGATGGTAGGATTTTTTTTTCAGGTAGCTGGCAACGGCGACACGGCGAACAAAATAGGGACGTACCAGATAGCGATAGTGGCGAAACACCACGGCGTTCCATTCTATGTCGCCGCACCTCTCACTTCCATAGACTTGGCGCTCACGTCTGGAGACAAGATCAAAATTGAAGAGAGGCCTGATAGGGAAATGACGCATATTGGGGAACATAGGATCGCTGCCCAGGGTATGAAGTGAAATTATTTACTTACAACACTATATTGACGACATAAATTTACTTAAAGACAAGTCTACTGCCGTCTTGTAAAACACAATTGAATAAGAGTTCTTGGTTAACAAAATATACTCACATATCCACATACTCTATGCCTACGTGCTATTAAAAATAGAGTTTAATAATTTGACCAGACCGAATCAATGGCTGATTTTAACCCTCTGAAGTCTCTTTGACCATAATTCATGTAAGTAAGTACCAATAAACAAATACTACTTTCGAAGTACCTACAGGCTGTCTTTGAAGAGTAGAAAATAATATATTGTGGCTGGCAAGACTCCGTGTTTATTGACCAATCTTGACCAGTCTATTTGGTATTGCAATGCCAAAAAAATGTGAATGTTTCAAGGATTTAGTTTTACAAACACATAAATTACTGATTTTTGACATTTCCAGGCATAAACTGTTGGAATCCCGCGTTTGACGTCACACCCGCCAGTCTCATCACCGGCATCATAACAGAAAACGGAGTTTTCGCACCAGATAGGTTAAAAGAATCTATTTTAATATGAATCATGTTATTATTGAAACATTAAGAGGAAAATATGCTTTTTTCGAATACAGTGATATCGCGTTTGTATTTGTGTGAGGCTTAAATATTGGAAAATTGTATTGCACTTTGATCCGTCTGAAATATGCTGACAACTGGAACATTTTTTATAATTTTACCTGTGACAACGCCGTTGCGTGTTTGCCTTTAGTGATGTGTGAAATATACAGACAATCGATCTAATCTATATCTTCCTTCACACAAATAACGAATACAGTGCTTTTGCCAATAAAAGCTAGTCAGTTAAAGCTCCTGGTCTCGTGCGTAAATTCGAGATAAAAGAAAATTGTATCCTGTTTTTCTAACATGTCACCTCGGCTAAATACTTAGGAATACTATTCCTATGGTATATCGAAACAAAGTACTGTAATCTGTCAATGCTTCAAATATTTTACAAACAAAACCGGCCAAGTGAGTAGGATTTGCGTACGAAGTTTGCTGTATCATTATCGATAAAAACGGCAAAAATCACGTTTGTTGTATGAGAGCCCATCACATGTTTATGTTATGCTTTTTCTGAAATACAACATCTGTGAAAAAGACAACTGTCTAATAATTATCACGGTTCATGAGATGCTGCCTGGTAACAGACGGACGGATAGCGGGCTTAGAAATAGGGCAGGATCCTATTTACCTATTACTTCTTTTACCATTGGGTATGGAACCGTAAAAACTATTCACTTTCAAGGTTTCTATTAATCATTTGTATATTATACTTATTACGGAATGAATGAATTTATAATGCAAATATGACGATCGTTTTTATACTTAACCTTTTATTAGCAGCTTGACCAGCATCATTAGGTTATACATTCCCAATCATAAATTTCAGTAATAAATATTTTATTCATGAATCATGATACACTTTTTCTAACAATGCTCAAGCACATTAATTCGGTGACAAGAGTTTTTTGTCTGTCTGATTATATGCGATAATTGAATTGGTTTGTAAGTTGATAAGTATATTCGATTTGCAACTGTAGAGGCTTCCAAACTGTAAATATTAAATGAAGGATGTACTGCCAAAAATTTGTAGTCTATAATAGATTTTGGTGCTAATACATTTTATACTGAACCAACAATGCTTTTATACTGAAATGCTTTATGAATTTTATTACGTACCTTCTGTATGTGAAGGTTGTTTATTAAAGTGCCTTGCGAATACTTTAGATCTATTAAGATATATACTCACAAAAAATACCAAAGAAGAATGCTCAAAACTCAGCGCGGCCAGAAAAGGACATATACCCACTATATGTAGGTATATCAGATATTTTTATATTATAAAACAGTTATATTCTATTTATGTATTTCTAACTAAATTACTATATAAAATAACTTATTCTAAAGAAGTTTTATTTTTTCTATACACAACACACGGACCTTTAGAAAAAATTGCAACTTCACACTAGACACTGAAATTTTTAAGTATATTGTAACAAAATTTCTAAATTCTGACATATATTGATACTTGTTTCTTTTTTCTGTTTTCTCTAGATTTTTTTCCATACTTTTGTGAGCATTGTCCTTTGTTTAGTAGGATAAGTAAATAAATATACACAATATTGACATGACAATATTGTGTATATTATTAAATATTGTAACTTTTAGTTTAAAATCAATAGCTTATTTTTGCACATTATTTTCATAATTTAATTCAGTACCTACCTTATAGCTACAAATGAGTGTAGATATATAATGTACAGTCAACAGCACATCAAGTTACCCTGTCTGTATGAACCTCTATGACGGTAACATTGTTTGCAATGAATTTTGGTAAGTTGATGTGCTGTTGACTGTACCTACCTTGACTGATATTATACTACAACTATATTGAATATAAATAATCTGTGCCTGATTGAACGTAATTGTACTATTCTGATATTTATTATTAAATACAACTTTATACCTACATAATGTGTATTAAAATATAAATTGTTAAAATGTGTTTTATTATTCTACGCATCAAGCAATTTTAGACCACCCATCTCGTGACCGACCATTGCGAAAGTTGCTTACCGCAGACATCGGCGAACAGTTGTCAAATTTTAACGGTTTCGAACGGGGCCATGCGCTGCCCTTCGAAATCTATGGTTTCGACGTTCCATACTGGCTGTACCTTATGGTAAAACAAGAGTTCACAAACTAGTATATAGAAAGAAATCATTTATTCGGCAAATACAACAAGAGTAACGAATATAGATCGAATGCAATATGTAATCCGAAATGGCGACCAGCTCAGCATGGTGCCATGGTATCGAGCCAAGGCGCTGATTTTCAGCTGGAACCAAGTACAAAAGTAGGTAAGGTGTCAAAATAAACAAGTTAATATGTACGGAAACAGAAACAAACAATAGGATTAAACATATACTGACTTAGGAAAAAATTTAAAAAAAGGAATAAAGATAAATCTTCCATGTAGGAAGCTATGGAAAAAATATATATATAAAGTATAAATATGAAACTAAAAATAATTCAATGTATTACCCTCAATTTGCCGCAATAAAGTAAACTCTTTGATGCGTTTACGGAATATTGTAACAGATGATACTCGTATATACAATGTATTGTATTGTTATTCAATTATTCATTACCGTCGGCATCCCCTGGCAAACCTAAAAAATGCATCAATAGAATTGTTAGATTTGCATACATATTGATAGTTGGTATTGGCACAATACTATTGATAGAGCCATGGTATCGAACCGATAGTTTATGTAATATTGTAGATTGATAGCTAACGATAGTTTGGCAACGTTATTTTTCGGTACTGATTTAGGATTCCGTAGGTACCTCAAAAGGTAAAAACATCATTGTGTTCTATAATATAACCCGAATCCCTAAAGCCAGAGCCCGAAATGAAAGAACGAAGAGATTTTATTAAAAATTGTCTATGACCAGAAGTTTGTAGTCTGTCCTGTCATTGCGTTACTTAAAAAATATCAGCGTCTTGGCTATAGATAGATCATAATTTCCAATATGTCAGACGGCAGGGACGATGAGAATTTATTTTTATTTATAATAAGTTAGGGTAATTATAGGACATTGTGAATATCATGTGGAAATGTAATATAAGTCTGTGATTCCTTTTATCATAAAAATACAACTTTTGGAAGTTATTGTTCTAAATTTTCATCATCCATCGCCACGAGAGGATCTAAGTTGTTAGTTATTGTTACAATCTTTAGTGCTGTGCAGTAAATATTGGCGGTGATATGTTTAAGTGTATAAATAGTAAACAAGTGTATGGGATTTAGTGTATTGTAAATAAAAAAATATTGTTTGCACGCGCATGCGTTTCTGTCAAAAACAGACAAAGGTTTTGTGTGATTTGAAAATCAGCTGTATTGTAAATGCAATGACTTAGTGATACGAAAAGTGTGTGTGCTTAGAAGCAACAATGTTCAGTGAAATTGGTTACATAGTTTTTCTACTTCTCGCTCTGCCATATATTGAAAGCGGTAAGTACCTACCTAGCTTAGATTAGTTTCGAGTCATTCTCTTCTATTCCCTTTTGGTTCCATTGACTTGACAATAATACCTAATACGTCTGTGTCGATCGGTTTTTTGTAGGTGTTTGTCATTAAATTTTACCAAACAAATCTATTAGCAACTGAATTAGTATTAATCACCTTCTTTTTCAATTGTTTGTGTCAATATTATGATCAAATTATATTGAATACCTTTAAGTACATAAGTAAAGTAGGTATCTGAATTGAATCACTGAGATTATTAAACAAGTAGCCTGAATGGAAGATGAATTTCTCATTTTATCTCAATCTGATTGCTCAACAGTATTTTGAGTTTCATTTCATTTCATTTGTAAACTACAGATAGTATACCAAGAAAGGATCACAGTGAAAAAATAATGATAGTTAGAAATTCTATAGTTAAACTTATTCTAACATAATTATAATGTAAACATATACTTGGTCAGTTTAAGTTCTTCTTAATACTGTAATACCCAAACTAGCTATAGAAAGAAACAAATTTGACAAAAACAAAGACAAGGATCTCTGATTTGATGAAATATCATTATTATATTTACTTAAATATGTTTAAATACCTACTTTCTAACTAAAATATTAAGTAAAGAAATAAAGATAAATAAGTAAAGTCTTTTTTTTCGCCTATTATATTTATTTCTATATTCTTGGCATAAATAAACCATTACATTTTAATGAATTGATTTTAGAACTGGTCATTGGCCAAACATCCTCACTCTTTGAATGGCTCCTGGTAGCATGATAACAGCTGTGAAATGTTAACACACAATAATTGTGTACAAAGAAAGGCTTGTTTCAACTAAAAAAATTGTTAGCTTTAAATAAACCATGTCGTTGACCACATCAAATTATTTTTAATTTATCTACTTTGCAAATAAAATTTATTGTACAACTTAAGAATTTCGTTGGAATGGCATCTTGTGTTAATAAAGCATTTTGTTCTACTTTCTCAATGGCCTGTCCAAGCAAAAACCAGTTCTGAAATACTGAGTCACCCTAAACATAATGCCTACTTTAGTAAATCTAAATGTGAAAGTACTCATTAACTACTAGGTATGAAAGAGATATTATATGTCTATTGAATAAATTCAATAGGGTATTATTTATTATAACTAAATAACTAATTATTATCTATGGCTTTGCTTGACTTAAAGTATCCTCATATATTTTGTGTTTGCCCTTTCTGTAGTTACTTCTTATTATGCTATTTAAAACATGTATAAATTTAAGGACTTATTCCAATCCCAGCCCTAACCTAGTTGTGAGTTTGGTTAGGAAATTAATAAATATATATTATATATATTTCTCTAACCTAACCCACTTTCTAACCTGATGACGTATTATAACCAAATGCTGAATAGGTAAAGGTAGTTTTCACTCTCTTCTCTCTTTTTAGAATAAAAATAAATCTCACATTAAAACTAAGCATTGTACTTTGATTTGCCACAATCATGACTATAGAATATAGATCTGCCTAGCACAATACACATTTAATATAAACATCCAGTAGGAAATATCCACTTGGAGTATGCTTCCTCTGTATTTGCGAGGGTTTTAAATAGATAAGTACTTTAATGTCATTATTGCAGATTGTTATAATATTGGACTAGTACTTACTTATAGGTATTGTCATACATTGATGATATACTTTTTATTTATTAACCATTAACATGTCACTCATAATAAAAACAACTTGACTGTGCTAATCATCATTGTTTAGACAATCATTATGGTATTTAGAGGGTAAAATTGATGAAATAACTCAGTTCTTATATCAATTGGTTTGGTTTAGGTACAAATTTTCAGTATTGATGTTTTCATTCATTAATGTAAAAATAAATTTCATTTCAATGCATTCATTATAATATACTTACAAATAAATTCAATAAACAACATCTTTAATTGTGGAAAGTCATTCCACTAGGTAAACTTAATCCAATCACAGAAAGACGGGTCAAGCTCAAAGGCTGAGAAAAAATAATTACTTTTTCATTAAAATGTTGTTTAGAAATTAAGACATTTCCCACTATGAAGTTTTGCTCATACTCTTGTTGAATTTCCCTTAGCATGACCAAAGAAGAGAATAAAGAAGAACCATTTAGTAATTTCTAAAGCTTACTCAGAATTCAATTTAGTTAGCCGTCCACTTATTATCGTGTTGGACTAACGTAAAACAAAGGGTGTACTTAGTATTTAAGAAAGCACATTTTCAAAGGCAGCTTGAATTTTTTTTTTGTTCTTTTTCATTGCTCATGACGCGCGCGCTTTTAAGAGATAAAATTCGTACATAATATACTATGATGTGCACTTCATTTGTAAAATGATCAACGAATCATATTTGGGTATTTTGACATAAATTGGCTTTCAAAAAGTAAAGATGAGGTCCTTGAAAAGTAACTGTAATTTACAAGATTACCATTGTTTCGCTTCGCGTGAATCCGCTGTTTGTTCGTCTCGTAAAACAACTGCCACCTCTGCGCTAGTTCGCTCTGCTGGACATAGATTAACAAAAAAGAAAAAAAAGACAACATGTAAGCACCTATTTATACAACATAGCATGATTATTAATGTTACTGGGAAACTGAGACATTAAATAAGGACAACTACCTACCTAAACTAAAGATTATCAGCAACAAAATTTGTTCTGTTATTTTTCATATATTCAGGTATGAATTAAAATTCATACCTGAATAATATGAAATACAGGGTAATTTTAGTTTTCTTTAATACAATTAATGGATTGTAAACAAAAGGAAAACAAGCGTTAAAATATTCCAGTTGGCTCTTTATCCAAAATCACTAATTCTATCGCTTTCTGAGGCAGACCTCGTAGATTATTATTTGCGATATTGGTAAAATTTTTTTCCTAAGAAAATCAATTTCTCTCATGGATGGGGTATTACCAGTTGTATTTGTCGTCGCTCGCATGACCAGTCGAATTTATTTAATCGTAATCGTCGTAATCATACAAATCAATTGGTACTTTGACCCTAACGGTACCTACAAAGAGTTGCTTTTCGTTGGCATTTACATTTTTATGGCCTGAAACTGCATTGAACGTTTTTCGCAAGCGAACCGTTTGCCGAGACACATACAAGCAATAAAATAGAATTGCACACTGAATGCACCCAGATTCCAACGGATTTCGTACTATATGTTAGCTAATATTCGTCTGCGACTGACTACTATTCTCGAAATGTAATTCACAATAATTTTACGTAGGTAGGTACCTACCTACCTACTTTTGCTTAATTTCGCTGTCAATCTAGTCATTAGGGGCTTTTCATCTCTCCGTTCGTTAGTTTTACTTTACGTAATTCATTTCAATATGGCGGAATCGCTGTTTGAGACCGGTCTTGTCCCGACCATAATTACCCGTGAAGAAAATTAGCCGCTTGCCGGCGACCGTTCATTATGATGGTTCACCAAGGAGCTTATAACAAATTGGAGTGTGCAGTAGGCGCATACCTAGTTACATCTAAAATTAACAACCGGAATGTACAATCTGGCGTAGGTAGTATTCTTGCAGAAAGTACCTAACATGAAAATACAACAAATAGTTGCATACCTTTAACTCGTACTACACAATTACTGCAATAAAGATATTTGAGTTTGAGTTCAAATATCTAAAGTTTAGATTCATATAGGCACCTATCCGATATTCTTTGGTAACATTAACCTAGCTTTATAAATTCCTTGAGCCTGACTCATCATACACGAGCTTCCATGATTACCACCAGGGTGTTTGGGTTGAAATGTTTCCTCATCAGAATGATGAGGGAAAAACCACCTTCCCTCTCACTACATAGATTAAATGGACAGTGTCATTATGTTGCACTGGACTCGCATCCAGCTCGACAAAGATACACGTGTTAATTATCGTGTTTATTACTAACATAGAATTTAAGTTTTTGTATTATTGACAGTATGGGCTATGCTTGAAATAAACGCATTTTATTTTATTTATTTAAAACCAAGTCGCTTCCCGCTGTCTGTCTGTCCCTATGTATGCTTGATCTTTAAAACGGATTTTGGTAATGATTTTAAAAATAAAGGGTGTGATTCCTAAGGAAGGAATAATGTATTATGGTTTTATCCTAGAAAAGCCTTGTCGGGCCGCTAGTGACGAATAAATAAAAATACGAATATAAAATTATCTAAATTTACATATTAATACGAAGGGCTGCTTAATCCAATATATATATATATATATATATATATTTCTGTTCTCATTGCTGAATATTCAGGGCCAACGAGCAGGTGGTGCTAATGATCTAGATAGCATCTCGCCACAATGAGTCGGCGAGTCGCGCCATCGCAATAATAGTCTGTGGTCTCCGTGACGAGTGACGGTGGATGTGACGCATTCGTACGTTGAACCGGCTGGGGTCAGGAGTACGACGTGTGTGCGCTTTCGACGCTAAGCCAACACCAATTTGCGATTGTCAATTCGTTTGGTATAACTACAGATAAGCCTTTTCCGCTGCGAGAATGGAAGCAAGTTACGAGTATCTTTTGAAATTGGTATTTTGATGATACTGCACAAATTGAAGGCCAAAAGCAATTCTACGTTTGTTAATTAAATGAAAATACTTTTTACAGTGCTAAGGCTAGAAGTCGGGCACAAGTGATATATATAGCAACCGGTTCTAGATCTAGGGCTTTATTGGCCGATTTCACGCACTTCCCACTGTTAGGTTTGTGTTTCTATTAGGTATTAGTACCTATACGTTCTACACGACCAGTAATAGTTCTTCTAGTGTCCATAAGAATATAGACATTGGGCTACAAATGAATTTGATTGCAACATTATTAAGTACCAATCTCAAGTTCGGGTCCGGCAATCTGTACTAGCACCGTCGTAAAATCTTTATAGGGAGAAGTAGCCCAATATAGCAGCCATAACTTCTTAACGCTCTACCGAAAAAACATTAAGAACAGTCGGGGGACATTATATATAGCGAATGGGTTGGTTAATTTGAGAGCTCTCTAGTTTGCGACGGGATTATTGTCTCCAAACTCGTTTAAAAAATATGAACTTATTCTATGAATGGACTGTTCAGAAGCAACCCCGTAACTATAAAACTGATTAAATTCAAGCATATATTTTATTGATAGTTTCAATTTCAACTAGTATGCCACAGGCGCTATGCTATATAGATATACATATCAAAGGCTTATAGTAAGAAATTATTACAAAGCGAATAAGTATCTCATTCAATTTCGTACTGATACACAAAAGACAATGAAACGACGAAAGAAAGTAATTCACGAGTCAGTGATTCACCGATTAAGTACGTCTCATGTATCAAGATAACTGCTACCTATTACTAATACGGATGCAACTAGACCGTGGGCATCGCACACTGCGCGGTGTCATTGTCTCCCGGTTATGTCAATCTGCCATTCATCAACATTAACACATTTAATGAAATCACTTCACAGTCTTCACACGCAATCACAGACAGAGCACACACCTGATTGTTCGGTTCGTGCAATAAATTCTTATGCAGATTCCAGTAATGGTTGCTATTTATTACGCAACTGTCGTTGGGTTTAAGTGCTGGAATATGAATTCGGCAATCTAATTTCATAAACTCACCTGTTAAAGTTAATGTAAAGTAATAATTTTAACATTTCTTGGTCAATATTTTTAATTACCAGTGTGAGTTATTGTTACCAACACTGTTTGAATGAGTTTATTTCGGCATTTCTTCTCAGCAGTGGTCGTTCCGAAATGCTAGTAGTTTGTAGCTTTGGTAAACATCATTTAATTTAGAATATGACGTGAAAAAGTGCCTGTGAAGGCCTAATTTCTGAATAAATGATTTGATTTTGATTTACCCAAAATTTAAAAGTATTGTTTGCATTATCTTTTCGATTGCACTAATTTATACTGTTATTACATATCTCTCTCTCGGGCTTCAAAATTAAGTTTTAAAGAAGTGGTCATATATTCAAGTTGTCGCGATTTAAAGAGACAAAACCTTGACTGTCTGAAATAGTAATATTATTATATATTAGTTGATGTGGCGAATACTCTACCGACAAGAGCCTAACTTGCTCTAAAAAGAACATGTAAAAAAACATACGAATGAGAAAATCATTTTTAGTTAGGTATGCTGTATGTAACTTAAACTATCTCAGTCATTATAATTTTTATATAGAATGCCACATTGTTTAATACCTAATTAACAATATCGTAATTATATGTATTTTTAATTATTTACACCTCTATCCTACAATATCAGCTAGTCGTTATCATAAAGACTTACAAAGATTATAGTTACTAAACGGCCAGCGTATCAAACAAAAACTGTTCCACCTATTTTGTGTACCAAGAAACACGTAAAATGAAATCGTTTTCTGTGCCGCAGTTTAATACAAAACGGGCTAAGGCCTTGGTTGCAATAGCCTACTGACGTAACTAGTTCAAATTTAGTGGTTTTGCTCATAAACGTAGAGTAATCCGTTGGTAATTATGTTGTTTGTTACATTCGTGTTAGCCCTGATTTGTGCTACACAGTCAAGATCGCGCGTGTGTATCGAGGTCAATACAACATGCATCGATTTTATTTAACAAAAACGCAACGCACCACCGACCGATAATATCGCACGAATAAGCTCTGATTGGGATTAAATCGTGAATTCATAAAGCAAAATTGATACCTTCTATGATATTGAATATATCCTGTCTAAATTCTGGTATTTACGAGTATCTGGCATACTCGTAAATGCCAGAATTTAGACAGGATATATTAGCCAGATCACTCTATTCACCTATAGACTAAGTTTTAACCCGCCCGTGTATCAAATTTCATCATGTAAATTTTTCCACTGCTGGTACTGGTCTACCTGATCTAGAGGCTATCAAGAGGCTTGCATCCACTGCCACTGACTTTGGTTTTTAGTGAATAAATATCTAAATGACTTGTCTGCATCAAAATTGCATGTATAAATAGAAAGACATTAATGATATGAAACGCAGCAACGGCATTGGTTTATTAGCAATTAGCTAAATATCTGTTACAGAGGGCTGTGGTCTGAACCCAGTACCTTGGAACCTTGGAAGTCAGCCACGCTTCGTCGAGCATGACGCGCCCGGCTCAGCCCGAAGCCGATATCTTTAATCATGTTCGTACAATACAATCTTTCCATCCCTTTTGTTTATCTAGCAAAAACTGAGATCGATTTTATACAAACAATAGAACGATAATTAAATACATTTCTCGTTTGTTTGTAATATATTTTTTTACAAATGATGAAGTAATATAAACGCGTAAACATTCACGAATGAAGTCAGATTAAACATTATTTCAAGCTCGGCTGTTTTTCAATTTATCGCTTCAGGGAAGTTTAGTCATAATTTGGATGACGTCAGACTTTACCTAGATTCGATGCAACTTCCAAAGAATAAACGTTAATAAAAATTCTTTCAATTTTTGCATTTTATGGGTCTTATTTCATATGTACTACTTATATAGAGATCTAGATCATAAAAAGTATTTTTTATTATTTTAATTTGATGGACTTGCTGCAGTAACGTAATCGTTTTATGAAGAAAATATGCAAATTACCTATATTAACGAAAAACGATTTCGAAGTCACTGTTTTAATCACCCAACTGACGACGCCTTTAAGTTGAGTAGCAATAATCAATCACACTTTGCAAGGAAAAAAAAAGTTAAATGATTCATTAAACAGGTCTAAAAATAACAAGACCATTGGCCTGGTTCACCGAAGCTACTTAATTGAGCCACTCTGCACCACTCATCCTGTTGCTGTGGTGTGGAACATGTTTCACATTATAGATTGCGAAACATTTAAATAGTATCGTAGTATTTATTTTATTCGATCCACTGCAACTAACAGTTTTTTTATAAGTCATTTCACGGCAAAAGAATTTGAGTAGACGAAAACAGTATTTTAGTTTCAAGTTTGAAAGTACTTGCAAATCGGAGAGCCTTCAACGCAGCTCTACTAATGTAAACTTGGTTACTGAGGGCTACAGAATCATGTCTCGACGGATAACGTCAGTCATATTAAATGTACTGAATGGAAATCCCGATTACCAAGGCGGCCAGACAGACCACACTTGACCATGTGTGATAATGTTGACTCATACATAAGAACTGTGTGTGCCCCAATCATTATCACTTTGCAACTCTGTTGTACATACATAACAATTCTTATTTATTTTACATCTATGAAATCCGTATAAATTTATTGGTACCTATGGGTTTACTAAAATTTTGATATGTTTTCTTTCCTTTCTCGTATTAATTGACTCTTGAGAACCCTGTACTCAGCAAATATGTTGGTTTATGTTATCTGTGTCTGACAGAATTTTGTTACTTTAAAGCAACGTCTTAGTCTAATAAATCAACGTCTCTTCAATTTACATGAACTACTTTATCAAAATGATCTGTCTGTATTCATCGTTGCCTTTAAAAAAAGCTTCATTTAGTCTCCTATTACAAAAATAGAAGGATGGATGAATATCTTCCATTTGCTAAATTGAACGGATCCATTATTAATTTTCGGATATTACTTGAAATATCAATAAAGGATATCGGGCCGCATTAGGTGCACCGAGTCGTGGTTGTTTCTGTGGTATGAGGTTAATTAATTAAATTGATCATCTATACTAATATTATATATGTGAAAGGGCAAAAACAAGAATATATCTGCAGATTCAAATCCTAATACTGCACATATTCTACATACCTAGGTAGGTACATTTTTTTTTTAACTTTGCAATTACAGTTGGTTCTGCAGAACGCGTACAATCGTACATATACTTTATTTTATTTGCTTAATTTTCCGGCCAAGCTGTTATAATTGCATGAACAGTGAATCTGCTGCATCATCCCCCGATGTTTAGGTTTATCTGTGTGGGATAAAATCACAGTGCAAAGTCGGAGTGCGAGGTCAATGACCCCGTTTAGGGCGGGCGGCGCAGTGGCTAGCGTAGGCGGTCATGTAAACGTAAACAAATACTTGCATAATATGTCTATCTATTGGATAAAAGCTATCCATAAAACAAAGAGTTTAATTTCGGTAAATTGTTTGGTCCGTTTTTCTGCGTTTACTAACAATGCAAAAAAGTGAGTGCATTGTTTTTCAGAACTGATATTCCGCAAAACTCGACAGAAATGAAGTTTCATAGTTTCATTTGTGTATTTTATTAACTATGGATGTAGAGTATATAAGGCAAGGTTCATTACATTGTACCTAGGATAAGAATAATCGGGTCAGTGGAGCTCAGTGGTCAACTACTATTTCCAACACACTATTTCCAAACAAAAATCACATTGATTAGCTTGAAAAAACTGCATAACAATTCTGATATTGTTAAAGAAAATAAGAGAATTAGCAAGATTTTTCTTCTAGCATATGCTTCACTGAAGTCAGTTTGCAGCGAAAAACAATTTGCTCAAGGATAATGTTCCGAATGTAACTCGTGCGCGCACTCGCTGCCCAACGAAGGCAATTAGTGACACATGCCGTCGACACCCGTCTTACGAGGGCTCTAGAACTATTGTGCCTCTCTAGTCCGTCCATATATTTTTCACAGAAGAAGCTATGAAATGGACGGTTTCATAGCTTCTTCTGTGACTAATAGATTCGGGAAATCGTTAAAACATGTAATGTAAATGGTAGACTCTGCTGATTACTTTATTTTCTGTGTGATTTGTCCTAATATATTTATTTTATTTATATTTTCTGTGAATAACCTAGACTCGGGTAATATGTGATACCTAGATTACCTATTCTGATAATTTCGTTTACTTTTCACGGTTCTTTGTTTCATACTTCCTGAATTTTCCATTTCTTGTTCTCTTCAACACAATCGGTCAGTCAAATAATATCAAGTTTTATCTAACATGTAGCTTTCTTCTGCCGACACGACGAATCATCGACACCCTCCTTACAAGAGCTATTAATGTTGTTTATATTTTAGTCATATATTTTTCGTCGCCAAACATTTTCACAGCCTTGTTGTCTGCGTTGAATCGATCCGTAATAGGGACTTTGTAACTTTGCAATTTGACTGATTCGTAAAGCTAATTTTGCTGTGTGATAAACCAATCTAATAAACAATCGTAGCTATTCTCTGACCATATCAGTTGACCTGCAAATATTATCTTACCCTATATAAAAATTGGTCATGGAAAATTTTCTGACCATCGAAATGTCCAATGTACTGAATAATAGGATTGGTATTATGTCAGTTTAATTGGAAGAGCGGTGCTCAAATTCGCCACGTTCCATGAACAGTTGATCAATTAGGTCGCATTGCACGGTAGTTAGTTCCCATCAGTATTTATATTGTTCATTGATGGAGCAATTCTTGTATCCAGTTCACGCTATTGTGTAACAGAACATCTCACCACACCTCTATTTGTGCTTCTATCGAAAGTACACTTATGTTTAGGTCGATTTACATCAACACAATAGCCAATTGCACGTAATGATCGCCTCATATATTCTGCACTGCAGAAATTATATGCGGAAATGTCTAATTGCATTGTCGCTACATGCCATTTTCACAAAGTCTTTAACAGATGATTAGTAAATGATATCCGAAATAGATTCCTTCTTCTTCTTCTTTGCATGTCGATGGCATTCGACAACGAGAACAGGTTTAATTATATATTTTCAAAAATAATACCTCTATGCCTGCTGTGGCTGCCATCAGAGATTCCTTAATCACAGATTTTATTATGGACAACTCCTGTATCTGTATTACCAAGATGCAACCGCCGATAAATAGACAAATTTAGTATTAAAGCGGTCAGTTTAGCCGTCATAAAATACATGTATTCACAGTTAATAGCCCATTGACGCTTTACGGTAAGGGAAAGCATGTATCGACGTAACTGGCCGCTAAGTAATTGGTATCTTGTCCTCCCTTGGGACTTCCTACGCTTCATCTCGTTTTGTGTTTTGAGCGAAACCAGTTTCTATTTCCCGCTAATTAGTTTATTTTATCTGGCCAGGAAATCTTTAGTTATTGTTAGTAAAAAGCTTTTCTTTACACACAATCGATAACGCATTTAGAAGACTTTCGGCAAGGATTTTTGTTAATTATTTTTACTATACTGTACAAACTAAACAGACATGCGTGCGGCCCACCTGATGTCCATATATTTCATAATTATTATGCAGTTTTGTTAAGTCAATTATTTTAATATTGTTGCTATTTAAGTTTAAGTTAGTTATTAGTCTATAGGCTAGATAGGAAATAGAACTATTGTATAGTCAAGTTAGTTGCAAACTGACTTAATGGTTGTGCGTACGTAACTCAAGTGGTGTTCCCCCGTTCTGTGTAAACGAAGGGTGTTTCCTGGTTTAATAGATAAATTAACTCAAATTAACCCTAGTAGGCTTGTCCCGCTGTTTTAATAAAAGGGGGAGCAAGCAATCCTTTTGATGTAAATAGAAAATACGTAAGCATCTTTAAATAAGTTTTCAATATCCACATAACTGTAAAGAATCCCTGTATAAGATATTCGTACAACAGAGTAACACAAAAAACAACTGGAATTTTGTTATGTTCCATACACCTCTGCTATATAAATGTGGGATATCGTACATATAACATGTTCATTTTCTTGCAAATAAATATTTGATTGAACAAACTTTACAAACTATTTAGTATTTAATTACTCACACATCACATCACAGCTGTACATCTTTGGCATAGTAATACGAACAATCGAAATATCTTTCTGTTGATAAAACAACTATCGAACGTACAGTTCTATGTTTTCAAATATTTATTGTTTGTTATGAAACACCACAACAATGTAGAGTTCTATTTTAAACTGTTGCCAACTGACCTATAGCTTCGGTTTGACCTAAACTCGCGCCCAGTATCAGATTCATAGTGATAAATATAGCCTGCAGAATAAATAATATTTGGGATTATCCAGTGTTATCCAGGGGGAAAATGCTGCTTCGGTATCGTCTGACAACTAAGGACCACGAAGATCGTACAACGTGGATTAAAAAGGAAGAATCGGACCCTGGGCTCCTACCGGAAAAAGTCTCAGATGATAACCTACAGAGATACGATTACTTATTCTGTTTCTAAACTCGAGGCTATTTTAGCACTTGAAAGGCGATCAATTTCGAACAAGGAGAAAAGTTCTGCTTTCCCGGACAAGTTTGGATCTCGAGGGACGGGCGTGTAATCCGTAATCCATGGGGGGACGTACTTCCAGTTCTAAACATTCGTCCAAGCATTGATGGTAAACGTTATGGAACGTATAGGACCCTCGGGTTAGATAATGTACCTATTATACGGAACTGTTGGTCACTTGCTGAATAATTAGTAGCATGGCCTTTACTAGTATTGCATTTTGGGATCGTCATGTCTAATTATAAGTTTATACAATATACCATCAAAAATTATTAATGTGAAAGGGAGTTCAATGTCTGTATTCTGTGTTAAGTTCAGTTTTTGAGTTTATTCATTACAAACGTATCAAAATAAAAAAACGTAGAAGAAATATATGTATAGTTAATAACTAGCGTAGAAGATTGACAATAACACGAATTATTTCATATTAATTATCAGAAATATTGAAAAATCTTTTGCAGGCATTGAACAACAATCCAACATGCGTTAAACTTGTCAAAGATTTTATGGGGCACTTATCCCAAACCAGTTGTCCTCACTTGAATGCATAACATGCTTAAGTAACCGATTAAGTTCCATTGAAGCGTCCCCCTTCTTAATATTCCGACCGATCCCGATGACGTCAACGCTCTCGAACATTATCAGCTGGTTTCACAGAAATTAAAAATCACGTTCGAAATACTAGGTATATATAGTAGCTTTAGCCGCGGGCTGCCACGGGAACAGTGGTGTTGGTCGACTGCTAGAAACAGCCCAGGCTTTAAGTACGCCTTTTACATTTTCTATAACAGTACCTTATTTACCTGTTAGGTGGCTGAAAACTTCCTGAAAAATAGCCTCACACACGAGCGCTTTCTCAAAATGGTTAAAACGTCACCTACGAACTGCACACAAAATCTATCTTGATAAAAGATGAAGATGATCTTTTATTTTTATTAATTAGAAAGAGTTTTTTGTTAATAAGTTAATTATAAAGATAGGGCTACTTCAAAGTTGCCTTATTGAGATTAAATTCAAATGCAGTGGTTCAGGTTCCTTAGTTCGCCAATTTTACGCAAGGGACGGAAGAACTTTGAACAAGCTTCATGACACAGCTTTTACCTCGGACGCTTTTCTAGAAGCTTTCGAGTAACCCAAGTCCTTGCATAGAAGCGAGGTGACACTTATTTAGTTTTGAATTTAGAGAGAAGAAAGTATATTTAGCGCATCTCTTTCATAAATGATTGCGAGGGTTTATTGGGTTGATAAGATAAAGTCTTACTTTGGTAAGTATTATTTGTTTTACAATGTTTTACAAATTCTCTGAGAGAATATGTAGATACATGGTCGTAAAGCCATGCAGGAAGTCAAACATATATAGGAGGAACTTATCTTCTGAGATAAATGTTGCAAGACCAATCTGGAATTGAAATTAATCTGAATGTTAAGAATAGTATAAAAATGTTTACGTTGTTCGTTCTACAATATACAGCCCACGAGCCTAAGACCACTTAACATGATTACGCAAATTAGATAATTGCTATGAGACGAGACAAGACAAGACAAGACTCTAATGAATCCTGAAACTTGCCCTCGGCCCACGCTACCTGTCGCAACAATCGGGAAGTGTCGTCGTAACCCGGTGTCCTAGGTGAGCGACTGAACGATATGCGTGCGCGTGCGTAGGAGTGATTACGGTGACAACATAGGCCACAAACAAAAGTTCCTATTCTTGTGCGGCACCATGTCACAAAATGTTAAATAACAGTGTGGTTGTTTCTTTAGCGAAATGTTTTAAAAGTGTGACAATGAGAACAACTGTACTGATTGTAGCGCTGTATTGCTGCGTTTGTCGTTTAATTAGGATAAATCCTAATGCCATCCTTGTAAGTTCTAATACGATCGCAGTAAGTTTTGTGGTAGGCGCGCCCGTCTGCGCTGTTGCGGTTAACACGGTGAGACGTGTAACCAACCACCATTAGTTACTCCAATTATTTGTCTTAAGAGAAGTTGTTTATTTCTTCGTGCATTATTTCTATAAAAGGTGGGTCCTTTGGAAGGGCTGTCTATGTTGTATGTGGTGTGACATTAAATTAATCAAATAGTACAAGCTTATATGTATTTTGCCATAAAAGTCATTTACTTTATACCAGACTAGCGGCCCGTCCCGGCTTTGCTCGGGTAACAACATAAAAAATTATACAATAATCTTCCTCTTAAATCCGTCCGTTTTAAAAAAACCGCGTAGTTTCAAGATTTAAGCAACATAGTTAGGGACAAACAGACAGGGGGTGCGACTTGGTTTTATACTATGTAGTGATATCTGTAAATTTATGTGCAAGATCAGTCAATTACCAGCAATTTCAATTTGTATGGCGATTAGGTATTAAATAGGATTTACACATTCCTACAAACAAGAAAACTGTGTACGAGGGCTGCTATTTATGTATCCGGAATAACAAAATTAAACAAACATATATTATTACATATGGTTTTATTGTTTCTCGAAGTATTCTCCGCGATGATCTATGCACTTCTGCATACGATGAAACCAATTTTCAAAGCACTTTTTCCATTCTGATTGAGGTATGTCCAAAACGTGTGTTTTGAACGCATCAACGGCCTCTTCGCGGCTCGAAAAACGTTGACCACGTAATTTATTTCTAATGTTTGGAAATAAATAAAAATCATTGGGTGCCAGGTCGGGGCTGTACGGCGGATGACCCGTCAATTCAATCTTTTGACCCTCCAAAAAATTATTTGTTTCAGCCGACTTGTGGCAGCTAGCATTGTCGTGATGAAGTATGATTCTGCGTTGTGGGTTGTTCTTTCGTATTTTTTCAAAGACTTCTGGCAAACAAATGGTGGTGTACCATTCAGAATTAACCGTCCTACTATTCTCTAGTGGCACTGTAGCTACATGTCCGTTGATACCAAAAAAACAAGCGACCATTTGCTTTAAAGTGCTTCTCGCACGAACAACTTTTGTTGGATTCGGTTCATCTTGAAAGAGCCACACCGTTGACTGCTGTTTAGTTTCAGGGTCATAAGCATAGATCCAGGTTTCGTCACCTGTGTAGATATTATAAACAGCTTTTGACGTGCCACGGTTGTATTTTTTTATCATTTTCTTACACCAGTCGACACGAGCCTGTTTTTGATCTACGCTCAAGTTGTGCGGAATCCAACGCGAACAAATTTTTTTAACAATTAAATGTTCGTGTAATATCGCGTGTATACTCGTCATACTAATGCCCAGAGACGCCTCTATCTCGCGGTATGTAACATGACGATCTTGCATTACTAATTGTCGCACAGCATCAATATTTTGTTGTACCACTACCGATTTAGGACGACCCTCCTTAATTTCATCCGTGAGCATAGACCGTCCACGTTGAAATTCCTTAAACCAATAATACACAGTGGTTTTCGATGGTGCTTCATCTCCAAAAGTTAAAATCAGTTGTTCGATGCACTGTTTTTGAGTTAATCCACGCCGAAAATCATAATAAATCATCGCGCGAAAATGTTCACGAGTTAAATCCATGGCAATGAAGACAAGCTATTTTCAAAATTGGCGCCAATTGAAAAAAACAAATGACAGGGACATGAAAAATATTTATTCTCTAGCCGAAGAGTTCTATTTTCAAATGTTGTAATTACTTTTTAAATATTCTAGAATTATTGGCCAGTTCCGGATACATAAATAGCAGCCCTCGTATTTAGCAGCCCTTATGAAAACCAGATCCAAAGCGTGGGCGGTCCTGTCCTACTGACCTAGTGACACGTGCCCAAAGCTAAAGCCCGCTACAACAAATAAACGGAACAGCAGGGATGTGTAAATACACGGAGAGGACGTACCAGAGGTATACGGTGGCTGCTGAATGATTGATGCTTCTGTTAACTCCGTGATTGAGAGTTAGTGTATGCTCATGTTCAATGAATATTGATTTGTTATCTGTTATCAGTTATCATGCTCTGAAATTCTATTTGTGTGCTAATGAGGAGTGTTAAAATGCGTGTTGTGTAAAAGGTTACTCGGGGTCACAATTCCTTTAGTCAAATGTCTTTTCAAATTGAAAGTAAAGTTTGGTGAAAATATCTTAAAAACACTTTATTTTTCCACAAAATAAATTCAGTTTCAGACAACACAATTAATCTCACGCTGTTCTTGCATCCGGATGCAGCTGGCTCGTAAAGTAGCTAACGCGCTATAGCGCTGACCAACAACAAGATTCTTTCAATTTATTCCCGAACATTAGCCATTTACCAGTAGCGGAAGAGTAGCGGTGTAAGGAGGGGGCGAATCTGGAACTCCACAGAAGATACAAAAGCGCGCTTCAGGTTCGGGAAAAAGGCTCTGTACTCCTGTTGCAAATGGGCAATTGTGCTTTTTTAATTCGTGACGTAGTGTGTGATTTTGCCCTAGAATTGATCAGATCATTCCAAATCTTTCCGTGGTTGTCGTACGAGGTGATTAAGGGGCATATGCCTAACCATAGCAGAAACAATCGCTTTTCTAAGGAAGGTGGACATAAAATCACAGCTAAAACTAAATCAGTTCAAATTTTCAGCTATATTTTTTTATGTTGATCCCAGACCCTGCGTCCGCCCATGAAAATGAGAAAAAGAGACTCTTTGGAGTTTAGGGGGACGTGTCGTAGAAATTTCGCCCAGGGCACATAGTAGTGCTAAAACCAGCACTACTTTTATGGGTTCTGTTGGCCAAAATTAAAACGTTCCAGCTGTTAAATGCCCTTTTAACTGAATGCATCGCTTCCCGCGGCTTACCTTGTCTTTGGTTGCTTTTTCTCGAAACGAGCCTAACGAGAATAAATGGGCTATTTATTTGGCCGAGGTTTGTCTACGTGGTGAGCGAGCTGGGCACGTACTACTTCCATATCTAGTACCGGACACCATGTACACAATAAATTATTGTTCGACACAATGGTTGGCATCATAAGATATAAATAGCAAATGAATTATTTAAAGTTTCCATTAAGTCTGATCGAGACCGATGACCGATGTGTATGTAGTTCTAGTTTAATTAGAATTGTTTTTAATTGAATTTGTTATTGCTAATAAACAAAAGAGACAAATACGTTAAGTTTTCAAAGTTTTCAAAGTTAGTTATAAATACGCGGTCAGGATATAGACAAACTAATATCAACAGTTGCAACATGTGTTGCACACTTGCGCCCATATATTTTTTCTGTCTGTCTGTAGCGCGATGTCCCTTTTCTTGTTTCTATTTATGTGCACTCCAGTTTCTAACAACATTTCCCTTTCAAGACGACGTCGGAAGAAAGGCGACTGTTGCAAAATTTCGCTGCCGTGAATTCGACTTTCGCAAAGTTACGTCCATTGTCCTCAACTTAGATATCATTGGGAGCCCTCGGAAAGTTTATAATTAACGTTACGGAAAAATTCAGACAGAAAATCGAATGGTTCTCAAGTGTCGTTTAATCAAACTGGGAGTTGGCGCAAGTAATGGAGAGGTCGTGCGGTGGCCTGGAGGTCGCGCGGTTTGACGACTTCACAACTTTATTACTATTACTGAACAATTATACTGAGCTTTGTTAGTTTTGAGTAAATCAAATAACTATTTCTATCGTAGAAACGAAGTATTCCATTCCATCAACTTTTCGTGTCGCATCATTTGAATATGTGACATTTGTGGCAGGGAGAAGAGAAGTTAACAATGTTGTAGTAGGAAACAAGTCACAATCCACCTCCAAATGGTAAAAATGTTGTTTGAGCCTTATTATTATGCATTTTTTCTGTCAAATCAGTTCCAACAACATGACAAGGAAATTGCCTAATAGTCTAATAACCAGAGAAGTTATCTTTTCATAGAGGTATTCAAATAAGAAATTTACGGGTAGGTAATTCAGTGTGGCTTTATGAAGTATATTTTTAGTTTCCTTAAGCTAGTCCGCACAGTAGTTTTAAGTAGCCTGCAAAAGTTAGAGAACTTACTGAAAATTCGCAAGCTATGAGGATTTACTTCAGAATTTATTGTATAGAACATTATTGGAAGAGATAATAAGAAGTAAGCAGATGAGTCATAGAAGCGAGATGCAAAATAAGCATCAGATTTCTATTACATGAGAGTGATAGAAATAGAAAAACATTCGCTTACGATTGTACCACACTACTTATTGAAATAAAACGATGAAATTGCTTTTAACTTAGTATTCGAAGAGCATTGCGCTAATAGCTGAAATAAACATTTTTAAATCTGCGTTTTCTTTGCCGCGGGCTTTCTAGTCTCCGTTTCATTTACAGCACCTTTATCTTCGTCGTTGCTTACGGCATAACAAAAAGCTTTTATATTCCCGGAGACTGTTCGCGATAATGGTGTCCTTAGATGGTGTATTTTATATTATTTATTTTAAAAAATACTCTGCCCGTATGCAAAGAAAGCTTTACCGCTATGTATGGTGATCTCTGTGGTTTATCTATATCTCGACATTGTACTTAATGCCATTTGAAACATTACATAATATCGGTAATTACTAATAGCTGATAGACCATACTACATCATCGAGGCCAGTGCCCTAGTATTGGGTCTTTAAAATGGCTGCCAAAGTCTTGGAAGTTCTAATTATTTTTTTCTTTGTCCTCAGCATCCCGTCTTCGCCTGAACGAATACATAGAACACTACGAACCCCTGGAGTACGACTCTACGTCAGTCCACGATCAGCATTTACGGAGACGAAGGTCTACAGACGCACAGTCAGACCTCCGTCTGGACTTCAGAGCCCACGGGAAAAAGTTCAGGCTACGGCTGCGGCGGGACCTCTCCGCATTCAGCGATGATTTTAAGGTGTATCTTCCGAATCTATATACTAATACTAGCTGCGTTCTGGCGTTTCGGTCATGTGGGAATTTAGAGATATAAATGTTTTGTATTTTACTAACATTAGGTTTTAAGTTTTCTGTGTTACTAACAATAAATGATCTAAAAGTTGGTCAAGAAATAAATGAATTATTATTATTATTATATTATAAACTTTACTGTTGTAACAAGTTAATTTTTCATGTTATTATCAACATTAAGCTCAACTACTAATTAAGAAATTTGTCCGTAAAACCACAACTTCATTGCGGAAGCTGTCCGATATAGCATCGTAGATTCAGTTTAATGTACCTAGCTGCAATAAACATAGACTAGATTAATCAACAGAGCTAACGGCTCTCTAAGCACTAAACTTGTGTTGTGGCCACGATGGGATGAATAAACGCACCCAGAGACTTAATATTACACAAAATAGACGATACAAGATACTAGAAAGTATGATATAAAACAATTTGAAAAACATGAAGAAAAATAAAATATAAGCAGGAATGTTATTATCCGTCCTATTTGTAACAATATGCATTGGGCCCGCGTGTTGGACATCATAGGCATCGCTCATGCTTGTCCACGAAGAAACAGGCCTAAGAGTGGGCATATAAAAATGGTAAAGATAAAAACAGCAATTTTTTGTCGTGTCCGAGGAAAACTTTTATTTTTCAATTTTCCAATAATGGAGAACTATTTAGAAGAATTCACAAAATGGGGCGCGTTGTATTAACATTAATCTCATACTTAGGTGGAGGATTCCCGTGGCCAGCTCCATGATGTGGACACGTCGCACATTTATCATGGGGAACTCGCAGGTAAGCCCTTGTTATTTCATTTATATATGTATTTGTTATACAACTTTTATCAACGAAGATAAGTCTATCCCGTAAAGGACAAAGACGTGATACTGTATTTTTAATTTTGTTTATAATGTAAAATGCTGCGTCAGGAAATACAACTAAATGGATTTTGTAAGAAAATCTGTTACAAAGAACGTATAATCGCCGTGCTTCAGCACTCCAACGCGAGTGCTTACGTCTCGAAAAAAATCGCATTTATTGTCATTGTCTCAACGTCTCTGCATGTAACTTTACTCGCTTCTGGATTATTTTAAATTAAGTAAATACCTGTGACTTTTCCTCTATTCAAAGCATTTACAAGTGGTGCCACTTATATAGAAATGGCGAAACTCGATTAAGGGTAAGGATTTTTACGTTGTTATCGATGAAAACAGAATAGTTCCAAATCTGGTTAGGTGACTATACTCATACAAAAATTATTTCCTTCAACTAGATGACATCGCCTAAGTTACTTTGCCCATAGTGGTTTATCATTCAAAATAGTTGAAAGATACCCCTTTTCATGAGTAAGGCGCAAGTTTATTAGATGCGTATGTGCGGGTGCGAACTATGGATTGGGTGGGCTACCAGTTTACGTATCGGGAACAGCCTCTATTGTGCACGGGCCCGACAGTGCCGACACCGACGTTATCTGCACCAAGATAGAGCGCTATTGTCTGCCCTCGCCTCAGAGAAAATTTAATAAGTCCTCGCTCGGGGTATGTCGACCGCGATTGTGTTGCTCTTTAATCAAACACGGACCAAACGCCAACTCTTCGCCTCAGCCCGGCCCGCGCATAACTCCACAGTCTCCATTCCCCCTTTCCCGCCATTAATAATTCCTCGAGAGCACTAAAACATATTTCTTTTTGCAATTACTAACGGGATGGCGTCAAAGTCCCGGCTAATTGGGAAGCTTTCGGCGGCCACTCGACTTTTAATGTCAGGCGAAGGCTGAGGACGGAGGAACCCCGCTTCCCACAGACTTGCCTCACGACGCTATGTAAATAATTATACTTTTAGCAATATTCAGCAATATTCACCCTTCATTCGCCAAATATGCAAATTATTCTTGCAGTATATTTGTTTACTTTTCTTTTCATTGACTAATAGCTGCAGGCAATGGACCAAGACAAACTTGTAAAGTTGTCTACTTTAGTTGTTCCACTTGGACTTCTTAGTTACTTTAGTTTAAGATAACAAAAGACTGAAGTTTGAAAATTATCTTAGTCTACTTGGGGCACAATATACTTATTGTTTCCATAGGCTAAAACTAGATCTTCAGTAATTATATGCTGAATCTTATCCCTATGTCGGTTCAATTGTACTAAAGTATTTTCCTCCAAAGCGATTGTCGATTATTATCAATGCGTAATGTAAAACAGTGCGAATGTTATGATCGGGGAAGTTTGGACCAGTGTAAATGGATAAAGTTGTGCGGAGGGCGGCGCGCATCGATCGCAGTTCGTCGCCCTACTTACGGCGGCTCCGATGGATGCACTTACTACAGCTGCAGCAGACGCTTTGCTTCCATTCCAGGGGTTCCAACCTTGTTCCTGCTTTAACGAATGGATTTGCTTAAGACTGTTACTTAACAGACGAGTTTCTAAGTTTTGTCTTTTGATTTTGTCAGTGCTGTAAATGGATCTGCTATATCCACAGTATTACTGCCAAAATCAGGTGCAGATGTTGATATTGAACAATCAAACGGTTCGAATTTTGAACGGTCTCTGCTTTTGAAAACTCAATTTATTTGATGAAGTTTTTAGGCTTCTCGATTCAAACATAAAATTAAACTAATTGGCGCAGAAAACTATTTTTAATATTATCGTTTATTCCTCCATAACTCACTTTATACTAGCTGAGCTTAACCATTATGCTATATTTAGATTCTAGATTATTGTTATTAGCCTAGTGAACGCTAAAGTGTGTGAACCTTAATAGTATTTCTCACACTTATACGGCAGTAAAACAAAATTACTCTTTGATAAAAGTATTCGGCAGGTACCGAGACCTCTTGACTCCGGAAAATGTGCGCGAATTTTTCTGGCGCTCTCAAATTGTACTGAAAACATTTTCGGGAGCCCTGCGGTCTGAGCGGGAACGTTTCACGTCTCTGTATTTACTCGCCAAACCTTCGTTATTTATGTCCTGAATTCTTTGCTAAGTAATTTATGGAAATATTTTATACTTACTACTTTGCATGCCCCAAATTGTTATGTAAAATATTTTGTTATTTTTAAAGTAGCAATATTTCCTATCACTCAAATTACACACGATTTAGTATTTTCACCTGATCTCAAGGTTTGTTTTTTTTAGATGAGTACTGTAGAACATGCACCTAAACAGTGACAAAACTATTTTAATCGACAATTATCAACTCTCAGTTATCAAAAGGGAAGTTAACTCAAGATTATTCCATAGCGAAATCCAAATATTACATTGTATTCAACAGCTCAATAGAAACTTATAAGCTTAAGGCCCTATATTTGGCTGAATAAATGCTCCCAAATAGAGACGTTGGAACCCAAAAGACAACTGACCAAATAATTCTTCACCGCATAATTGTTATGGGCTTGCTGCGACATGGCAGCACGTTAATATTATTGTAAGTTCCCTTTTATTGTGATTCCGACTCATTAGAGAACAAAATAAGAAATGTTTATTTTTTTTTAAATACCCAATGCTCAATGTAGGTATAAAACGAGAAATGCGTTTTTAGAATATTTGCCTCGTAGCGTATCGCATATCCCTAAGTAATGAGCCGTCCTTTTTGACAAGCTTACCGATATTGCTCCCGTTCTGTGATGTTTTCGGAATGCTGAGCTTTCCTACGGCTTTTGCTTTG
The DNA here is from genome assembly GCF_027563975.2 of Plodia interpunctella. Lineage (NCBI taxonomy): Eukaryota > Metazoa > Arthropoda > Insecta > Lepidoptera > Pyralidae > Plodia > Plodia interpunctella. Next base: position 7,839,257 of record NC_071300.1, read on the forward strand.
TTTCAAATTGTTGTGACTTCAATAACAGAATTGAATGAAAGCCTCATACCAATCGTTGTTTGTGTTTCCAAGGAAACAACAAATAAATATTGATCATTTCCGCGTTTCGCTTTTTTTCGTTCGAGTGACTCCGTCACACCATAAATTCTAGTGACATCGTCCACTAAGGTTTAGTGGGCATGTGCAATTGTGCATCCTGTGCACCAGAGTGTGATGTCTGTTTTTAGTCCAATGCCGTTATTGCTCAGCCTGAACTTTAACTGCATACTATTTTTACTATTAGAAGCAACATTTTTGATTTTGTTATCTTTCAAAAAGCAGTGTATTAACTTATGTCGAAAGACAGCGATCATGGCCGACAGCGTAGTGCAACCAATAAATACCATTGCCCGCCATATCGCATGTGCCGTCACAGCTGATCAGTTAACCTGGGTAATGCATCACCTGCAGATCGCGTGTACACACACTCGTACAACCACGTGCAATGTAACGGCTATCAGAAACATAATGTTTGATTTTCACCGCCACCGTCCCCTCGTCACCTGCCTATGACTCAACCTGTACTATTACTTGGACAGTGAGGCCATAGTTCCATTATTTTGTGGTTTTCGATATATTTTAATGATACAAGAAGGAGGGTTTGACTAGGGTAGCGTTCCAAATGAGCAATCGTTATAAGGTTATGGTGGAAGTTTTAATTGAAACAGTAGCTTAATTTTACAATACCACAGGACATGGCGTTTTGCGTTTTGGTCTCTTTTTCCCATAATTTTTGGCTTTAAACGTTGCCTAAACATTTTTTTAATAGGGAGATCTTGAAAATATACTGCTTGGATGAGGAACTTTCTGAATGTGCCATCAAATTTCCGAACTGAAATGATAGCCTAAATTGAATTACATAGTAAAAGCCTAATAGGTTATGCTGTCACTATGTTGTCATAATATATATCTATTTTGTGATATATGGCAACTATTCTAATATCCATGGCATGAATTGTATGATTTTGACACACAAGAATGACAATTAAACCCTAAATAATTATAGTTAAAATCTCATCTGCATATCCCTGTGATGTCCCACTTTTTAATCGAACGAAGACTTTAATTAATAGTACAATGACAAAGCGACCAACTCGACCAGCAGTTAAATTACACTATTTTTAGTTGACTAAAAGAAACGTACGTGATATTGCAAACTACATAGCGAGCAAAGGAAAATAAATGAGATAACAACAAAGCCTTTGCGAGCTATTATTTCATACAATATAGACGAATTCTTCCTTGTGTGGAATTTCGCAATGACAAACATTGGAGTTTCAAGTCCTTGGGCGAGAGCAGCCAAATTTTTGTTCGTGCTACGGTTCCTCTTTGTTCGTTATAAAAATGTAATAAAATGGTAGTGTTAGTTATATGTCGCGATGTTTATGCAAATAATAATAACCTTATTAATTGACGAGTTATTATACGAATTATTGACGAGTACTTACATGATTATTCCTAGTATCTAGTATAGGCCTTTTTTTTGGCTTAGGCCCGGATGCCTTAAGACCGGATCTCATTGGCCTGTGGCTCTTAAATAATACATAATACATATTTATAATCAATTATTAAGATTTAAATAAGGGTTTGTTAGTTACGTTAGTTTGTCTTTTAAAAATTTCAAAGAAAATGTGGCCACATTCGATCGCAGTAATTGGCTGGTAAACTTGATTTATGTTTGTTTGCCAGCACAAAAACCTGGTTACCACCGCAACTGGGAGAGAAATGGCCAAATCCCTTTCTTACACGTGTCTCGTAGAACTGGGATCGGAAGCCATCAACAGCGCACCTACAATTTGTTTGCCTGATCCATTGATAGGAATCCCTCAAAGAAGCGATATATTCAGCACAATACAATTCGTGCCTTTATCTTGTAAGTTTATATAACTGTATTTTTTCAGTTTTATTATGACATTCTAGGTATCGGAATAATTTTGTACTGTATTTATTATTTCACATTTTTCAATAATCCAAGCTAACCACTATCTAACCCCTATATAAAATTTCTGTAACAACTCTACTTGAAAAACTAATTTAAAACTCTAATCTTAATACGTCAATAAATAACCCAGCGTGTCCTAGGTAATAAAAAGTTATTAGGTCGGAAATGATTGACTGCGAAGCTCGTCTGTACATAATCGATATTCATGTGACATACGTAGTTCCTACCATAGTAAATACCTTTAAAATCGAATCTCACAGTTTTACCCGAGGAGAAATCTTACAAAATATAAACTGTAATATGACATGCGGAACGAAACACAGTAGCACCAATTTTGCTAGTTAATAAGAAAGCGTGTCTTATTACACGGTCGTCGTCTTGGTCCCTTCATGTTATTAAAACTAAAATGTTATTAATTGAACAAAGAAACTTAATAAAAGCGTTCAGGAATGTCTTTGAGAGAAAAGAAAACAAAGTTGAAAAGTTGACTCGGATTTGCACAGAAATTATAACCACTATGATTACTAGGGTCTAATAAATACTGTAAGTTTAAACAATGTTACTAACAATTACTTGAATTATTCTTTATTTAATGTCAAGTACGTCTATGCGACTACTATGCTGTTGCCCGTACGTGCCAGCTTACATGTCAATCTACATCGATTACGATTGATTGAGTGTCCAATGTCGATTGAAGTTTTAAACTGACAATGGCTTTACGCTGTTATTTTCATCGTAAAAACTATTTTCGCAGGTGATCCCCAGTCCAGTGTGTTTGGTTCGGTGACGGACGGTGTCTTCGAAGGGAAGATCATGGCCAAAGATGGCTCCTTCTACGTAGAGCATGCGCGCCGGTATTTCCCGCCGAACAACACGCGCACGCGCGTCCACTCCGTTATCTACAAGGAGAGTGATGTCAGCGATCCCTACGCCCACAGAAGACATGGTCAGTATTGTCTTATTTTTTAATTTGTATTTCTATTCTGCCAGGCTGGAAAGTCACTTGGCTCGTTTCCTTGGGAGTTGTAAAATTACATGTTAACTGATAAATCTTTGAATACTAACATCTTTACAAAACTAGTTACAAACTTAAAATACAACCTTTAATATACTTACATTTTAAATAAAACCCCGTAAATTTTACGAGGCATATCGGATGAAGAAATATCATTACTCGCTTCAACATCGCACGCCGCCATTTAATTACATTTGGAATAAACAATAGGAAAATTGGTGGGTAGATAGATGTGTACGAGTATGACAGTTGTAATCGTGTGTCTCGCGAGTGGTTTGTAGACAGTGGAGCGTGAGGGCTGGAGCCAACTTCGTGGAAGTTTCACCACACTAGTGTGACGAATATAGGGTTGCCTACATAGAAATGAGAAAGAAAAAAATTGTAAAATTGTGCGAATGTGATATTATTGATATAGCAAGAATGAACAACTCTTTTCCATTCGTGTCGCATTCGCATGTAATTAAAAAACAACAGAGTCGTGGAAAACTCATTATAATTATTTACAGAGACTATTAAAGACTCATTTGGAATCAATTACAATTGTAATCAACAGAAACTGCAATTACATTTAAAATTAATCATGACGGTGTTACTATAATGAATAATGATAATATGTGTATTTGTCAATATAAGTGCACTAAAAATGCTGCTATATTTAGCTCCGAGATCTGAATGCCTGTCGAATTATAGAAACGCAATGGAACAAATACAATGAAAAAGAATTACAAGTATTTGTGCCCCGGGCGTAGAAGTATCGTCGTTATCTTTAACTGTCGCCATGCCCCGGATTAAAACTGGCGATCTAACAATTTTGAATGCCGCTCTGACGTGAAACAAAAGGCAACCCTGGCAGTACGGCAAATGGATTGCAACACAAGGTCGTTTAACAAAGTTTAATCCCATTTGCTCGGCGCGCTGTCACCGCCGCCTGATTGCAACAACGCCTGCATCGGAAAATTCACACTAATTTATTACTAGCATGGTCCACCACTATCGCTAACGTAAATCTATTTTCAAATTCAAATTTCGATAACTAATATCGATACTCATATTCGCAATGTCTAAAATCGAGTGTCACTGCGAGTCGGCAACGTTGTCATCAAACCAGTCCAAATTCCGCGTTACATATTCATTCGTCCGTAGGCCGCCGGGTGGAATGGTAATTTCGCGTCAACAACACGCCCCCGTTCCTAGAGTTTGCATTTTTGTCGTCGCAACTGCGTTCTATGCATATAAATTCAATATCTGTGTCTGTGTCGCTATGTAACGCAGTACGCAGTAAACCACCTGAATATCGACTTACTGAGTTGCACAAATATAATCTTGTAATGATATGCGACGCGAGTGAAGTTTGTAGCATAGAAATATGAATGTTCTGAAATAAACATCAACGGTGCACACTTATAAACCGATTTGAGATTTAGGTCACCGGCGACATAATCTAATATTTATGTAACATTCAGGAACATGAATCTTGTACAAGTTTCATTAGTTAGCGATCGATGTTTTATTCTCGTCGAAATAGCTTGTTAAAGGTTCGTAGCTTGTTTTATTGAGGACTCAATTAAATTGTGTCGATAATGTTTTAAAATAAATTTTCTACTTAAGTGTCTATTTAAATTAATGAATTACAAAGTCAATGGTTGTCTGTAGTATGTTTGATTCTAAAAACTACATTGATCAGAAAAACGGACAATGTACAGAAAACAGGGGTAGCATTTTCGTTACATTTGTTTTCATTACTGAGTTATTGAACAGTCGTCGTATCGTATCGGGACTCGGGTCTCTTAAACAAGTATCTAAGCAGGTTTTATTGGAATATGAAATAGGTTGTAGCTTATTGTATTCCAGGAATCATTTTATGCGAAATGATATTATATTGTCTACCATGCCTGCTTTGCGGCTATTAACATTTTATTAATCAATGGAAAAGTAAGGAAGCTTCATTCTTATTATTGTGGATTGTATTTTTTTTTAATGTTGGTTTCTAGTAAGTCATCCTTCAAAGTAAATGTTGTGACCGAGGGTGTGACGATGTTTATGCCAACCAACACCTTGTTGTGTTTACCCTGGTTGGGTAGTTTTTGTTCAATCTCGCAAAATCTACTCGACTAATTTTGATCTCTGGGTACAATATAAAATCTAAAACCTTCAAAAGTAAGATAGGCTACACGAATGTACTTCTTTTGTTTTACCCTAACCTGCGAACCCTGCGAAGCCGGGGACGGATCTCTAATACTAATAAAATACACCAGTATCTTTCTGACCAGTGAGATTGTATTTTCTTACTGTGAAAACAAGTCATCTAAGAATGCGCTATTCGTCTTAACGTTTATTCTTTCTTCACAAAGGGTTAGAAGATGTATTGATGTGCTATAGACATTTTATCAAAAGTTTCGAATCAAAGGGACACAAAGGAACTCGCATCTTAATTAAAGAAATGTAAGTTTTATATGTATTTATTTACTTACGAATTGTATGTATTCAAAAAATGAAATATTTTTCAGTAGTCTAAACCACCAACAATTTCAAACCTACCGGAAATCCATATTGTCGTCATATTATAACAATAATATTATTTAACAGTTCAAATGATCAATAGAGGCCTTATTGCTAGTTTGCAATTCACTCACTATCGTATCTTATCGCACTGAATCACAATTTCGATATGGTTGTCGTCGCGTCATAATGTCACACCGTTATTGGTCACCTGTGACCCACTGTTAAAAGGTATGATAGCGAAAAGCGAATTGCAGACACGCACTAAGGCCCCGGAAAAACTTCCCCAATACAGTTAAGCTTTCGACTTACGACGACGCCGCTTTCCACTTCAGCATCAATTTGTCCGCGGAGCTTACACGGGTTGTAATTCGCCAAGTTCCATAGATATAAAACACCCTGCCTTTACAGTGTAGACAGTTTACAAATATGCTATTATAATTTTAATTACTTATTTTCCACGTGCAAAACAAAGCCTGTGGAAGAAGTGTGCGGGATTGGCGAAGATGTAGCTTTTGATAATATTGTTTAAAGTATTTTCGCTAAGCTGAGTGACAGGTTGTTCGTGTGTTGTAAATACATGTTTAAGTAATTACATTGTTACATATTTATTTTACTCGAAGGCGTTTATACCATTATAGGTATAGGGCCATATTATAGCGCTCGGCTTTGGCGTATGAATGACCAATATTTGCACGCTTGTATCATAATATTATAACTGGGAAAGAGTAGGACCTGTGTTACGTTACCACTAAAAATATTTTGTTTAAATTATGTGTCAAATTTGAACCGGGGAATATCTCATAAGAACTGATTTCTAATTTACGTTATCATTGGCAGCCCTTTATATCCCACTGCTGGGTATAGGCCACTCACATCAAAATGTTTTCTAAGTCACATCTTCACATCAATTCTATTTACCCTCGATATTTTATTCCATACCGTCCAACTGCGCACCAACACAACACCAGCTTTTGTTGTTATTTTCCATGGTCGAGCGGGCCGTGAACTGAATTCATTAGTAGATTAAGTTTACAGGAAACCCGGACTTTTTGAGAGTTGGCGTGCCGCGTTACACGCAGTTATTTTACCGAAAAAATTGTTAAGTTATGCGTGGAAAAGAATGTAAATGTAAACCTGAAAATATATTACATAACTTCAAATTATCGTGTTTTTGGGCTACGGTAACAAATTTCCATCAGATAGATGGTATACCTATTGGGATATTTATTCATTTATACTTACTATGGACTCCGCCTGCTCTGTCTTTATCTCACAAACTACTACACACCAAAAATCACCTCAATCCAATGCTGTGTGTCCAAAATGTTGTCCACAGCATGTGTAAAGAAAAGTCAGTTTCGTGTTTTTGTTAATGTTAATTTAACTTTCGCTGTAGACCCGGCGTTATAAGCAAACAATTTATAAGTACAAACCAGGTGTGGTAATGAATATATCAATACCGCTGGCAGTCGATAAATATGACATCAAAATATGAATATCAAAATCTATGGATATGTCATAATAAAAAAAGATATATTTGTATTTGAAATAACGATAAACATAGTGATATAATTACACACCCCTCCCAATCCCCATAGCAAATAATCAAGCAAACATAAATAGTATTGCGCTGGAATCGTCTCAGATAAACATTAATGTCTACATATTTATTACGTCTCTTGACATTGCGTCGCGTCAAGCGTAGGGTGAGTTGAGTACTGTGTACACGTTGAGGAGATTCGCTGAACCATCGTGTGTAACCTGCAAGGGTAACCAGATAATATGATTACAGCCTAAAAAAATATACAAAATTAACGAATCAGCTATTTTTATAACGAATTAGCTTTTTTAGGTATCCTACTGTTGGCCAAAGGCCTTTATTCTTATTTGCCGTATTCTTTAAATATCGAATGGCAACTGATTAATCAGTAAAAATAACTTTCCATTTAAAACTGTAAATAGAGCATGACTTGCATCTATCTCTGAATCTGAACATTTCCCCGGATTTTTCCTCAACCATAGAGCGGCGTAGCCCAGAGCACGAATGTTTTTATAGGTTTCATTTAATTTAGGACAATATTATATAATAAGTTTATAAAATGCCCTCCAAAAATAGTGCCGTAGGCTCGTTACTTTTCAAGTGCGTACAATTCGCGATATTTGGTTACCCTAGCGAGGAACTAATTTAATTTGCGTCTCGTTATCTTGTTTCGTTACAGAAACAGAGAAAACAGTGTACAATCTCGTTTAAACGCTTCATGTGTATCAGAATATTGCATTACCCGATCCGCACCGAACGCACGGCCTGCAGGGTTGTTACAGAGGTAGTTTTATCGGAATCGAAGTCGGAATTTATAAATTGATTCATCGATTTTGGTTCCGGAATCGGAAACCGGGCAAATATCTCTATGAAAACAAATCTATAGTTACCCACAACTATTAATCTGTTTAATTTCTGTTGAAAACGATATTCATATATCTTGGACTTGAAGAAGTTATTATTTGATTTTGACGGCAAGCATAAACTCTTTTAGTTTTACGCCAGAGTGGATTTGATCAACCTGTCCTAGCGTCTTGTTGAATACCTTTTTTGTTCGTACTGAATCTGTGGCATATCAATCGAAAGATCCGACTTTTTGGATCCGTCGAACTTGCGTAACATCCCTAACTCCCAACACAAATTGCCTCGGGCTCTCGAACGGCATCAACGCTGCTTCTTAAAATAACATTACGTACGAATAAATTAATCCTAAATTAAAAAATAACATTTTATCACACAGCTCGTACATTTTTCTGGCTGGCTCTAAAGAAAAATTAGGCAAGTGCGAGTCTGCACCCGAATATTGTTTCAGTAGCGTGTCAAACTCAATATAAATGTGACGTTTATTTACATCTTTAGCAAATGTAGTAGTTTAAATATCCAGTTTTGTATTCCTCTTATTTAAATTTCCTTTACTGGTCTTTGCCAAAATTAAATCAAGATGCAGAGGGCAGACGGACAACGAAGAGTGGGGATCTCTTCGTTGTGCGGCTGTTGTTCTTAACTTTCGAGGCACGGAACTTTAAAAATATCTAAGGAAATTCCTATACCGGTCATTCCTTATACATATGATTGATTTTACACACTTAGCAATTTGTTCTTTGATAAGAATAATATAATCAGTCATAAAAACACATACACGTAATAACAATAAATTCAATCTGCAAAAGGCCAGAAAATATGCTTATGAACAAAAATTAAATGTAAATATGTCCATAATAAATTTATATTCAAGAAACGTAGCTCGCATTAGAAACCAGTGCGACAACAAATCTCGAATGACGTTAATTCCCGTTAGTCACCATCAAAATACTAAACACTATCCGATAATGTAAAGTGTAGTGGTTGTTCAAGTATTTTGCTGTGTTAGAAAAGTAGGTTAAACATTATAATTTTGTAATGAAAAATATAATTTAAGAAAAGTCGTTTCAACTTTTCCTCTTGACTGATATTTTTAAAATGTCTTACTTTATCTAATACCTGTATTTATTTGATATCTATCTATCGATTATGCATGCACCCGTCAAATGCTGCTTTACTCGGTAATAGCATAATAATGTATGGCACCGAAAATTTAGAACAAAATTCCAAATCAATATAAAAGCTTAAATTTAAATCTATTTAAACAGCACCTCAAGTCTTTATTAACTGATAAATGTTATTATAGTTTAAATGATTTCTTTAATGATAGACTCGGATAGAATTTAGTGCTAGTACCTATACATTATAATTCTTTTTTTGTTATTTGTAGTGGATGCTCCTCTTTATTTATTTATATTTGCATACCTATATTCGGTAAAACATGTAGGTTTAATTCATTTTGACATCAATTTGTATATTTGTACTCTATTATCGTTGTCGAAATGAGAGCGACAGATGTACAATTTTCATACTATTTGATATATATCACAAGGATCTGTATTTTACAAAATATTACCACATAATAAAAGCTTGTTCAAAATAAAAGATCAATCTGATCGTGATCCACATTCAAAATGGCGTAAACTTTAAGAAGTTTAATTTTTGTTACTTCTTTGATACATTCTCCTTTACTCATTACTGTGCATATTTGATGGTGTTGTTGTAGAATTTCTAATGGAATCTGCTAGGTTGCACTTATCTAGCCGGATGTACGCTACCAATAAACTCCCGCGAGTTATTTAAATAGTGGTGACTTAACTCGTTCTTAATGATGCTTACAAACACTTATCGGTAAAAAGTTTTACCTCAAATGGTTTTTAGATTTTATTACAGGAATATGATATTTTTTTGCTCGTAATAAGACATTACGCTCATATTTTATGTAGATAGATACTAAATAGCTGGTTGATTAATTCCAAGAAATTAGTGGCTAACATTTCAGTCTTTGTTTTTGTGTACGAACCCACATTTGCTGAACCCTTTTACTGAATTCAATACATTTTTATATTGAAAATAAGGGTTTACTAGCTTTCATTGACTATCATCATGGCATCGACAAACAAGAACATACTAATAGCTTTAAAACTAAAAAGAACGCGTCTTGAGAAAATAATTAAATGTGATTTGAACTACTTTTGATTTAGTGCATCAGTATATACTTAGCTTTCTAAAAGAGTTCCATCAAAAAATGTTTGATAACTGCTGATCTGACCGATAATCGGTATAGGAATCTAAAAGTACAACTTTATCAATAAGCGTTTATTCGTTTACCAGTATAGGTGCCTGCACAACGATTTGGTTAGACCTTAACCCTCATTACCGCAGACGAATGATAGAGGTCGGTATTAGCGGTGGGTGTAACTACGGCAGCCGGCAATTTCCGTTATCTGACGGTCGTCCTCTCCTGACCCAGGGCTCGTTAATGCAGCTCCGGATGCGAAACTCCGATGCGCGCCGCCATGACATACGCTATATTTCTTTTTTTTTTAATTGAACCATCTCTTGATTGTGTTGTAATTTTTCACCCGAGTGTAGGTTACATATGTGCGAGGCAAGAATAAGGATCAACTTTTTAATTTTTCGGTAGCCATCATATGAAAGAAGGTTTTTTGGTGAACCCGTAAATGTAGATTTATAAATCTAAAGCTTTTGGTGTAGTGTAGAGATTTCACGTTTTGATATTTAAACTGTGTCTAGAATATTTTTATGTATATGATGGCGCTCAGTGCGGCTTTCGACTATTCTTGCAGCAGCATCATCATTATTATAATGTGGACATTACACCGTATGATGCTTCATATGGTCTAAATGGTCATATTATAATACTTACTTAAATACAACTTCCTAATATAATACAACAGGATCAGATTGCTTTGTGCACACATGCAGGTGTAAATAATATTTCATAACATTTCGCGTAATTCTGAGTAAATGCAACCACAGATATATAAATGCTTTTCGTAAAAATTAAAATTATTATCAGTCGGTAAAAAGTCCCGAAAATATTAAATAACTCGTTACTTACAATATAAAATACAAACGAGACTGAATAAATTTATGGTGAATGATTATTATGTAAATACATTTAAGGCTAGACTTTATTTATAGCTTGATAATGGTAGTTCGTTAAACTAGCAACAAGTTGGCTGGTCGTCGTGTCTGCAAACAACCGCGCCAGTATTTCCCCACCAAGGGAATGTTACCCCTTATTTTTCTTTTCCCCAAGTCCGTAACTCAGCCCGCAAACTTTGAATTTGTCATGAATAATTTAAAATATATTCAGAATATTTTAACCTTAGATCTATTTCACGTACGTATACGAGCGTGGTCTTCGGTAATTCGCCTTATTGTATTCACATCACGCACGGAGTTATTTGGTACTGTATGACGGGGCTATTCAATAAAATCATTCTAAATCGTTTACAGACTGTGCAATCAAATCAAGCACATAAACTACCTACCTAAATACCTATACCACTACCTAAATTCATTGCAAAATCATCTTTATTAGCCGTGACATAGAGGGTTACTTGACTACCTAATTTCTAGTAACCAAAACGGAAATTTTGTTAAAAATGTGGGACTTTATTGAATTACCTTTTTATTGTCGACATAGCGGACGAGATAGCCAAATACGGTGATGGTTATATGTACCGCATGTATTACCCGTATGCGGTACATAAGGCATCCCTAACTAGGGCAAGACATTATTAACCAGAGGACGAACAAGGAACGTGATTGGCTAGGTAATTTTAAAAGTAAGGCCTTTAAAATCCCGAGTTCAGAGGTCTTTTAACGTATGCTACCGGATGAAAGGGCGCGCGGAGGGCAGCAATACGTTGTTGGATTTGATGGCACTCGTGGCGAATATAAAAGACTTAATTTTATGACGCGACCGCGCTGACGTTGCAATCCTCCCGCGTAATTGATGCTAGGTACTGGATTTTTAAATTTTGTTTTGAACACAAAATTCTTTTATCATTTTTCGACATCTTTAAGCAATCTTACTTAATAAAAGACGTATTCCATATTGTTGAAATGAAAATAAAGTATTAAATTTTGGAAAAGTATTTTTTTTTTAATCTGGTCTAGAAGGCCGTTTTTCAATAATGCCATTGGTATTGTTCAAAAACATAGACACATAACGAAACTTCCTAATTATATCTGTTAATAGTCAATGATTACAGTATTGTCAGCTATAAATTAAGTTTTACAGCCTTAACTACTATAATAATTAACTTTAATAAATTTACCTCAACATTCCCATGATGTTTGCGTAAAAACTGGATGATATACAGTTTTAATATTGGCGATAGAGGTAACGGTATAATACCAAATACACACTTGTGACATTTAGAACTGGTTTAAAATGGCTTGTTTTTAAATCAAACACGCTCAGTAATATGCAACTTTTTCATCCTTTTTTTTTTCGAATAAAAATATACATGCTTGTGTACGTAGCTCCGCCTCTGGTAGCATACATACATCGATTCCAAATTTCTTCAAAACAAGCCCAAAGGTTTAGCCGCGAAAGCGTGACTTCCGCATTTATGAAATCTGTATGGATTTTTACATTAGGATACCCCAAAATCCTTTGTAATAAGTAAGTATAATGAATGAGGGCTAATGAGTCTGGTTTTGCCGTTGTGAGCGCTAGTGCAGAGAACGATCTATGTCCAAGGTAAATGTTTGTGGTCTGCGCACGTGTACCCCTTTTTTTAACACAAGCCATAGTAACAGGAGCTCAGTATCTCTCGATCCGTGGCGAACAAGTGAACAAAGATGCGGTAGCCTCCAATATATAATATTTTTACACAGGGCACGTAGGAGGCTGCGGCATCACAGACGAGGTGGTGCAGTGGATGGAGCGAATTCAAAACTCCGGAGTGGACGACGAGCTATCGACGACACCCGCGCCCCCGCCCCCCACTGCGCCCCCACATCACACGCCTATTTCGTCGCCTCCACATCCCAACAGTCTGAGAGATGATCCCCCTAGGTACGTATAGCCAGTGATGCTAAGTAGGACCATTTCTATTGTTTTTACAGTGTTTGAGCTCCATTCAATGGGACTGCTTCCAAACAAAATGACATTTTTGACACAAGCTTTTATTGTTATCAGAGAGATCTTATTGCATTCCATGCAGACTACTATGACGTGCCAGGCCTACAAGAACTCTTTCAACTTTCTTAAAACAAGCAGTCGAAATAACATTCCTTAAAACTGTACCGCCAAATCGCAAACAGACTTCCACTACACAATGTTCTACCCAATCGTGTGATCACAGAATGGAACAAGTTTCCGGAAAATTTTGTTATTGCACCTTCAGTGAACAGCTTCTAGAATAGATAGGACAAAATCCCCAAACAACAGGATGCACACGCATCAGTTTTATAAGCTAGTGTGTACAATAATAATAATGTGTGTACAAAAATTCAGCTCAATCGGCTGAAGATCTGCTTCAAGATTGATATGCAAGATTCCACCATAGACATAAGGACATATACAATAAATAAATACGTAGGTAAATAAAATCTTGTAGCTAAATTTTCTCATAGGATTTAAAATTTGCTATCTTCAAAGGAAGGGGCGTGGCTACCGAGGTTAGAGACCTTGTTATCATGTTTTAATATAAATATGTTACTAGCTTCGATGTCTTGGATCTAGTCTAGGCAATATGGGAGCTATTCCACTCATTTAGTATTACTAAAATTGATAAATAACTAACCAGAATTTCTCAGACGAAAACTAGTTAAAAAACCAAAGTATATAATAAAATAAACAGGAAAGACAAGGTTACTGTTCTTATCACCGACACTTATCATTATATGGCGTATTATATGTATAGCGAGAGTAATAAAAAATACAAAGATAGATTACATTTACAGACGAAAACTAGTTGAATAATGGAAAAGAGAAACATAACAAGTTTTCTCATCACTACATTTTCGCTGCAACGACCAAGGTGGTCTATGAGATTAGTAACTAAGTTAAGTACAGTCAACAACAAATGAATCTGCGCAAATACATTGTAGATCCTCCCCTATCACCACGGCATAAAGATGCATGCGTAACTTGTCATGCGGTCGATTGTACATTTGCTGTACGTTACCACGGTGCAACCTGAACAGTGTGGACATTGACCCTCACCACCGGGGCGCCACCCTGTCTCCACTCTTGATTATTTTAGAAGCTTTTTAAACCCTTTCAGGGTAACTAGATGTTTTCCTTTTATCTCGCTGTCGTACATAGATCTTTGTTGATATGTTTGCAAATTTCTTGTACTCTTTATAAATATACAAAATATGGAAAACATAATTTGTTATTTAGCTTAAGAGTTCAAATTACTATTCTTCTCAACCTCTGTGTAAAATAAGTTTGTGTGTTTAATTAAAACTTTTTGGTTATTATTACTTTTTTTATCTTGACAGTTTATTTTATTTTTAGCTATTATGTAGGCTGTGTACACTATAGAAGCTAGCTAAGAAGGCTGCAACGTCTTGTGAGTTTTGACTCCTTTATTGATCGAATTTCAGTACATTAGTTTTCATTATTAGAAGAACCTTTACATATATTCGACGGGTTAAGGCAAAACTGGTTCAATATAACATGAACAAAAAACCAATGTTGGAAATGAAATAAAAAATGATTAATTACGATAACAATATTACTGATATTACTGCCGTGTTAAGCTCCGCCGTGATGGATGAATACCAGAAAATGTATCATTTATTGTCGGGTTATCAATTACTGCCTTCTTAATTATACTGGATTATTATTGGCCAGTGAATCGGGAACAACCGGGTGGTATTGGAAACAAGTTTCCTGAAGAAATGAAATATTTTTCTCGGAATGAAATTAAATCAAAGCGTGAATAGATTGCGAGAATTATTCACATTTGATAGCTACAGAAATTAGAATTATAGATGTGATTTGAATGTTGGAACGCACTAATACACACGAAAAAGAGAGGGATTTTTTTAAATATATTTGTTTGAAAATTGTTTGAAATAACTTTATTGCATAATAAAACACAGAACAAAGACACAGAAAAACAAAAACATGTACATTTTTATTTTGTCTAAAGCGCACAGTGTGCACCACAAAAACACTGGCTTACAATCATCCTTCTTTCCAGATATTGGGACTTTCCTCATCCTCACAACAAATATTCGCGGAGCGCGAACACGGGCGAACATTCGCGGTCGCGGCGAGCGGCCATCGAGAACAGAGATCGCAACACGTGCTCGCTCTACATACAGACAGACCCGCTCATATGGAGACACGTTAGAGAGGGATTTCCAGAGGTAACAATATTGAAGTGGGGGGACATTTTCTAAAATATATTATAGTCTTGTAGTAATATAATCGTATGAAAAATAATATTTAATGGTTGAAAATCAAAATAATCGTCAGATTGTAGATCTTGGCCTCTGAAACGAGAGGCCCTTGTCATTGTCTTCCCTTCTGCGCTATGTCTCTCCAGTTCAGAGCACCCAATTCACGCAGATCAGCCTCCACAGGGTCGCTTCAGCGTAATCTGGGGAATTTTGATATAAGAGTAAATCTTGAGTGAAACATGGGTCACTTTTTATCTCTTAAATCTTAGCAACGAGTGTGAAACTTCAGGGCGAATCAAATTAAGAACAAACTGCTTCGTACAAACAAATGTCCAACATTGGTCTAAGAATTTTGATGATGACAACGTCTTGACAATCGCGTGTTGTCCCTCGCATGTCAGTGATGCCTAAACATGTAATGATACTTAATGAAATGACATGTCTTAAATACATATCGTTCGCCGCAAAGAAAGCTATTTTTACGATTGTATAACTGACAACATGATGTGAACGTTATTGCAAGTTAATTATGTTGTAAAACTGTCAGTTTAAAAACACTTACTGGCTTTGTCTTGTGGCACTCGTGGAAGTTCCGAGATTATGTATAACCTATAGTCTCACACATGTCTATCATAAATAGAATTTTTCGCATAGATTCGTACCTAAATGAAGTTTCAAAGATATGCGTTTTCAAATTCTGTGGCTCTTTGTAGTTCTGTAGATTAGTCGATTTTGCCTGATTGAGAACCACACATTCACACACTACACACACATGTACACTGCTAGCAGATAAATTGACGTTATGTAAAATGTTTAAGTTTCATAAATAAATAAACAAACACACACTCCCATCAAAAGTTTCGCATTTTTCAGTTTCTGATTGGTAGTACTTTTTTTCTAGCACCGAGACTTATCAAAAAAGGCTGAAGTCGACATGAAGACGAGAGAGGAGATTCTCTCTCTCATCTCGCACCACGTGACAGCTGTCAACTACATATATCGCGACACCAAGTTTGATGGACAAATGGAGCATAGAAATATTAAATTTGAAGTCCAGAGAATTAAGGTTGGTTTGTATTTAATTTATTGATATAACAATGACACTAAACCATTTATAAAATTTTATCTAAGTACAGATAAAGTTGTTTAGTTGTTTTTTTTTATAAGTTATTTCATCGAAAAGCATGTGATCATCATAAATGCCAGTTAGGACTTTAGGAGTAGTTAGTCTATTGTCGATATAAATCAGTGATCGTCCAGCTAGGAATAGGCTATTCTATCAATTTGTTTAATATGTCGGCAAAGATTTCCATTACTTCTTTCGCCATTACTTATTTTTTGCACTACACACTTGCAAAATATTGCATATCACGTTTATTTATTTTTTGATAATACTTTTAAGTTTATAAATTAGAGTAAATTTTCTTTACAATTTGGAGTAAAGCACAATAGGCCCAGTACCACTTTTATAATAGCAATCATCTTGCCGCAAAACTATCACAGCTTCATAAGTAATAGTTTTTTTGACGACAGATCGATGACGACTCCATGTGCAACACACACCACTTCGAAACCAACCAGTTCTGTCTTGAAAACATCGACGTGTCCAACTTCCTCAACCTGCACTCTCTGGGCAACCACGAGGATTTCTGTCTCGCCTACGTGTTCACCTACAGGGACTTCACTGGCGGCACCCTTGGTGAGTTTCACTGCGATCAGTTATTATCTATTATGTTAACTTCATAGATGTGAGTGCGTACCGCAGAGTATGGCAAAGATAGATAAAGTCATTTATTCCTTAGAATGTGGTGATACATTGATGTTCTGAGGTACAATGGAGTGCAAGTGCAACATATTCTGCCTCTTAGGCGTTAGAATTTTAAGGTTATGTTTAAGATACATTAAATTGAGAGAAATGTAACAGATCGATCGACACCAGACAGGGAGAAGTGGCGGAGGCTGACATGCTGCAGATCATTTTGATTATTATGCAAACTTGATTGCACAAAATGAAAAGCAGTTACGCGTCAACAATAGGTAGATGTTGAGATGGGCCGGTGTTAAAGCAGTTACCCGTCCACGATATGAAGATGTTGAGTTGGGCCGGTGAAGTAACACGTACAGTATGAACAAGTATGAATCAGATACGTAATTAATATATACGGGGATCCTTCAAGGTTACCCCTATAGACCAAAAACTGAAAGGTCATTTGCGCTGTTATAGCACGTAATGATTCGCAATAAAGTCACCAGATCCAGTCCTCCACTTGTTTTTTTTTTTCATTTAATACAGTCGCGCTTATATTACAACACAGAAATACGAGTAGTAGGCTTCGTACGATATTTTATGCGATACATATTTAATTTAATGAGGCATTTAAAAAGCGTAAAATTCACCAATTTGCAAGCGTATTCTATGCCCGAAAATCGAACCCAATCAAAAGTTTTATTGTCATTATTATTTTATATTTTGGGTATTTTAAGCACCCAATGTAACATATTTTCCGACACAAAGACAAGTATGTTATTATAGTTTTCCATGTTGGATCTTGAGATTGGTCTTAGTAATGCCATTAAGGCAATAGCCTACTCTAACCTTGAAAATATGACTCACATTCAATCATTTTCAAGTCAAGGCACAACTCGCATATGCCTTGTCATTTTTTTTATAAGTTGTTATTGAACGTTTTTTATTCGGTAACCATTCGATTATAATCTACACGTTCCTTAGGATAAAAAGTCTCACTCATAAATCGATTCGTTTTCGAATGACCTTCGGCATATCTTAGGATTCGTCATATGATAATACCATATTGATATGCGAATGTAGGATGTGGTTTTGTAAGTTCACACGATAAAAATGATAAGCTCTAAACAGGAATGATCATGATTTCAGGTCCTTTATTTGTATGCGTTGGCATTAATTTTTATTTTATATGAGTTGGTAATGAGACGTACGTGTAGTTATAGATTACCAAAGTCACTTAATGCCTGTTTATTACGAAGTTTACGTACATATTTACCTTGTAATTTATACAGATTATATTATTTGAATAGCAGGAAAATTGCGTTGTTATTATTAAGCAAAGATATGCGGAATGTAATCTATATTGAGGTATAGACGTAAACATGCCATTTCTTCTCATTAGTCTCATAAATGTGACGTCAGATGATAAATTAAACATTTAATCCATTCTAATCCATTGTCCTGTTTGAGTGACCGCGACAATACTGTGGCATAATGCAACTTACATTTTTAAATTCCTAAACAAAGATTCTAACTATTCTATAAAAACTAAGATTGTATCCATGATGGTCGAATGTGCTAGCTGCTTCTCCTCCTGCGCTTATTGTAAAACTCAATCAAGGGAAAGGGCTATAAACTGGAGATTCTTCTCATAAGCAATGGGCTAGCAACCAATCAATATTCAAACTCAATTCCAACGATATATACAACTCAACAATTTTGCCACGCACTAACCAACTTTCATTTCGCAGGCCTAGCATGGGTGGCGAGTGCGAGTGGCGCCTCTGGCGGTATCTGCGAGAAGTACAAGACGTACACGGAAACCATCGGCGGCATGTACCAGAGCACCAAACGTTCTCTAAACACGGGCATCATCACGTTTGTGAACTACAACAGCCGAGTGCCGCCCAAAGTTAGTCAGCTGACGTTGGCGCACGAAATTGGCCATAATTTTGGATCACCGGTAAGAATCGCATTTGCAGCGGTTCGTAAGGAAGATATTAGGACACTTTCATTTAAAAACAGCACCTGTTTTGCTTAATACATAAGATGACATTCTGATCGAAAATTTTGTTCCCAGCACGACTATCCATCAGAATGTCGTCCAGGCGGACAACAAGGCAACTTCATAATGTTCGCATCAGCCACATCGGGCGACAGACCGAACAACAGTCGTTTCTCGTCGTGTTCCGTCGGCAATATCTCCGCTGTACTTGATGCGGTACGCGATGGTCGCAAGAGGAATTGTCTGACTGCCAGCGCGGGAGCTTTCTGCGGGAACAAGATTGTTGAGGATGGAGAAGAGTGCGATTGCGGTAATTATATCATGTTTTGTTAACAATTTCTCGTTAAAACTCAGTTTCTTCGTCGTTATTGACGAGGAATCGTTTTTTCTCACTATGGCTGATCTTATCCGGTTTTGATTTTATCTAACTTGCAAAAGCAAAACGATATTTCACCGCACGGTATTTATTCTCGCGAATTATATTCCGCACTCGTATAGTACTTTCTCTCGAATTTTTTACCGCCTGTGCGAATACTCTAATAAGATTCAAAGTATTACAGAATTGCGAGAAATATCGTAGTGCAGACAAGACTTTAGACACCTTAAAGCACTTTTTATCATTAAGTGAAAAGTGTTATTTAGTCTTTTTTCCGTTTCATGAGTTATACTTGCAAACTGAAACTGTAATGACAATTGGATGAAATAAAACTCATCATATTTAGGTTACGACGAGAATGAGTGCAAGGATCACTGCTGTTATCCTCGACAAGTCAGCTCGTATGACAAGGAGAGAAACATTACTGCCAAAGGGTGCACTAGGAAAGCCAACACTCAATGCAGGTAAATTGATTTATACTCTTTGCTTGAATTAAAGATTTAATAAATTCTATAAAAGCTGACAGACAACCCACAGCTGAAACTATTGTAGAAGAAGTATTGTAGGTGTAGAAAGTTGACATTTGGTAATGTAGGTTCCTTACAGAATAGCACTAAGGGGTAACCCGAAATTTCCACAGAAAACGAAAACTTTTAGGTACAGCACGTAGACTTACCAAAAAATATAGCGGATTCGCCCTTATTACTATTACATTCAGGGCATTTGACATGCCGTTGATTGTAAAGCTATATAGTAGAAGCCTCATAAAATTATTGTGAATATCAATTGTTTATTTAATTTGCTAATGACTATTCGACATGTGCAAATTACAAGTAATTTACCAAAATTCAAATATAAAATTCAAATATATCCTATAAAATTTATGGTTTGTAAAATAAGTAGTTCCAACTAAATAAATAAAATTTTAAATTTTATATTAAAGTGCAAAGACCATTTTTTCAGTTTAAGCTGTTAAACAAAAATTAACTAAGCCAACACAATCTCAACGGAAGTTGGCAGTTAAATTTAATAACTCCCCCACTTTGATAACCTTTGGCTTAATCTTGCTAATGTTGCAAAATTACGGATATTACGACGAAGTGTATGCTTTTTCACGGGTAAACAACCTATGTGTTATTTTTAGTAATAGCTCTATAAATATACTGGTTTTCCTCAAGACTACGGTATAGGCTAGATCTCGTTTCATTTGTTTTGTAACATGTAAGGATTATCGTCTTTGTGGATCTTTGCAATGCAGTCGTCAATAGTGGACAAAGTTCATTGTCAGATCATATTTATATATTTAACAGACAATTATAACATCTTAACAGTTGCAATGTGTGTATAATGTGTGACCGTATGTTCCCGTCAGCCCGTCGCAGGGCCCATGCTGCCACGCGCGCACGTGCCAGTTCGTGCTGGCGTTCAGGAACCAGACGTGCCGCGAGGCCACGGAGTGCAGCCACGCCTCCTTCTGCTCCGGCCGCTCTGCCGAGTGCCCCGAGCCCAGGGTCATGTCCAACCACACCAAGTGTAACAATGGTCAGTACCATTGAACATGCTCTATACAAACATACTGCATATTATAAAATGATATAGTTATAAAATATCCCCGTTGTTCATAAAAAGTTTGGACACGCTCGTAAGCTAAAATATGTTTTGTCAATGTCGCACTTCATAATATTTGACAGAAAGAGACCAAATATGTTTTAGCTTAGTGTTTTAATTTTTTTATGAATAATGACAACTCTTAATTTTAATTGTTACTAACAACAAATCGATCTCTTTTTTCTTGTTGTCGTTTGTAATCATGTTTTCCTATTAATCTTAAATGTTTTCTTAAATTTAATAGATATACGATTCATATAAAAATTAAATATCAAACTTTGAAATATTTGACATTGACAGAATGAGACAAAATATACTTTAGCTTAAGGTATGCTTTAACTTTTATATAAATAAGTTTGGGAAAACCTTTAAAATAAATTGACTTTTGTCCAGTAACATTAATATCTAACTCCAGGTACTCAACTGTGCAACAACGGCGAATGCACCGGCTCCATCTGCCTCGCGTGGAACATGAAGGAGTGTTTCCTGTCATCAACGCCCGTGCAGAAAGGAGACGGCGTCACCGCGGTGGTGGACCGGCGACTGCTGTGCCAGCTGGCGTGCCAGACCGGGCCGGAACCGGACTCGTGCCAGAGCACGGCGGAGTTCGCCGATAAAGTTGGCTTGCCCAAGGGCGGGATTAGCTTGCGGCCCGGATCGCCTTGTGACAACTTTCAGGTATGTCCCCGTTAATATGTGACATTAAACTCATATATAGGCTAAGTTTCGATTCAGTCCGGGATTCTTTTGGGATTTTTTTGGAATATAATATTATACATATTTAGTCTGTGATATGTATTGTACTAATATGGGAACACTAGTTTCCTATTATATCGGTCAAGCCGTCTTGCAAGATCAATAACCGAAAGTTAATTTAGGAATTTAAATTGAGTTATCCTCAAACTAACTATAAAACTTGATAGGTTAGTCTGTCAAAATCGGTTACGAGAGCCGCGCCAATAGAAACCTGACAAGAAAAAGATTGAGATTAACCTTCTTACTTTAAAAAAGTTACAGCGAACTATAAGCTAAAGTATGTTTTGTCTCTGTCTGTCAGTGTCAAATATTGTAAAGTGTGCTATTGACAACTGACAAATTTTAACTTAAGTATACTTTAACTTTTTTCATAAATAAGGACAAATTTTAACTTAAGTATACTTTAACTTTTTTCATGAATAAGAGGGTAAGATTATTTTGCTATACAACATTTAGTACATTTTGCCTAAAAACGAAACTTCCTTAAAACTTGGATATAAATAACGAATATTCGTTTGTTTGTTTCTAATATATTTATTGTACAAAGAACAAAATTTAGAAGTACATACATAACAAGAAGTGTAACTCATAATAATATTTGGGAACAGGGTTACTGCGACGTATTCCTGAAATGCCGCGCCGTGGACGCGGAGGGCCCGCTGGCGCGGCTCAAGAATCTGCTCCTGAACCGCGCCACGCTGCAGAGCGTGCAGGCGTGGGTCACGGACCAGTGGTGGGCCGTGCTGCTGGGCGGCGTGGCGCTCGTGGTCTGCATGGGGGCCTTCGTCAAGTGCTGCGCTGTTCACACCCCTTCCTCTAATCCCAAGAGACCCCCTGCCCGGTAACTTCACACTAAATGTTAATCAAACTATGAGAAATAAGCGTGATAATATGGATATTTAGAGTAGGAATAAATGTGGGCGCTGTGTCATGGCTGGCAACACTGGGTATTTATCGATAAATTTTGATTAGGTTGTAGGAAGGTACGTTACCGGTAGGTATTATACTTCCCAACAGCAAAGCGGCTAGTATGAAGTGCAGCAGTCTCTGGATAGCAGCGATGTGAAGCAGCGGAAGTGAAGGTAAGCAGAGAAAGATGATGAAAGCGCGGAAGTGAAAGAAGATGATAAGGTTTATTGCAACACGCGTTACAAGCAAGCGTACACAGAAAAATCACAGGCACAAAAGTCACAACTAAGAATGTTCGATATTATAACACACGATAGTCGGAAGAAAACGTAAGCAATTCGCGGAGAGCGCGATACGTGCTGGGTGTCACAGTGATCTCGGGCGACTGGCGACGCGTAGCAACGTCGACCGTTGTGAGCGGGGCGCGCACGCAGTCAGCGCGTGATCGTGTTAGGGCTTGACGTAATTTGCATAAGCGGAGCGGATTTGAGTGGCGATCGACTCGCCACATCTCTCCCCGGCTAGACCGTGACTACGGTCGATAAAAGTGTGGTATTCTGACTCTTCTGCCGTTCCGAGTCCTTTTTTCTTCTCGTTCCTCGGTATTAGTATGGGTGGTAGTTGTAGAAGCAGGAATATTGACTTCTTTAGTTAGATAGGCTGGCTTTAACCTATCGACGGACACATTTGTAGGTTTCCCTCTAACTTCAATCGTGAAAAATTTGGATTGTCGCTCTAAGACTTTTAAAGGACCTGCATATGGGGGTTCGAGTGCACCACGAACATGATCTTTACGGAGGAAGACGTGAGATGTCAAATTGAGATCACGTGGTATGTAAAATGGCACTTGGGCGTGCCACGAAGTAGGTTTGGGGGATAATTTTGCCATGTACGTTCGGAGACGCGTCACGTACTCTGAAGTGTCTGCCGTGATGTAGTCATCTGTGGGGGCGAGGAACTGGCCAGGCAACTGAAGAGGCTCGCCATAAACGAGCTCTGCTGGGCTAGCACGTAGATCTTCCTTCCAAGCATTTCTGATTCCTAGAAGTACTAGCGGAAGTGATTCAGTCCATTTCAAAGTGTCGTGGCACATGATTGCCGCCTTCAGCTGGCGGTGCAGCCGCTCCACCAACCCGTTTGCCGCTGGGTGATATGCTGTAGTCCGGAGATGTCGCGCGCCGATCATAGTAGTAAGCGCCTTGAAGAGCTGGCTCTCGAACTGGCGACCACGGTCGGTAGTCACACGCGCAGGACAGCAAAATCGGGCTATCCAGCCAGACACAAGAGCAGCCGCGCAGGTCTCTGCCGTAATATCCTGCAGTGGTATGGCCTCAGGCCATCGTGTGAATCTGTCGATGGCGGTGAGACAATATCTGTAACCACAAGATAACGGTAAGGGTCCCACGAGGTCTATGTGGATATGGGAGAACCTCGTGGAAGGGGTAAGGAATGAGGATAGAGGAGAACGGGTGTGGCGGTTTATTTTGCTTCTTTTGCATTGTAAGCATTGCCTAGACCACTCTCTACAGTTCTTACGTATCCCTCACGAACTTCTGTGCCACCAGTCGTGCTGTAGCTGAACTCCCAGGGTGCTTCCAGTTATGCATCATACGAAAGACTTGCTGTCTGAGCGTTGGAGTTATGTATGGTCTTGGTGAATAGACAGAAGTATCGCAGAAAATTGGGAATTTACTGTCCATTGTTTGCAACTTCTTGAGCTTCAGAGCGGAACCTCGGAGTAAAAGGTCTTGCAGCTCAGGATCGTTTTCCTGAGTTCGTGCAAGTTCCTCGTAGTCGAGAGCAACTGAAACTTCATCTACACGTGAGAGTGCGTCGGCCACTACATTTTCCGGTCCAGGTATGTAGCGCAAGTCTGTAGTAAACAGTGATATGAAATCTAGGTACCGGAATTGTCTTGGGGAACAATGCTGCTTGTTAGTCGCAAAAGCAAATGTCAGTGGCTTATGGTCCGTGTATACGACGAAAGTTGCAGTTTCTACCATATGACGGAAGTATTTTATTGCTTCGTAGACTGCCAATAGCTCTCTGTCATAGGGACTATATTTTTTTTGTGTAGATGACAGCTTGTGAGAATAGAAAGCAAGAGGCTGCCAGATGTTGTGTTTACGCTGCTGGAGTACTGCCCCAATAGCCGTATCTGAGGCATCAGTAACAATTGCGAGTTCCGCTGAGTAATCCGGGTGCGCAAGAAGTGTGGCTTCAGACAATGAAGTTTTACAGTCTTCAAATGATTTAATTAGCTCTGGCGTCATGTCTACCGGATGTGAGCCTTTAATTTTGGGTCCTTGCAGCAGTGAATTCAACGGGGCCTGGAGTTGGGCGGCCTTGGGAATGAACCTGCGATAAAAATTAAGCATTCCCAGGAATCGCCGTAGTTCTTTCACCGTCTTCGGAACTGGAAACTCCTTCACAGCTTGGACTTTTCCATCTATGGGCGTAGATCCCGCAGCAGATACTTTATAGCCGAAGAAATTTACGACCTCCTGTCCAAATAAGCATTTGGATGTGTTAACCAGTATACCGTATGCCTTAAGCCGCTCGAACAGCTGTCGCAGGTGCATTTCATGGTCTTTTTTGCTTGCTGAAAACACTATTATGTCATCGATATATCCGTAACAGAAATTCAGGCCTGATAACACTTCGTCGATGAATCGTTGGAAGGTCTGAGCCGCGTTTCTTAATCCGAAAGTCATGTAAGGGAACTCAAACATACCAAACGGCGTCGTAATAGCAGTTTTGGGAATATCCTCTGGATTTACCGCAATCTGATTGTACGCTTTTACGAGGTCGACCGTAGAAAAGATCGAACATCCTGAAAGCTGATGGGCAAAGTCCTGTATATGACGAATGGGATAACGGTCCGGAATTGTTCGAGCATTGAGTGCTCTGTAGTCGCCGCAGGGTCTCCAGCTATCGTCTTTCTTCTTGACTAGATGAAGAGCAGAGGACCAAGGACTTTCTGACCGTCGTGCTGTACCTGCTGCCAACATTTCCTCGAACTCTTTTTTAGCTGCTTGAGCGCGGACTGGATCAAGACGTCGTGGTTTACAAGAAACTGGCTGTCCTGGAGTAGTTTTAATGAAATGCAGGGTGGAATGCTTAGCTGTACCGCGCATACCTGCAGGTCTGGTGATTTCCGGAAATTCTCATAGGATCTCGTGAAAATCGGTTTCTCCTGTCACTGCTTTGAGATGATGAAAGATGGCCTCAGCCATCTCTGTCGTTTCTGAAATAGCTGCTACGTGCAAAGCAGTAGTACCGTCCACCAGACGTTGACTTCTGCAATCGACCATGAGGTTGTAGTGGCTTAGTAGATCCACACCGATTATAGGTTTTGACACGTCGGCTACAGTAAAGCTCCAGGCGAAATCTCGCCTAAGACCGAGATTGAGGTGCAGCTGAATAGGTCCATAAGTATGAATTACGCTTCCGTTCGCTGCGATGAGATCATACTTTGACTGCGTACAGGGCGTCTTGACTGCAGACCGAGGGAACACGCACAAGTCGGAACCAGTGTCCACTAGGAACTGCATCTTCGATACACGGTCAGTGACAAAAAGACGGCCTGCAGATGGAGGGCAGTCGTTGGCCGCTACTTCCGACCGCCCTGTGCGTTTCCCGACTCATAAGTGCATGGTTGCCTACACTTAATCGCCTTTGCTCCAAATGTGTAATGATAGAAACAGTGCGGGTGGCCTGGTGGTGGTTGTCTGGACTTCGAGCGACTGCGAGATCGATTCTGCTTCTGAAATCTGGGTCTGGAACGCGAGCGACCTCCTTCGTGCACCCTGTGACTCAGTGCTGCCAATTGTCTTGTCAGCTCACTGACCTGTCTCGATAGGTCATCCAAGGTCGAAGAGTTGCCTGTGGAGGTGCTTGCCACCGCACCTGTGGAGTGGCAGGAGCAATTTCATGCACCTTGTCCGCTAACTCTCCTAGCTTATCCACATTTAGGTCCATTTGTGACGCAATAACCGTTTGTATGTTTTGTGGTAAACGGCTAGTCCAGATGGTTGTGAGAAAATCCTTAGGAACAGACGGGCCAGCTAAACTCTCAAGATGTCGTAAAAATTGTGAGGGTTTTCTATCGCCAAGCTCCTCGTGCATTAAAAGTTTTTTTACGCGCTTTTCCTTTGATGCTGAAAGTCGCTTTATTAGTTCTGTCTTCAATTTTGTATATTTATCCTTCTCTGGAGGCCTGGTTATATCATCTTTCACTTCTATGGCATACTGGTGATCGAGTTGTGCTACCAAGTAATTAAACCTTGTCTCATCAGTTGTAATTCTTGAAAGGTCAAACTGACATTCTAGCTGGGCGAACCATAATGCAGGTTCTTCTGGCCAAAACGGAGGCACTCGAACACCTATTCGTAATACTTCGTCAATTTTGACAACCTTTTCGGTCTCCGACATGATAAAAAAATTAAGAACGCTCACCGCTTATGGCAAGGACCACGCCCTATTTTTTTTATCTCCAAGTGGGTAATTTGATTCTTTCCAGAAACTTCTATCGATGCACTTTATTCTTCTTGTATTCGTAGGATCTTCTAGCAAGAAGGTAATCCAGAAGGCGCGAAGACCGAAGCCTTTGTTCTAAGTCGAGGGGTCTATTGCAAAAAAAATGAATTTTAAAAATCAGTTTTCTTTTATAGACAGATTGTATAATATATTTTTATAAAAAAAATAATGTCAGACTTTTGTCATCATGTATTTTTATCTAAACTTAGTGTGTATACAAAAAATTCAGTTCTATCAGCTAAAGATATCACTTTCAAAAATTAATTGCAAGATTTCACCCATTTTAGGATACCCCTTCAAAATTTGTTACACTATTCCATCCAAACAAACATACATACATTGCAAGTTCAATAAAAGCTTGTAAAAAACGTACGCCAGAAGGACATTAATAATACGACAATTTTTTTACACATAAAAAAGACTACAATAAGAAAGGATATAAGCTCGATCTATTGCAGTCTTATTTCTTAAAAAAATAAAAAAAAAACGCATTGTCGCCCCGCAGCCGGCTGTCGGAGACGCTGCGACGGCCGATGAACACGCTGCGGCGCATGCGACAGCCGGGCCGCGCGCCTCGCGCCGCCGCGCGCCGCGCCCGCCCCAAGGGCTACGCCGCGCCCGTCGCCTACACCGCCCGCGCCGCCAGGGACATGGGTCAGTATCAGTATCATACACCCTAAAACACGAAAGACTAACGACGGTGTTTAGGTTATCATTTCTCTAACATAAGCGGGGTTAAGGCAGCAAGGCCCCTCCTCTGTACGTAACGTCTGCGCATGAATTATTGTAGTCATGTACATTTTGATACACCCAATTCTTTTCTGTATTTGGCCCGTGGAATTACACGACCAAACGAGCTACATATTTGATTACAATCACTTATAATTTTTTATCCAGTTTTGTGTCTCGCTGCTAACCTCTCCTTTCTACTTTCATAACTGTCTTTTTCATATGCTGAAAACATTTTTTGAAAAAATAAACATTTAATATTGTTATCCAGCATCAGCGCCGGCGGGCCCGAGCGGGCGCCGCACGGAGCCCTACGCCAACGAGTACCCGCCACACTCGTTCGAGCTGCGGCCCGCGCAGAAGGTCTGACAGTACGAGTGCGCGGGCGCAGTCGCGGGCGCCCCTCACCTCGAGCTGGTGGCTCTAGCGCCGGCGCCGGGCGCCCCCCTGCTGCTGGGCTACGTCTGCCGCTCCGACGCCAGGGTCACTGTGGCCAGCCAGACCACCATCACTCTACACTCGCCTGAAGCTTTGACAGTCACACATCCGAATCGACAAGAAATATAATTATCGATGTTAACTTCGACGGTCAAATGGAAATCTATACTTAGCATCCTAAGATGATGATTTGTGATGATTTAGAGGTGTGGCCTAGTGATTATAATGACTAGATTTTGAGGTTAGTGTGTCTATTGACTAGTTACAAGAGTTCATGAAATTTGTATACATACAACATTTACATTTTTCAATAAAAAGTTACTGAAAATAATTGAGACTATATACAAAAAATCTTTTCCATAAAACAGATTCAACGTATGGCACGTTTTGAGGGAAATATTAAATTTGGAAACAATGAGTAACATGCATTAACTCATAGGCTGCAATTTCTAAGTTGATTACAAATCCTCTTACATCAGTACCATTGAGATTTCCGTCTTATTTGACCTTCAAAGTTGCAGGCAGAGTGAACATCCATTACGCGTGTCTAATCTGTAAATTGTTTAAATAAAAACACGCAATGGACATATACCAAGTCACGAATAGTCGGTCTGGACTTCAGAGTAATGACATACATATAGAGGCGCTTTATGAACAATATGATAAACATAATTCATATCGACACTACTCGTAAACATTTAGCCATCGCATTTTAACTGATCGACAACATATTTGACAGCAAAAAGAGGCATTAATAGGACATAACATTAACAGGACCATTTTTGGCAACATTTTGACCTAACGTCAAATCTAACTGCGATCGTTTTGCGTTCTCAGTATTTTGATGATAACAGACTTCGTAAGTTGTCAATCGCCTCGTTTATTTTACGAATAATGGCTTTAATATATTGTATCAGGTGTAAAGGTCACGTCCAAATGCATCGTTGTTTTTTATGATATAATAGTAAAAAATCGACCTAATTTGTTATTACATACTTACAGTAACATAAGACAGAACAAAATGGAAGGAACTTACATACTGTGCCGACCCCACATGAGTGGGATAAGGTCAAGAAGAAGAAGCAGAAGATAGTTACAATAACATTATTTTGGTCGGTCCACAGATGAAATATATACATATAATTTGCAGCCAAAGTTCTCAGAAGTACAATTCAGTACTCTAGAGGTCCGGACGACTACTGCTGACTAGCAAGCCGCCACGCACAGTGCCCCCTTTTTTAACGAATTTGACGGTTTTTTGTTTGTGACTCGTGAGAGAATAAGAAATTATTTGCTCAAAACGAATATCGGTATACTGAACTGGGCTCAAATCTACTTTCGGCAAAACGTGGTGTTCTCTAAAATAAGCTTTTATTTTTATACGCGAAATTATTACGAAAACGGCGCGTTCACACAAACCGGTGACTTTTATATTCGTTAGGTAATTCCCCACGCCGGACATTTATGTATATTTTTGTATATAAATGAAGAGGTTATACGAAGGCTATGATGATGTATAAATATCATACAGACATACTAAACTTTCGTACCGATAATACAATATTGTAACTGTATAAATATTGCATTCTTTTACTTGGAATCTCTGTAAGTTAATGGTTTTATATAAAAAAGTTATTTTAACATATTTAATGTAACGTAAGTGGAAAGTCGAGGTGCCATTATACCAGTCTGTATTCCTATTCCTTCGTCACCTTCCCAAACCGCGGTGTCAATGACCTCCACGATTGTTTATTCAATTTAATTATGGGCTCAAAAAGACTCTTTCAAAATTGCATTTAGTCTTCCTATGGCCACTAATGTACTTTTGGATTCATTAAATTTATTTACTATATAATTTTAAGTAGAATGTATAAATATGAAATTAACAGTATTGCCAAATGATCAAATATTATTAGACTGAATAATCATTCAATCTCGCTATGGTATTAAACATTATGAATGCATTTTTTAATTTTGTAGCTGTGTGTATGAGTTTGTGCGTAAAAATGGCTCAAATTGCAATTGATATGATACAATTATGTTGACCGAGGTTTGATTATGAATGAATAGACACTATGTTTCATTTATCTCGACGGGACGACGAATATGGCACGTCGATAGGTAAATAAGTAGTGGTTTGTCCCGTTAATGTTCATAAATATGTGAAACGCGAGATTTTTACAAACACGACCGTGGACTTTTTGACGAAACGAAGTTGCATATCACAGTACACTCCTTTTATATCAAACGAGTATTTCGTTGGTTCAGTTCAATTGATCTCTTTGATAGGTAATGAGATTTTATTATCAATCATACTAAGTAGTTACTTTCCGTCGTGCAAGCCAAAGAGCATGATGTATTTTTTATTATTTCTACACATTTAATGTTAAGGTCGGTCTTATAAGTATACCATGTTAATGCCATTTTATTAGTGAATGTCGAAACAATATGCAAGTTCTTCGTAATTGTACTATAAGATTGTATATTTGTATGTATACCGAGAGCGTCGTAATGTTTCAGTTATAGAGTGACTTGACCAATCGTTTAACTGATGGACAGCATAAATTCCATCACTAGTAGTACTCAATGGCATTATTTCTCCTAAGTGTAAGCTAGTTTACCGTAATAGATTATTTAAATGACAATGTGAATATTTTTAATTAACAAGATGAATGTTACAACATGTGATTTCAAAATAATAATAAAAAAACAATAAATTTTACATGAAACTTGCTGTGTATTATTTAACAGGGCCTTCATAAATATAACACATTATTCATTTTAGAAAGTAATGTTTATTTAACATGTTTACTAAATTTAAAAGGTACAAAATTTGCTCATTACTTTTTAATCAATGGAGATAATTATGCTGTAATATCTATTCTTAAATTATATAGCAGAATTTTTAGACAAGATTTCGTCATTTCCATTTTATGATGTGAACTGGTGCGCTAAACTGTAGAGTGATTGCTTGGGAGTAATATAGTATTATTAGTAAACTATGAAAAAGATAAAAGTATTTTCTTCACTGCCCAAATACTAGAGCGTGAGTTCACCATGATTTCATTTCGAAGAATATTTATTCTATTAGAATATGCATATATATTCTATTACAATATGTTTACAGGCTTGTTTTCCGATCGTCAATAATAAAATTGCACAACAATAAAATAAATTTAAAAAAATTCGCGCAATTTCAAGGCGTGGTGGGAATATAAATGCAAAAACAAATCGATTTTGCGCGATCGCAACTATACCTAAATAAGAACTGATCGTTTTGATTGAGTCATCTAGGACAAGAAAGAAACTACTGATTGGTGATAAACAAGTTTTGTTAAGACGACATACTTTATACTGCTTTACATTTTTCAAGTCTGGTTAAAAGTTTAGTTTTGACTAAGTATACCCGAGGGAGCTTGAGAAAGTTGGAAAAAAGCGCGGTTTTATGTTTTGTTTTATTAATGTATGTCATGGTCATGAGGAGACCAGATCATATGAGCTATGTTTTACACACTAGGAGAGCTCAAGTAGAAATGACATATTTCAGGCAATAACAATGGGCTTTACAATTTTGGTAATTTACTTTTTAAGGGTTTCGTAATATAAACATTGATACAGTCGTTTAATTTTTCAAGTCTGAGATACAATGAAGAATCGCATCGCATAGGTGCTTTTATATATATCTCATAATAGCCCAGGCGGTAAAATAAAATATTTAGTATATTTTAAACTTAATCTAAAAAATAAAAATACATATAAAATACATTACTTACTCCTAAACAATATAATGATATAATTTTATAACATAATATTACGGAAAATAGTATTCCAGTCTTTTACACGTTTCCAAACAATTAAATAGGTATATCAAAGATTAGAACAAAAAGGTGGAAAAGTTAATCTCAAAAAAGTGCACTAATGGCTTTACACTTAATCATATTGGAATATGTCTACACATAGACGATAAAAATAAGGTATCTAAACAAATTACATAATTGTCGTCATTCAAAATAACATGTAAATTATGAATGTAGTAGCATTTGCTCCTGTTTATGTACTTCATGATAAGCGTTGCGTATCAGTACATATGGAAAACAGGATTCGAGTAAATCCATCGTAAGGAATGGTGATTCCTGAACTATAAGATCAAGAAGTAAATATACGGATTCTCGATTCCTTATTGCTTCTTTATCGGTCTCTTGACCCAAACGTAACAAAGACGATGATGCTAAGGCCAAGAACTCCTTCATACGATCTTCAATATCGCCCTGACCGCAAATCGTGAACAAGGCACCGAATATGTGGTTGATAGCAGGCGCGATGCAATGGATGTTGTTGGCGTGGCCTTCTAAAGATGGCCTGTAGAATGAACTCTCATTTCGCGCTAATCGAGGCAGTGAAACTGCTACAAATACCATCAGCAAACACACAATTAGGTGCTCTTCTTCTTCCAACTCAGCCTTATGCTGTCTTAAAGCAGATGCTAGGGTCGGATCTACTTTGCAAGGCAAACCAGCAGCAGAGCACATTTCAGAGATCACTCGCATGGGGTCGCCGCTAGGCAGTTGTTGTTGGAAGTCCTTGATTGAACTTATCAGAAATGGTATTCTTCTCTCCAAAACATCCAGTAATGATTCCTGGGCAATCTGACGGAAGCTTAGTATTACTCCGATTATTGTCATCCTCTGAAGCACATTGTCTACTTGCTGGAGTCTCTTAAATTGTTCTCTCATGATTTCTGGCTTATCAAAGTTGGTCCGAAGTGCTTGCAGAACCTCTTTATTCTGGACGACAAGCTTCTTTAATTCTTGCACTTGGCTTGAAATATGCCACATCAATGTTTCACTCAAAAGCTTCATACCATATGGCCCAATCAATTCAGCAAGAGCTCTAAGCTCATTGATATCAGAATATTCCTCAGCATTGAAAGGAATGGCTACTTCAGCAGTAAGACTCACAAATGCTTTTTGGTTCATGGAAAAGCAGATGCTCCCTGCACTCACTCTTCTGAGTAATATTTCAGAGTACCACTGAGTGTACAATGATGCAATGGTTTTTTCACCATGGCTGTCCAAGTTCTGTGTTTGTTGGAGTAAGCAATTGTTAAATACTCTTGTCATGTCAATGTGCACATAGTTCTCCACAGTTTGTAATACATTCATGTAAGCTCGTACACTGACCAGCAACTCTGATGGCTTGGCGATTTCACTTGTATCCTGATTGAACATGACCATACCAACCAGTGCTTTTGAAAATCTGTTCTCCAAATGTTGGTTCAAATATTCCCGTGGAGCAAAAGTATATTCCCAGACATTAACTGTTGTGCAATAATTTATAGCATAACAAAGTTCTGTCAAAGCCATATGAAGTTTGTCCATTGTGGTGAGTTCCTCTCTGGTTCTTCTGTAACTTTCAGCTCCTGGCTTTACAATTTCAATAGTGTTCTTCTTATTCTTATCTTTCTTCTTCCTGTTGGCCAACTGAGCTATTGTCTGGGCACAATGTTTGGGCAGCAATTTATCACTCATTGTACACTGTTCATCACAAATTGTAGTGATTATATTTTTAGCCTCTTTCGCCATTTCATCTAAGAAAATATTCACTACAGAAAGACTCCTTTCTCTAATATGGTGTCTTTCCTCTGGACACAGTTCATGAGTGCAGTTTTGGAAATGACTGCAAATTAGTGGGAAAGCTATGATGTATCTATTTTGTGCTGGAAATTCTAAACACATGTGGAATTGGTTTTCAAATATCTTGCTGTAAAAACAGAAAATAGACAAGTCAGATGTTTCCACCATAATTTCATCCAGGTTGTCTACCATCTTAGTGTGGAAAACCATTTTATCAATAAACTGGGCCAACTCTCTTTGATCACTTAGATTGAAGGTGCTTTTGGCACCAGATGTATATGTTTGCAGTCTGAACCAATCCAAGCGGAAGGCTCTGAAATCAAATAACTCATTGTCTTCAACCTGCTTTACACTTAAGTTGGCAGCAGTATTGCACAGTGAAGACAATATGATACTCTCGTCTTCTGGGCAAACTTGCAGATTCTGTATCATCAAATTCAAAGCCACAGCATCGTAACCTGACAGAAACTGAACATAATACCTTTGCATGACCTGGCTATATTTACGTACTAGAGCTCTCAGTTCCTCCATGTGAAACAGCAATTCAGGAAGATGACGGTCCACTAAGTCCTCTGCTGATTTCCCTTTAACTTTCTGAGGAGGGTTGTCATTATGTCGTATTAGCCAAAATACTTCATCTCTTGCATAGCAGAGGCCCATGAAAATCAGCAATGCTTTAGGCCCCAGCAGTCCAGGTTGATCTGTCAGTATAAGTCCAAGTTCTTTCAGAGCAGTCCTCAAGAACTTCCTTCTCTCTCTGTGCTTATATCCAGCCTTTTGGACAGCATGGTGATAACAATCTTTTACTTCTGAAACTTTTTTACCATATCCTTTGATCCCATCGAAAAATCCCTGAATGTAACTGTGTATATAAATGACTTCGTCCCTGAAAAGTGTAATGACCCACCCAGACTCCAATGCACTCACCCACATTTTTGCATTTCTTTCATTCTGCAGCATTGAATGGCATAGTGCAAACCCAAATATTATCCATCTTTCAAGAGACTCCAATGACAAATATTCACAAGACATTGTGTTTGTTTCGGAAGGTTTTAGAAGCAGAGCTGGGTTGCTGACTAAACTCAGCTTCTGTTCTGATCTCCAGTGCTCAGCTGTGAGGTTCCTGGCAGGGTAAACATGCCACAGCGAATTCAAAGCTGACATCAAAGGTTTCTGATGAATGACAAATTCTTCTGTAAGCTTCTTCAATGGAGCATCATAGTCCACAATGAGTTGCCCTAGTCGAGGAAAACTGGGATCTATTTGATTATGAACCATTTCATGGGCAGCATTGAACAATCCCAAAACTGCTTTGCGATCTTCCACACGAGACAGTAATATCATCAAAGATACATAAGTTGATACCAAATCTAAGTAATTTTTAGTCAACTCAAAGTTGATGGTCAAGTCGAGAGTGACCTGGCATGTGTCTATAATGTTCAAAAGTTCACAAACATTGTCCCTGAAATCTAAAAGATCAACAAATGTGTAGTAGTATAAAGATAGAGATTTTATAATTTCATTTCTTATGTTTGTAATAGCTTGAAGGCCTTTGACATCAATATTGGGGAATCTTCTAACAATGTGTTTGATGGAAGACTCCAAAGCTTTGTCGGAGAGGAAGGCCGGCTTGGATTTGGCGTCGCCACATGCCTTTTTGATGTTGTAGATCCTTGTGAGCATTCCAATGCCTCGGTCATTCAATATGATTAATTTTTCTGCCAGCTTCTGCTGGCTGATGTGTACTGCTCTAGATAGTGACATTCTGTAACAATGGGTTATTTCGTAATGTTATTATTAAAAATAAAATGTAAGTAAATATTGTTAGCAGTGACTCATTATTGATAACATTTCTCATGTTTACAAACAACGAAGCAAATACTTAAGAGGTATTGAGTACGCTAGTTAGGGTAGCACTAATTAATTAAATTTACATTATCTAAATAAACACTAAATAGTCAGCTAGGGAATAGATGATTATTAGAATGTTACATCGAGAAACAAGTCTCACGCAAAGTCGACCAATGAATCTATATTACGTACTTTGTATCGCGAACTGAATAGCCACCAAAGTCAATGATTACACATGATATTTTTAAACCACATTAAAACACTGTACAGTTATCAATTATCATTATAACTTGAAATTAGTAAAATAAATACAGGATGGGAGTGCCCAGCCCCCTCAAATCGCTATGTACCATAGACATTTTTTTTGTTTAGTTTATTCATATGGAAAGGCAAATGGATCTGAGCCCATACAGCTATTGTACCAAAGATTAAAAAAAAATACATGATTGATCATAGATTTATACAGGGACCCGCACGATACCTTTGATATTTCTGTGATTGGATGATTTCCCACAGACATTTAACTACCAAAAACTGTCGCGCAACTTTTAGTTTTCATAGAAGAAAAGCAAAAGAAGTGGCAAATATACGTCGTCCTCGCGCCAATGTGCGCACCACGGAATTAGTATGTGCATGTGCATATACCAATGAAAGTTGGTAACTTAGGCCATAGACAACTTCCGCATTTGCTTTGCCCAGCTCAGCTGTCAATCAAATCAAAATTCTTCGGCTGCTGTCAATCGATTTGGTCTTGTTTGGTTAGCTTGTGTGTGATAAATTACAATGCAA
Source organism: Plodia interpunctella (assembly GCF_027563975.2). NCBI lineage: Eukaryota > Metazoa > Arthropoda > Insecta > Lepidoptera > Pyralidae > Plodia > Plodia interpunctella. The sequence goes on from NC_071300.1 coordinate 7,875,937, forward strand.
AATAATTTATTTACGAAATGTTCTAACTGAAGAGTTTCAGAAAGTGTAACGTTGGAAGTGTTTTTATTTTTGCATAAGGTGTAATACTAATTTTCCAACATGCCGAGGATTATGATAAAAGGCGGCGTTTGGCGCAACACAGAGGTTTGGAAATTTTACAATAATCTTTAACATATCATTGCTTACTGTTAAGTTTTGTTGCATTACACATGATGTATACTGTTTTAGGATGAAATCCTCAAAGCGGCGGTGATGAAATATGGGAAAAACCAGTGGTCTCGTATCGCTTCTTTGCTTCATCGGAAGTCTGCGAAGCAATGCAAGGCTCGGTGGTACGAATGGTTGGACCCCAGCATCAAGAAGACTGAGTGGTCCCGGGAGGAGGACGAGAAGTTGCTGCACTTGGCCAAGCTGATGCCGACGCAATGGAGGACTATTGCCCCTATCATTGGCCGCACGGCTGCTCAGTGTTTGGAACGATATGAATACTTACTGTAAGTGTAGAATAGAGTTTATTAAATACACACATTCAACATTTATTTACTAAAGTAAAATTTGTCTTATGTCATTCATGATTTCTAGCCATTTGTACAAATGGGATGTTAAAATAAGAACTTAATATCTTAATGTAACAGTACTCACCTCAATACTATGTCTAAAAACATCTGCAACATATTTTAAGATAAAAAAGATTATGTCAATTTACTTTAATTGTAACACTACTTAGCATGTTTTTATATAAATAAATATATTGACAAATCATATAGATTGGGTTAGGGCCAAAATAAGTTAGACTTGTGTTATGCCATACTAACTAATTTTCCATCTTGACTTGACTGGGAATTGAACTGGCCATTAAATTTATTTACCTTGAATTTGATTGGATTTATTTTTCCTTCCAAATATTGAAAATGTAGTTTGTATAGAACCAATTTTAGAAAAATATATATCAAGTTCTTTCCAAGTTTCCTATCCTTATCTATACTATTATTATAAAGAGGTAATCATTTGTGAGTCACGTAATCTGCAAAACTACCAACCTGTTTTCAAAAATTCTTTCACCATTTGAAAAGTACATTATCCAAGATTGCAATAGGCTATATTTTATTTTAAAAATTCGGAGGGAACGGGAGGGAAGCCCCGGGCAACATCTAGTTTTTTATATTCTTACTTTTAAAAACAAATGATTTAATTAAGATTTAATGTCATACTTACATAAATGTAACAACTTTGATAGGGATCAGGCACAGAAAAAGGAGGAGGGAGAGGATATGGGTGATGATCCTCGGAAATTGAAGCCTGGAGAAATTGACCCCAACCCTGAAACCAAACCTGCCAGGCCTGACCCCAAAGATATGGATGAAGATGGTAATTCTTTTTATGTGGCTGTGTACTTTTTCAGATAATTAATTGTGTAACTAAAGATATTCACAAAAGTTACTATTTACCTCCTGACTATTGTGAATATTGTTATTGTTGGTAAAACATGTAGGTTTAATGTTTTTCTTTTAACACCAATGTGTTTTACAAATTATTTTTTTCTTTCTAAGATAAATATCAGGTAATGGTCATAAAATTTCGTCCAGCACTAATTCCTCATTTAATTTTAACAATTTACTTGTTATAAAACAAATATTAAGGTGCTGCTTATTTCATATGAAATTTATTCCAGCAGAATTAATTTTATGTTTTTGTAAATCATTTGTGTACATCAAAATATTATCTCATATCAATATGCCAATTTTTTTGTCCACACCTTATTTGATAATTGTTGGTGACTAGAACTGGAGATGTTGTCGGAGGCCCGCGCCCGCCTCGCCAATACCCAGGGCAAGAAGGCTAAGCGGAAGGCCCGGGAAAAGCAGCTGGAGGAAGCTCGTCGGTTGGCCGCGCTACAGAAACGACGGGAGCTGAGCGCTGCCGGCATTGCTGTGCCGATAAGGTGCGTTTTCATTACTAATTTGTTTGCAACTTTAAGAGCTTGTTTCACCATATTTTAATTGAAAGTATGATATCGTATTAAGATTAGCGGATGCAGATTTCCTTCTGAGTCAGAGTTATTAGGTTTGCCCTATCCAACATATTCGTCCTAACTCCGTTTTATTTCATTGTTAGGCGTAAGAAGAAGCGTGGGGTGGACTACAACTCAGAGATTCCCTTTGAGAAGCGCCCAGCAGCTGGTTTCTATGACACATCCACTGAAGTTGTGGATCCGATGGCTCCGGACTTCTCCAGACTCAGGCAGCAACAACTTGATGGGGAATTACATTCTGAAAAGGAAGAGGTAACAAATTTATTTATTTTTATCATCTAATATTAGTAAATATATAAAAAGTATTAAATTACAAATATTTTTTGTTTTTTAATCCATTTAGTCGTGGACTTTAAGTGGATCTGTTGTAAGATTAGAGTTTAGCATTAAGGGTGCTTCCCAGTGGTAGCAGTGTTTAGTCATTGAGGCGACCCCATTGTCATATCGCATTGTTTTCAAGTTTGTAACATGAGTAATAAGCACGCAATATTGTTTCAGCGAGATCGTCGCAAGGACAAGTCTAAGCTGAAGCAACGCAAGGAGAATGACGTGCCGCAAGCCATGCTGATGGGAGAACAACCGGCCAGGAAGAGAAGTAAACTGGTGCTGCCCGAGCCACAGGTTTCAGACCAGGTATAGTTTTTGTTTATTTATTTAAGGTCATATAAAATACATATATTTCAGATACATATACATACGTTATAAAATATCATAGTGTATTTGGTTTTTTATTTTATTATTATTAAGAAATATATTGTTATTAAGTGCATACGATTCGTTGAATGATCACACCTATAAGCCTAGCCGAAGATAAGCTCGATACACCTACGTGTAACCAACGAAGACCTTGATAAAGACTAAACCTAGGTCTAGACGTACTTACGTAGGTTACACCTAGGTCCAGCCAGTTGAGAGTGTCTACACCTAGTTTTAATTTAACCGACTAAACCTACGTCTAAGCGCATTTCGAGCCGTAACATATATATTGTTGAGCTATATATATTTTTAAGCGAGTGCGTGTTCATCACGTATTCAGCAAAACTGTATGGATTTTAAATTTCAGCGTACACGCGCGTATGTAATACACGCAAGCGTTATAATTCCTTACAGCACAAGTGTATGGGCCTTTATGAACAATAAAGACATGTAAAATATTGCATTACCTTGAAGAGCGAACTGTAGAACATCTCGTATATACCACCTATACTTTGTAAGGACAGTTATCGCAATGAATATTTTACCCCACATTTACACTCAGCCCGCTGCCTTCTCCTGCCGCTGTCGGAAATATTTCACTGAATACTTCTGCGGCAATAACGACGCGAGTGGGCATTTACACTCAGCATTCATATTCATATTCTCTCTCTTTCTTCCTTATTTATCAACTCGCAAAAATAACTGACGTCGAGGTTGCTGGTTGGACAGCATTATGTCCGATCAGTATAAGTAATCCCTCATATTACCTGCTCAATTTCATAAAGTTCTAAAAATGAAACTGTTTTTTCATTACTCCACTCCTGTGACCGCCGGCAGTGGCAGTGACAGCGCGAGTAACCTATTTACATACTGGGATGCTCACTTTCCTGCCCAATAGGGCTGAGTGTAAATGTGGCATTAGAGTGTGACAAGTGTGACATGAAGCACCGTCCCGCAGGAGCTGCAGCAGGTGGTGAAGCTGGGGCGGGCGTCGGAGGCGGCGCGCGAGAGCGCGGGCGAGGCGGGCGCGGCCACGGACGCGCTGCTGGCGGACTACGCGCTCGCGCCCGCGCCTTCGCCCGCGTCCGCCACCGCGCTGCGCACGCCCGCCACCGCGCACGACCGGTCACTACACATTCTCACACATCCAATCATTTATTCAGGCACTAGCTTTTTCCATGGGAATAGTTGTTTTTCCGGGATGAAAGGTACCCTATGTCCTTCTCCATATTTCAAACTATATGTATGCGAAATTTCAAGAAAATTGGTTGTGTCGATAGAGCATGAAGAGGTAACAAACAAACGAAGTTACTTTTGCATTATTAGGATGTTAGGATTAGGATTATACATTGTACAGCCACTTTTTCATCGTCATATCCTAAACTGCACCTAGCGGTATTAGCCCCGAGATTTAAAATAAAAATTTACGTTTTATAATTTATATTTATAATTTAGATTTGATTTTGATTCAATCACAACCTTATTTTTATTCAAAACGGATACCGCTAAAGTTCTTTCTACTAATAGAAACTTATTACTAAAATCTTTGTTACTAAATTCTGTTTCTCTGAAAGTTTTTCTGGTTGCTCTCTCCAACCGGTCAGCGTCAGAACCTAGGATCCACTTTCCTACATTTTCGTCTCCACTGACGTAGTGACGATTACTGAATCACGGGTTCATCATATTTGAATCTTACAGGATTTTAATGGAAGCACAGAATGTGATGGCCCTGACCCACGTAGACACGCCCCTCAAGGGAGGGCTCAACACCCCGCTGCACCAATCAGACTTCTCCGGAGCCCTGCCGCAGTCGCAAGCGTTATCTACGCCCAATACTGTCTTGGCTACGCCTTTCAGGTAACACAAGCTACAATAGATAGAGAGAAAAGTAAAGGTATCTTCGGTTTCGCTCATACAAGAAAAAGAAAAATTATCTGTTCTGTTTCTTCTTGTGTAACAAAGTACGATAAGAAACAGGACTGAGTAGCGTACAGACATACTCAGATCAGAGATATTTTGTCCCTAATCGTGTTCTTAATATGACAAATAAAACTGAATGAAACCGTATAGGACAGCTCCTTTCGTTTTAAAATCAGTATCTTTAAACATATAAAAATATACTTATTTGTTAATTACTTCTTGACTCTGTCTACCCGGTAAGGAATAAAGACGTATGCGATATATATAATGTTGCGAAAACTTTCACCTACTAAAACGACGGTAAAGTAAACTTTTAAATATTATTTACAGGTCATCGCGCAGTGAAGTATCAACGCCAGGGAGCTTCAACACTCCCAGCCAGAACGCGGGTCAAACTGGACTTATGGTAACACATTTCTCTTCATTTAACTTCTCTAATTGAAAATTCAATCTTAATGAGAATTTTATTTACATATGTACCAATTTTCGTAATTATGATTTAGAATAGTTATTCATCCAATATTCATTCATTTATTTGTCATTTCAGTTTACAATTAATGGTCTTAAAATTGTACTTCATAAAATATATGCATGATAAACAATGAATTGAAAATTATCCTATTTTGCGAAATTTTTTTTAACTCAACAAAACAATTGTCGGTATAGTCAGTTATAAAGAGTAGAAAAATTAGGACGCTGTTAGCTGGCAACACTGTTGATTTGACCATTCCAGTTGATATTGCAATGGCAAAAAAATAGTTCAGAATCCGTTTTCTACTCTTTATACCGTATATCAGTTTATCATTCAGTGTATTTCAACGCATTGTTTCAGACACCAGGTCTCCGCGACAAGCTGAGCATCAACCCAGAAGACAGGTTGGCTGGTGGCGATACACCGCAAGTCGCCAACCAATTACAAAAGCAGGTATGTTTACAACTTGTTATATTAGGAACATGTTTTTGATGTGCATTGTGTTGTACAATGGTGTCCGGAGATAAAAAGAGGTAAAAATGAAAATGTCCACTTTGAACTGAAACAATATGATTTACGCCCGCGCATCAACTTGCGCCGCCCAGTTTGCGCCCAAGCGTAAACCCATGTCTAATGGTATCAGACGTGACGTGACGTCATATCACAATCGTACATAAATACTTATCGTCAATCGTTTTTTAGTTACTATGAAGAGTGTTTTCTTCATAATAAATTTTGTATAATCTCAGATTGTCCCATAAACAGACGTAGGATATAGAATCAGTCCATCAAATGACAATTGATCAAGTGTTTCATAACTGATAAATTTTTTGCTTATTCATAAAGCCGGGACATATTGTCCACTGTCAATACTACTATGTCCAGTTGCATTGAAATGACATACATCCAGTAGACAGTCTATGTAGCTTTCCGGCTCCACGCTATCGCGGACCAGTTCGCTCGTTTTTCATTACAGTAAATAAAAGCACTTACATAAACTCCGCAAATTTCATGCAGTCGCGTCGGCATCTGTCCGAATTCGGTTATAGTGTGAAGCGGGCGTGAATATAACTCGTCAAGTGTCTTCCAGCTGAAGACAACAGTCCGGAACGCGTTGCAATCCCTGCCGGCGCCCCGCAACGACTACGAGATCGTGGTCCCCGAGCGGGAGTCCGACGACGGACTCGTGTCCGCGCCCGCCGCGCCGCTGGTGGAGGACCAGGCTGATGTCGAGGCCAGGGCGGCCAGGGAACAGGAGGAGAAGCGTGAGTAGTGCCGTTGTATGCTGAACTGCGGTTTAACCTAAAAATTATTAGTAAAATTTAATTTTACAATAATAGTAACTATTGGCCAATACTTTTTTACCAATCTCATTTGGAGGACCAGGCCTATGTCGAGGCCATGGCCAAAGACAGGAGGAGAAGCGTGAGTAGTGCCGTTATGTATTGTGGGCGGTGTGCGGATTTGCATTTCACTTCAAATTATGGAATCAATTCGAAGTGAGACGCAGAGAGTTGGTCATATTGCGATGTGGTTTATGGCTAGCGCTGCGTTCGCTAGCGATGCAGCACGGACATACATGTGGGAAGAAAGTTTGTTTTATATGTATTATATAATACCTAATTATGTAGGACGTACAAGCTAACAAGCTTGGTATTCTCATAGCGCTGCGTTAGCTCGGACAGACAGAGAGAAGCGACTTTATTTTATACTAGTCGCCCGTCTCGGCTTCAGCTAGGCTAGAACCATAATAAATTATACACAAACCTTCAGTAGTACACTATATATTGGTGAAAATCGCATGAAAATCTATGCAGTAGTTTTTGAGTTTATCGCGAACAGACAGGCAGCAGAGGAATTTATTTCATAATATTAAGGATAAGGGTAGTGATTATGGTAGGATGTATTGAAACTTAATGCTGCGTTCTCTAGCGGTGAAGCTCGGACATAGTCAGAGAGAAGAGATTTTATTTTATATCATACTTGCTACGCTTTGAAGCTTTGCTCCCTTGGGATTTACGGGATAAAAAGTACCCATGTGTTGTTCCAGGTTATATTCTACCCGTGTACCAAATTTAACAACAATCTGTCCAGTACATTTTGCGTGAAAGAGTAACAAACATACACAAACACATCTTCACAAACTTTCACATTTATAATATTACCAAGTAGGATAGTGATGACGGTAGTTAGTGGTGATACCTGTACGTGGTGGTCAGAGTTGGCGCGGCTGGCGCTGCGGTCGCAGACGGTGCAGCGCGGCGGCGCGCGGCCGGCGGACGTGAACGCGGGCGTGGTGCGCGCGGGCCACGCGCCGCTGTCCGCGCTGCAGCACGCCGAGGAGCTGCTCAAGGCCGAGATGGTCACCATGCTGCACTACGACGCGCTCAGGGACCCGCCGCCAGGTATATACAAGTGTGACACGACCACTGCTGACTCCTTGTTGTTACATTACAGTGGGTAGTCAAGATTTAGGTCGTAGTACGCTCATTGTATTTAGAGCGATCTGTGATGATAGTGTACATTTATATTGAATAAATTCAAAACAATTCGTTCAAAACACCGTGATCCGACAGCGTACCAAAGTACGGGACGTTGGAGACGCGGTCATGAACCTGAAGTGGAACTGGGCACTGGCACGTCGGCGTGATGGCAGGTGGAGTAAAGTGCTGACTGAATGGTGGCCTAGGGCCGGCGATAGAGGTGTCGGATGACCTGCGATAAGATGGGCGGACGATATAATGATAATGATAAAAGGCACAGGACAGAGGAGGGTGGCGTACGCGAAGAGAGGTCTATGCTCAGCTGTTAGCGCAAAGAGACTGAAATGATAAATATATCATTTATCGTTGTTATTACTAACATCAGTGTCAGATTTTATTTAAGTCGCTTAACGACATCTGACATGACTACGACTACTGACTCATTGTGTTCCTCACGATGTTTTCCTTCACCGGAAGCAGGAGGTGGTCTATGAATACATGAGTCAGATTGGTATGCAAAATCATAGGTTACGAGTAACCACCGCCTGCCTGACGGCTGTTGCTGGCTATCAGCTTCTTATCCTTTCCTCGCCTCCTACGACAACCATGGGTAAACATAGAGTGCTCCAGTTCTAGGGTGAAAACTCGGCATTAGACATTCATATTTTTTTTTATTTCAGGTGTGGACAAAAAGCGTGCAGTCCAACTCCAAGCGTCACACTTGGCGTATCTCGAACAGCATCCTTACGAGGAGTTCACTCTGGAAGAGCTTAACGCGGCCAAGGCTGAGCTGAAGAAGGAGATGGAAGTGGTCAAGGCTGGCATGAGCCACGGCGACCTTAGTATAGAAGCGTACACGCAAGTCTGGGAGGAGTGTCTTGCACAGGTCAACTAACCATACTAATATAATTGCGAAAGTCTGTCTGTCATGCTTGCACAGCTATACTGCTAATACGATTTTGATGAAGTTTGGTGTGCATATAGTAAACGAACTGATCTAATGTTTTTTTTTTATGGATTTGTTATATATGTCACACTTGCTTTTTATTTTTGAAAATAATAATGAGATAATTCTTTTTTTGTTCAAATTTCTACCCCCAGAAATAGGGGTTAAAACTCACATAAACGTATAGAGTTTTATATATAAAAATGCACCCGATACCATTAGGCCACAGAGATCGTCTAATACTAAATATTGTTGTTTGCAGGTTTTATTCTTACCGGGTCAGAATAGGTATACCCGAGCTAATCTCGCCAGCAAAAAGGACAGGCTGGAATCAGCTGAGAAGAGATTAGAACAGAATCGAAATCACATGGCCAAGGAGGCAAAGAAGTGCTCGAAGATGGAGAAGAAACTAAGAGTCTTGACAGGTACATGTGTTTATTGCTTCGTAGTGTGGCGGGTGGTTCCGCCCTAGAATAGGAGCACGCCATTGGTTTTTAGTCGCACGCAAATATACGTATACGCGAAGTAAATATTTTCTATATCTAAAATGTGTAGTAGGTATCTAAAACTACCGGAAAATTTCGATGTTTTTTTTTCTCGTCTGCATATTATTGATATCGTTTGATTCTAGCTACTTTATATTACAAAATACACATCACATCAATGTTTAGAACTAGCTATTGCCCACGGCTTCGCCTGAATGTGTGTTTTAGTATTACCATACATAAGGAGGATGTAAGATAATCCTGGAGGGTTACCTTACATCTTCATGCTCCTTACTATAATTATATAAAATTTCAAGAAAATGTATTGAGTAGATAAAGCACGCAGCTGCATTATTCACAGAGATCCTTCATAAGTTCGCTGTTGCCTTTAAGTTACACTTTAATCATGTTCTTTACTTAGTTATTTCAAACAAATGTTTCCATACTGTCCCAGGCGGTTACCAAAGTAGGGCGGCGTCGCTGATCAAGCAGTTCCAGGAGCTGCAGGAGCAGATAGAGCAGGCCAACCTGGAGCTGTCCACCTTCAAGTTCCTCGCCGACCAGGAGAAGGCGGCCATCCCGCGCAGGATAGAGGTATTGTTCTTTGTTACAGTTCGCGGACGCACGGCTGCTATAGCAGTAACAACTTAAGAGTGTCCGCGAAAGTTTTAAACAGAAACTGAAGTGAGAAGTGGAGATGATAATGTAGGAAAGCGTAACCTGAACTCCGACGCTTTCTGGCTGAGGATGGAACCAGGATCTCGAATGAGGGATCTCTCTTTTCTAGTAGTACTTTGTAACTTAATATTTATTAATTTAGAATATGACTTGAAAAAGTGCCTAAGAAGGTCTAATTTCCAATAAGACCATCTCCAGATGTCGCCTATAAACTGCGATTGCATTAGTTTTATCATTTGTGTGTATAATAAAATAGAAACAAATTAATTCATAAACATACTTTACTTTTCCAGTCTCTGACAGAAGACGTGAATCGCCAAACGGATCGTGAGAAACAACTACAGAAGAGATACGGTGAATTACAGACAGAATTGGAAGAACTCCAGAAGGGAAAAACAGTGAGGGATTCGCAAAAAAATATAGATGATTAGTGAAGATTTAGCTCGCAATGTTAGAAAACTCGAGACGACTGCTTTAAGTACAAACTCGAGTCTTTGTTATAAATTTATCTCTCTACTGGCCCGCAACACCATGGCCTCTATTCCAGATTTCATCATATTCAAAATCGGCCCAGCGATTAAAGCTTGAACGACAGACTTTCACATTGATAATAATTAGTATTGATTATACTCGAAATGATAATTTCACAGGAAATCTACTGCCAAATAAAGGTACTATACTAATCTTTAGTTGCATCAATATAGATTATTATGAATTAACGTGATTTCTATATCGCGATAAAGTTTTTGCCAAAAGACTGCTGTGAACTTCGAAGCTGCCGGTAGTAATACTAGTGTCAATAAAATAATAATGAAATGAATAAAAACAATTTAAAAAAATCTGAATAGTTTCTGCTATTTCGCACTTTGATATATTAGAATAAAAAGTGATTAAAATGATAAAATATTATCCATCTTTCTCATATTTCAAATTCGGTGTTTGTACGACCATTTTGGTTTGTATGTACCTTGTAGTGTAATCATATCTAATATACTGGAAATACCTGCCAATTGTGCTCTTGGGTTTTATCGCTTTTTATAGCATTGTTAAATAACATTCACCCTGTTATTAAAAAAAAAGGTACAGTTTTGTCTCGTTTTGTCGATTACAATTGATTGCGATCGTAAAGTGCGATAGTTACAAAACAGACTTGAGCTTAAAGTATAATGTACCTTTTTATGAATAAACATGGCGAGACTAGAAAAGACATACTGCAAAAGTGGCAGGTCTTTTTAGTAGGTATAAAATGACATGTAAAATTAAAAATCCATAATAAAATTAAATTTTATTACCAAAACGTGTATTTTTAAATACTCAACATTTTGTTTAATTTTCACATGATTAGCGAATATTAATAGTTAAATATTACATTTACAATTTGGCATAAATTGACAATAAATTAACATTATTCTTATAATTATTTCTAGTATAGTAAGTTAAGTCTAGTATTTCTAATAAGCATTACAAAAATCATTTTTACTGATCGTTATCAGTAAACATTTTGAAAAATAATAAAGTTTTGGATGCGCCCTCTTGCTTAAGACAGCAGAATGTACTTAGTTCAATTTACATCAAGCAAGAATCCTTGGTGATGATAAAAAATATTTACTCTTTACTGGACTATGAACTCGGCGCTCATTCACAATACAATTTTGTCATATTTACCTAGTGGCAATGAGTATATCACAGGCGTCCCAGACCAGCTGGTTGTTAGCTACTATCATCAGAGTCGCTATGTATTTGTCTCACTATTTTATTTTTTCTTCTGACCAACGGACTGTCACCGTTATCTTCAGTTTTTTGAGATTTCTTAGCTTTCCGTTCCGCTTCCAGAACCATTTCTGCAAGTTCCAAATCTGACATTTCTCCGTCGTCGTTGACTTGTGTTAACCCTATGTGCGAATCAACGCAAAAGCTATCCTGCAAAACAAATAAATCCAGAGCTAAACATATTAAAGCATTTATTAAGCACGAAATTGATATCTTAAAAGATTATTATTGAAATGTCAATTAAACATGAGAAATAAATTCATATTTTCATACAAATATCTCGGGTCCTCCCTAGATTCCAGAATTCAAAATTGAATAGGTGGGAAAATAGCAGATTGAATGTCACCATGGAATCAATTTTTTTGAAGTTTTGATAGAAGAGGACCAGACGTGACTGACAAAGTGAAAGTAGGGTCAACTCTTCATTTTTAGCCTATATCAACCCATTGCTAGGCAGTCAAAACATGACACACTTTATCACCGTCATTACGGTATTTTTACAGATTCCTGTTATATTTTTTAAATTAAACTTTGTTATAAAATAAGTCAAATTTAGACGGGTTATGGTACGGAGAGGTAGAAGCAAGTCTTACCATTTCATAAGTATCGTCTTCAACAAATTGTGAGAATACTTCTGCTTTATTGTACTTCTGAGGTAGTTGGGGTATTTTAAACACACCATAATTTACTGGGCTCCTGAAACAAAGGACTGTGTTACTTTTTAATACACGAGCTATTAATTAATGTGGTCGTCACACTACTCGTACTATATAGTATACTATAATGAGTGTCACTGTAATGATTTATCACATATCCGACTGAGCTATCCCATATCCGCAGCTGATATAAAAAAAATATTATAAATAATTTTCGTCTCATTATTTTTAAAAATTCATTTGGTCTTTGCAATTAAGCTTTCACTGAAAAGTAAGTGGACTGAGATCAATGTAAATACTTTGAATGTCCACACACAGGACTGTTCAAAAACTTCACATATAATTTCAAATGAATTGTATGTATAATCGGTACATACTTAACAGAGTGTAGGTAGTGCGCGTGTATATCGGCGTGCGCCGCGTCGTCGCCGTCGTCGCAGATGAAGGCGGCGAGGCTGCCGGCGCTGTCGTCGCTGAGCTCGTCGCCGCTGACCTCCGACCCCGACAACTCCGCTTCCAACTCGATGTACTGGTTCGTCTTCTTCTTCTGTTGATATGTGCCAACAAAATGTAAAAATAGTAGATTATAGAGTAGAAAACTGACTTTTAACAAACAACTTTTTTTTGCCATTGTAATGCCTAATAGTTTTTGCGAGCCAAAGGGATACTGCGTCCTCATTTTCCACCTGATCGCCTGACATCGAAAGATCCCAGGTTCGAATCCTATTCATGCAACATGTGTTTGTATACCAATCTGACTCATGTATAGTAATTTTAATTGACCACCACTGATTTTAATTGAACAACACCACGAGGTGAAGGAAAACATCGTGAGGAAACCTGCACACTAGTTGACAGTTTAAGTATGTAGGCGACTTAACTAAAATCTGACATCAGTATTAGCACTAACACACTCGAAAAAATAAGAAAGAAATAGACTATACCATAACTCAATTTTTAAATTAAATTAAACCCAAAAAACAGGGTAACATAAAGAGCTGTAAATGAAATGAAAGATCCAGATCAAATTCATTTTGCAAAAAACATCAAGATCACTAATATATTAATGGCAGCACTATAATAATCACAAGGAAAATGAACGAACACTTACTTTTCTTACTTTGTGGTTAGTCAGCGATTTTTTTTTAACTTCACCGTTCACAGGCCGCGGACTTCTGTTGTCATCGGAAACAAAATCATCGTCGCTGTCAAAAGAGAGCTTTCGCTTTTGACGCGGCGCGTTTTTCAAAACCACGTCCATTTTGCTTTTCGGACTCTTCACTTTACTGTCTTTTTTAAACATCTGTAACATCTCTAAGTTACTTTTTCTTACATATTCTTTCTTATCATCAATATCAAAATCTTTATCGATCATGTCATCAAAAGGTATCTTATTCTCTTTTTGGAAAAGTTTCACTGGTGATGTCAAAAATTTAACGTCAGGGTTGTTTTTCTTCGGCGAATTTGGAAAGATTTTGTTACTAGATAACGCTGCTAATACTTTTTCTTTCAAACTCAACGACTTTGTGCCTCTATTGTTGAGTTTTTGTTTTTTACTGAAATATGGAGATGATGTTATATCATCATCTTCGAAATCTAGCTTCCTCTTGATTGGTAATGCTGGACTTTGTATTAATTTTGCATTATTATCGCTACCATTATTTTGTGAAATTTCTTGTACACTTTTATTTAAATCATTCTCAAAGATAATTTTCTTGCTTCTATTATTTTGTGAATTTCCTAGTCTAGTCAAGTCGCATTCGAATTTTGATTGATTATGTTTGTCATTTAGAGAATTTTCTATTTTACTTTTATCTAAATCGTAGTCATATATTTGTGTGTCATTTGAAGAGTCACTATCGCTGTCTAGAATTATAAGACTTCCACCTTTTTGTAATGGTACATTACTCGATTTATTTCCGAATGAAACATTCAATGATTTCTTTTTAATATCAGCTTGTGTTAAAATAATTGGAGAGTTGCTTCTCTCATCATTGTCAAATTCAATATTACTTTCATTATTTGTTACACATGAATTATGCAATACTGAATTAGCATTATCAGTTTTATTGATCATGTCAACAAGTTGTGTGATGGTAAACATGCTTTTATTATTACTTGTATCAGCTAAACTTTTCTGTAAAATGCTAAATTTATCTTTATTTTTTACATCACTTATGGGCGTGCTTTGATGAACATTTTTCTTAAAGCTTGAATTTTTAAATTTTGAAACTGATTGGCTGCAAAGTATTGGCGAAGTGGGAACAGTCTTTACTCTCCCTGATAAAATAGACGGACTAGCTGGATTTTCTATATTTAGAATATCATTATTATTATTAGTTTCCAGTATTTTATTGTCATTTATCTTTGACTCAGGTGGTTTATCAAAACTATCGTCATCAGCAAATATGTCGTCAATACTGTCTAGACCAAAGAAGCCTAATGTTTCTCCTTTCGGATTGTTATCGTCGTTAATTTTAACTATTTCTTTTTTTATGTTTTCTTCTGGGCTACTTTCAGCAAAGATGTCTTCAATATCTCCGATTTCAAAGTTAGTTTCTGCGTCAGTATTTTTAGCGTCAACTTTTGGTTCCGGTGAGGGCGAATGGAATTCTAATTCCAATTCAAAGTTACTTCTACTTTTATTCACACTAAGATTTGTACTACTGGTATCATTTTTAACAGGAGTTTTCTCATTATTTAGACTACCAAATTCAGGTGAACCAAAATCAAACTCTAAGTCAAAGTTTCCACTCAGGTTTTTGTCTAAGATTAAGCTTTTATCCAAATTTTGATTATTTAAAGTTTCATTGCTTTTTCCATAGTTCAACAACATTTCTGCATTCAAGTCATCCAATAAATCAGGGTTGGGTAATTTGGGTGCTAATAAAAAGCGCATTGATAATAATGACTTCTTTCTTTCTTTTCTGATGTTCGATATGAAAGAACAATCGCCTATATTTTTGCAAATATAGCAACTTCTTGTTGCGTTCGAATTATCTAGACTCAAGTCCACCAGTAAACTAATCAAATTTGTCGAAAGTCCTTCTGTATTTTGAATGCCTAAATCGTTGATTAGCTTGGTGTAACTTTTAGTAGATTTTGTGCCGGTGCTAAAAAGCGCTCTAATATCGCCGTAATTTTTCCCTGGCGATTTCGCGGGCAGTGCTTTTGTTCTCTTTTTAGATTGTTTTAATTTTGCTGGAGAGGGCACTAGTTTAGGTGTGAGCGGTATGGCAATATTTTGCGTAGCGACTACTTGGGTATCAAAAACTGAAAATTAAAAATAAATTATAAAAAAAGTTGTTCCCGGTTTTTCTGTAAATACATTAAAATACGCGTTACATATTGAGCATACATTCAATGTAAATAAAGGGCAATGAAGTGATACTGATTATATAATTTTAAATTTAGAAATTAGAAATATAAAATGGGAAATACTTTTTTTGGTCGCGAGCAACAGAAATAAATACATACCGGCAAATGTGTTTAAATTAGCTTTAAATAATATGAATATGAATAATTATAAAGATGACATTACAATAAAAGTTTAACACATTTATTATTTTTTCATTGTAATATTTTCTCGGAAATAAATAAAAACTATAATTCTACCAGGATTTTGTGTCGACGGCGGCATATTGAATCTCTTGGCGTCACTGTACTGAAGCAGTGCGGCTAGCGCCTCGCTATCACAGGAATGTCCAACGTTGATTGTCTTCTGCAAACTCCTCTGCCACTCCAGCCACGTGTGGAGTTGCAGTTCTTCGGTGCAATCCATGTTAAGCGAGGTCAACTGATCTGGTAAAGTATAACATGTATGGTAAAACATATCGGTCTTGGATGTTTATCTATATACGTATTTGTTATAAAATATAGTATCGTTAAGTTAGTATCCCATAACACAAGTCTCGAACTTATTTTGGGGCTAGCTCAATCTGTGTGATTTTGTCCTAATAATATTTATTTAATATATTTAGATGATGTTACTTGGCAACTTTCCTACTAGTAATATCAGACACTTTGCATCTTTTGCCCTTTGTGTTTTGTATCTATGACTGGAATATATCCCGTCATGGGTTAAGTCCGTTGCTAGTGCTTTTCAGTTTCTTGTGTTTTCTTAAGCAATAAAAATATATCAATAAAATTTTTAAATGTCAAAATCAAAAAACAAAATATTGAGCTTGATGACAATGATATCCTGTGATTCCTGTGACATTACAATGCGGGCTGTAATTGCTATACGCCTCATAAGTATTCACCTCTGCTCATCGCCCAGTATTCCTTAGCTGCTGGAAGTCTACATATAGTCCGAAATCCATCTGGAAACATGTCATTGAACTCCTCTTCAGTTATCAAATGTCCCAGGTCAAACTCCTTGCTGGAACCACTGGAGTTAGACGAGGCACGCCCAAGCAGCATCGTCCGAAGATCTTTTTGACCCTGAAATAAGATTATATTCATATTTTCTCTCATCTCTGCATATTCTCAGTTGCGTTCTGGGCTGTGACGCCGCGTACCCCCAGGTACGCGGTTTCAGGGTAAAAAAAATCTTAAAATTTTGTAGCTGTGATTTTAGAGTCGCGAGCAAATGTATAATAAATAGTATTTAAATATGTGTAAAATGAGACAATAATATGTCCTATCAATGATCAATTTGTTTAGCAGAGACACAATAAGAGGCAAAACTTCACATCGAAAAATATTTTTTTATTAAAAAAATAAAATTCTACCTTTTTAGTCTTGTCTATGACGTCCTTCTTGTCTTTGGCGTCGTGTTTCTTAGCAACAGTGATGTACATCTTCTGGCAGACGGGCTCGAGCTCGTGAGGCACCATGCGGGGGTTGGCTCTGTACAGGTTGGACTCCACTTCGCGGGATTGGAGCACTTTTTTGTTCAAACCGTCTCTTTGCCGCATGCAGTCTAATAATGTCTGGAATTGATTAAAAACAGTCATTTGCATAAACTAGATGAATTAAAAAATTGGTTGGAATTAAGAATTTTAATTAGAATTATCTCATGTGCAAATGCGATAACGAATTTATTAAGTTCAGAACACTAATGACCTGGCCTGGAATAAATTGTCTAGATAACGTTGAAAACTGCGTCAAAATCCGTTGCGTGAGAAAGCTTCTAGACAGACGAAAAGGGCGACTTTGTTTTAAATTATGTAGTGATATGTAGTAACTACAAGAAATACTCTCAATCATTCATTGAGTTATTTTAAGGCGTTTTTCTCTGTCTATGATATTACCTGATGTTCCCTCCCTTCAGTCACCAAGATGTGAACTTGGCCTCCTCGCTCTCGACCCGTACGGCCACATCTGTGGTCAATATATATTTTTTTAATATATGATATTATATTATTTTTGATATATACTAGTTGCGCCTCGGGGCTTCGCTTGCTTGAGATTTTAAGTGATCTATGTGTTATTCTAGGTTATGAACGGAAGTATGAAATAAATAATTTTATTTTTTTACCAGCGGCCCGTCCCGGTTCGTTCCGTTCGGTAAAAACAATAAATTATACACCTAAATTTTCCTAACCTGTGAAAACCGCATGAAAATACGTGTAGTAGTTTTAAAGTTATCGCGAACAATTATGAGAATGCTGTTTTATAATGCGTAAACTGGGTGACATGGTCCCAGTATGGGAGGAGTGATCACCCGTCTGGCGCTCGCACTGGCGTCCCCAAAAGTAATAATATAATGTGTAAGGATAAGGATTTTATAGATGTTTGTGATGTTGAAAACGGCGTAACTATTGGGGGACTCCTTACCTCTGCACGAGGCGCACGGGGGACCTGGAGGAGACGTCGAAGCAGAGGATGAGGTCGACGGCGCCCACGTCCAGCCCCTCCTCGGCGACGCAGGTGGCCACCAGCGCGTTGCACGCCCCCTCGCGGAAGCTGCGCATCACGCGCAGCTGTTGTTTCTGGGATATCACTGTTTTACCGTCCTTACCTGCGATGTTGTCCTTGTCTATTACTTTCTTGCTTTTTATTTTATTTTATGGCAAGCGATAGAGTTAAATGTGTGCCGATCCCACATAAGTCGGGAAAAGGTCAAGAAGAATTTTATTGTATGCAAAATGAGCAGATATTTAAATTAACATAAGAAAAACACATGTACAATGAGGGACTTATCCCGTGTAAGGTGGTAAGTCTAGAACCTGTTAAGTTAGCTTATGTTACAATAACAGTTGTGTGCAATGCAGTTTTTCTTCATGCGAAACGAAATAATGATTTACTTGCCCGAAGCACCCTGGCCGACGAACATCATCGGAGTAATGAGCGGCCGACATTGTAACAGCAAACAGTGGACCAGATTCACACTCTCCCGGTATTCGCAGAATACTAAAAAATGTTGGGAATAGGAAAAAGCAATGCATTTATTCAGAAATTAGGCTTTTTTATTATAAAAATATTTGTATTATTAGTGTTTTTAAACTTTCGCGCAATTTTTTTATTGTTCTCAAAAATCTACAAATTAATAACAGCATTTCGGAACGACAAATACAGCAAAAAATTCATTTCAGTATAAGTCCCTATCATGCCAAAAGGGTCTACCATTCTTTTTTATATATTTATATTTTTTCTCAATAATATATCAAAATACTTTGGGTACATGAGTGCTTTGGTAAAATGTAACTTAGGCATGTTGGCTCACGCAAGTGAAATCAACGTCGAATTTTTGTTTGAAAACTAACCTTTAACAACAACACCGCCAACTTTGACTAGTGTTAAACCCGACGTTACGTAAAATAAAAGAGATGAATATTGGACAAATAATTTGATAAGTGTAATAGTTTTTTTAATATATCAACTTTAATAAATTATCTTATAACTTTGGCTACAGTTTAACTGACTTACCAATAGCTCGCGTATCTTGATTATTTTTTTTGCATTTCATAAAATGATCCATCATGATTTCCTTCAACTTGTCGAACTTTGGGTGGCCGAAGCATAAATTTTTGGGCAACTGTAAAGAATATCGTTTTGGAACATTTAAAAATCTGTGTTTCCTCAGCCGTTAAAAGTCAGAGCCCAGTTTTCTACTTTTTCTCCACTACAAGATCTTCGGCATATTTAGTTGTCAGACTATTGGCACTCATATTCTCTTTGACGGCATCAAGCCAGGTCTTTGAGTAACTTAACAAATAAATGGCTACGCTTTTTTACATTTTATAAAATATCCATTACCTCAGGTATAGTCCCGTCCGGCAATATACTTCTATTCAGTGACAGCGGATTGATCCCAAGATCATCCCTCAACCTCTCCAACAAGGCTGTGAGCTGATCATCCGACTGCATCCAGGATTTCTCCGGGTGTTCGTCGAAGAAGTTCAGAAATACCCGGGACCCATGCTTTATTAGGAGTTCTAGTCCATGGTAGAGAGCTATGAGGATCATGAAGTCTTTCATTATGAAATTGTGTTGGGGATGCCTGTGTGGTTAATATAAAATTAGTGCATATTTTTATAACAATTGTTATTTGAATACACATTTCAAAATAGGAAATAAATAAATACTAATAATAATAATGACGAACTCGGTGGCGCAGTGGTAAAGTTCTTGCCTCTGAACCGAGAGGTCCCGGGTTCGATCCCTGTTCGGGCCATGATGGAAAATTATCTTTTTCTGATTGGTCCGGGTCTTGGATGTTTATCTATATATGAATTTGCTATAAAATATAGTATCGTTGAGTTAGTATCCCATATCACAAGTCTCGAACTTACTTTGGGGCTAACTCAATCTGTGTGATTTGGCCTAATATATTTACTAATAGAGACCATACCATTATTAAATAATTTTTTTACAAAAGTGTTACATTTTTGACACATATTTTTTCTGGGTATTAAATTCATTATTTTTCACTACTGTCCCAATTAAAAACAAATTAATAATTCGTTCCCTTACCTAGCGCTACGATCTTTGGTCTGGAATTCTTTGTACATCATCACAACACGACCTTTGGAAAGGTTCCCCAGATTCTGTGGCAGTATGTTGAATTGTTTGAGTCTGCGAGCGTATCCGTCTAAAATCTACAATAAAAAAGATAGATAAAAATTATATTAAAATATTTTAATTACGGTTTATCCATTTTTTGCTTTACATCCATTATCAAATGACTGTTCCACGGCCAAAGAGCTAGACCGATTTTAATCAATTGATAGTGAAGATTCCAGACACAATGCATAAACAATTGTTATCCTGTAGCCCAGGACAGAGATGGTTGGCGTAGAGGGAAGGAGGCCTATGCCCAGCAGTGGGTCACGGAGGGCTGCAGCTGATGATGATGATGATGATACCTACTATGATGGGAGCTGGCTACCGGTAGCCAGCTCCCGGTCAATAGGCAACCGATTAAAGACAGAGGTTGTCAGTGTTATGGCTAACCTGCACATTGGTCGACAGTTTGTGTATGCGTACTTGTCACTAGATGTAGGTAGATATTCGCAAAGTCATGTCAGATACCTTAGGCGACTTGAATAAAATCTGACACTAGTGTTAGCAATAAAACGAGTATATAAAAAGTGTTAAGATTTAATACAAAGACTGCTTTAATACCTCAATATACTGCTGTCTCAACTGAGTGAGTTGTGGTCCCAGTTGTATGATGACAGTGTTGATCTTCCGCGCGTGGCTGTAGGGCGCGACGTCTATACAGTTCTCCGTCCGTAGTTCTAGGTGGGCTATGTGGAGGTTCTTCACTACCTGAATGAATAACAAATTATGCCGCCTTCATATTATTGACAAATTAAGACATTTGTCGACGCGAATGAACGTGCATTGCGTAGTTGTAATCAGTTGTTGTAAAATCAGCAATATAACGTCGAAGCCGTCAAATTTGGAGAACTTTGTCGATGGTGCAAAGCGGGCATTAGACAGTGGCATGCTGTGTTCGAATCTTACATGGTAACAAAAGGAAGAATCCTTAAAAATCGGCTGTTGCTACTTAACGTATGCTACTACCCAACACGCGAGCCCATTGCAGATTGGCGGGTTTTAACAACTGCAAATACGACCATATACTTACATTGACAACATCTTCAACCTTACTGCCAGGCGTAGCCGACAAAGCCAGTATCCTAAACAGCTTATGCCCCTTATCAGTTAGACTGCCTACAATCTGACAGTACGCATAGTTCCCCCTCGCGCGGTGAGCTTCATCTATCACCAAACACCGGATCTTGTCACCGGGACAGATACCAGACATAATGTCATTGTAGATGACCTGCGGGGTAGCAAAGAATACTCGCTTGCTTTGCCAATGGGCTTTTCTGGTGTTCACTTGCATGTGTCCTGGAAAAAAATATTCTGAGAATGTAAAAAGAGAAATTCAATTCAATTTTTTTGTGAATTTGGCAACTGTATGTCTGATGGGAAATATGACGAAGTGCACAGAAGCTCTAAAATTTATTTGACACTTATTTTTATTTAGATTTTTCAAAACTTTGAGTATACATAGTAGCAGATTTTCTGCCATATTATGAAAGCAAAGTTTTTTTTTATGTTCTATTTTTATTTTATTTGTACAAGAAAGATCAATAAAGCCCTTCCATGCACTGCACAGATAGGAGAGTAGTTAGTTCAGATAAAAATTAGAGTCAGCAAAAATTAATAAATTATTGTTAATTGAAAGTGAAAAAAAAATCATATCACAGGAGCTACACTAGATAAGATATGCTACACTAGATAATATAATGATAGTGTTATAGTTTTTCATTATACAAATTGTGATGTAAATGTAGTCCAAACACAACACAACAATTTACAACAAGGATTTTCATAAACTATAATACAATTAATTACCATTATCTCCTATGGTATTACTTTATTTTTTATAATAAAGAGAAACTGATAAAAATGTGATGTTGGCACTAGTGTGAGGCTCGGCCTGGGCCCTGCTTCATTCTTTACAGGCTAAGTGTAACAGAACAACATTTTTTTCTCAATGGAATATTTAGTGTTCACCTGTCATTTCAATAGTGTCATTAGGCGGAATGGCTATGATATTGTAGCATGCATCAATCTGTTGTGCCACCAGTGGGCGCGTGGGTGCTGTGAACACGATCTTGCCGAGAGGGTACCAGCGGTAGAAGTTGTACATTATTACAGCTGCTATGAATGTCTTTCCCAAGCCTGTGGGGAGACTTACCTGAAAAATGTAAAAAAAAATTGAGTGAAGAGTTCCTTCCTTTGATTTGAAAATAAAAAATGTTCAGTTCAGTGCACTTTGTCAGTGATTATGTCAGCCTCAAGGGATCCCCCATCCTCTAATATAAACTTATCTAGCTTTCATAATGGTTGTTCACAAGATATAAATGGATTTAGCCACCTGTGATAATGGACTGCTCAACACTATGTTCAGCAATCCAGCAACAAACTTACAAGTGTATTCTTCAGCAATGCTGCCTTTATGATGTTGAACTGGTAGTCCCTGACGGGGTAGTTTGTGGGGTAAATCCATGTCTTCCCCGTCAATTTATCATAGCCACTAAGCTCTTCATCACAGCACAATGCACTAAAATTATTTACAGGTAATCGAATTAATGTTACATTAATTCATAAAAAGTAAAGCATATAAGTATATAGGAATATTTTTAAGTGACAGTAATATTAGAAACCTAGGTTAATACTGTCTTAATCGGAATACCAGGATATTTATGTTGAAAGATTGGTTTGTATGTTGCAAAGTAACAAAATGGACTCTACTGAATAGTCTACAATCAGTTCGTAATAAAGGAGACAAAAAATGAAAATAAGCAAAATGTATTGCTAATAATGGTAGGTACTCGACCTAGGGCGGCACCTTTGCTTTACCTCACGTTAAGGCCGCTGGTGTTGTGATAGTCATTTATATTACTTTCAAAAAATTGGCTCTTTTCTTTGATGGAAGTGTTCTCAAATTTGGCCAAAAATGAAGAATTGTCAAATATTTCATCTTGGAACTCGTCTTCTTTCGAATGACCAGGTTTAGCACCATTCATATTTTGAACATAACTACCAAGTTTATATAATATTTATATATATATTATTTACACATTATTAATATGACACACATTATATAGGTAGGTACCTACTTAAAATAATTTGATACATAAATAAATAGAAGATAAACTAAGAGCGAGCGAGCGAAACTTTTAACAAAGTAGTTGTCAATGTCAACTTGTCATTGTCAATGTGATGTAGTGTTGCCGTTCCATAGTCAACTACCGATTGCAATTCGATTTACTATCGACAGTTAGAGGAATAGCAATAGTATCGATAGTTACGGTACTATCAATGGCCGGGCAGCTGGTTGTATTCTCCTTGCCGGGCAGGTACAATACTATTGATGAAAAGTAATACTATCGATAGTATCGAACAGTTATGATGAGAAGACATCATCATCAGCTTACCCCACCTTATGTGGGGTCGGTACAGCATATCAGTCTCCTCCACTTCTACCTGTCTGATGTTAACCGATTTGTTATTTCCTTTTTAGCCATATCTTGCCTAATGCACTCAATCCACCTCTTCTTCGGCCTGCCCCTATTTCTTTTCCCATTCAATTTCAAATCCATAATCTTTCTAAGAATATTATTTTCCTCCCTTCTCATAACGTGACCACCATACCATCGAAGCGATGAGAAGACAATCGATCGAAAAATATATCGAATTTACTTTTTTTTTATAAATCGGATTGGAAAAATATATCGATTTTGATACTAACTTGATATCAGAAAATAATAATCGAAAATCTGTATATAGCTGTAAAATAATCGTTTATTTATACCGATCTTTAAAAAATATCAATATTTAGATTTATCGATTTTTTTTTGCCCATCCCTACGATATCGCTCTTTATCAATAGTATTGCTCCAAAATAGTTATCGATTCGCTATCGCGCGGCGCGCGTTTTCTACAAAACATAGATTTGGAAGGGTAACAAAATAAAATTTCTTAGAAATCAAAGTCATAAATGTCACAACACATTACACTCACATCGTTTAAATAACTTTGGCACGTTGAATTTGTATTGACTGACTGACTGTAGGTAGGTAATAGTAGGTATTGTTTTCGCGAGGTACATTTGCGGTTTGTTTATTTATTTTGATTATTTTCCTTATGAACTTGCGAATTTTTTGAAATCACAAAAATATGGAGCTAGATGATGGATTAGATGATTTACTAGCGGAAATATGTGAACCAACATCGCCGAAACAGATCAAACTAGACCCCGAATCTATGCCTGGTAAATACATTTCTGTTAGCTTTTAAAGTTAACTGTTAAACCGCTGGGACCAATTTAATGAAATTTGGTATAGAAATTCGAACCCAAGGTCAGGGGCTACCGCAGGCGGAGCTGCTGGCAACAGCTTGTGAGAATACTAACAAAATAGTATTGATGAATTTCCCATTTCAGGAACATCAAAGGATATACCCTCTAAGCCCACGGTATCAAAGACCCACTGTGTTTTAGTCAATCAAAAACAGGTAAAGATCTTAATTGTATCTCAACAAGGCAATATTGAATTGGTCTATATATTTGTTCTTTCGTGCTTTATCTACTCAACCAATAAAAAGTGGTTTGTTTCTTTGAAAGAACTTTATTGCATAAGAAAACAAATAACACAAGAAATAGAAAAAACATTAGCAAAGAGACTTATCCCATGGAGGGATTTCTTCCAGTCAACCATAAAAAAAAACATATGGCACCACCCGATCATGCAATTGTCATACATTTCAGCTATCGTTGACTACATAATCAGGCAGTTGACATATGCAAGTGTCAGTGTGATATGATATCCACTTTACTTGCACTAGACATGTACATAGTATATGTTATCATGGTGCAGTCAACAGCACATCAAGTTACACAGCGTGTACCTCTATGACGCGGTAATAGCGGCGAGTTTGCAATTAATTTCGGTAGGTTGAAATTCTATTGACATTACACTTTTTTATTTTTCAGAGGGGGAATCCACTTTTAAAGTTTATAACCAGTGTTCCATGGGAGTATGATGATATAATTCCAGATTATGAAGTAGGAAAGACAATATGCATACTATTTCTATCTTTGAGGTACCACAACCTGAATCCAGATTACATCAACAATAGATTGAAAGAACTTGGGAAGAAGTATGAACTCCGTGTTCTTTTAGTGCAGGTATTGCAAATGTTACCCTATCTTTTGAGCGTGTCAGAATCGTAGAACATTGCACGTTCCAGCTACCGGCCTGACAGCTGCCAGCCCGGTTGTCTTGTATGTGTATCCCCACCCTTATTTTTCTTGGAAGGAGCAACTAGTTTTGTTACTTCATAGGTATACAAAAATGTGCTTGATCAGTTGAAAAAGTGATACCTATATTAGGTAACAAAACAAATGTTCCAATATGATGGCTTCTTCAAAAACAGATTTTTTTTCTATAATAAAAGAATTAAATTCTTTTACATGATCCATAACGTTTTTTGTCAATAGGGAATATGTGCGTATTTTTTAGGTATTTTTAATTTACATCTTGATAAAATTTAAAAATATAACCCATTGTCAAAAGACCAACATTTCCTATAAAATAAATAGTAGAAAATATGAATTTCAAAAGACCGGATTTGGCGCGCTTGACGAGACCAGAGGTAACGTCAAAGTCTATCATCATCTTACATACTCTTTGATTACAATAATCAACTGCTATGGAATTAGTAGGTACTCCAAGTACCTACTAATTTCATGTCAACTGCAGAAGACTTCTGGACTGTAATCTATACATATATAAAAAAACTGTAAGTGTGTTATGTCTGTACATGGGAGTTATCTAAGAAAATTAAAGTACCTATAGAAAATAAAATAATTATGGGGGTCTTGTGATAATAGTAAAATATTTTTTGTCTGCCTGTGTGTATGTTTGTTCGCGCAATAAGTAAAAACTACTTGATGGAATTTGATGCGGTTCACAGTTGTGTAGCAGGTGGTCTAATTTGAAATTAGGTATAGGTTTCATCGCGATATGTTGCTTAGAACTTGAGATATCGACAATAAAGTTGAGTGAGCATGAAATCAATGCTACATGACAAACCTCCGATTTTTAAGTGCTGTATCGTATTATTGTTTGTTGGTAGATTCTGACACAACATTTTTGTATAGCAAATTTAGTTTTGCAAAAATACTTATGAGAAACAAAATTTGGAAATCTGTAAAAATATTGTTTTAGGTAGATTTAAAAGATCCTCACCTACCACTGAAGAATCTAAACAGAATATGCCTTCTGACAGACATGACTCTGATGTTGGCTTGGAGTCCTGAAGAGGCAGCGAAAGTCATAGAGAACTACAAAATATATGAGAACAAACCACCTGATAGGATTATGGAAAAAATTGAGAATGATCCACATCAAAAGGTATTCATCATTTGGCACCACTTGCACTAAGTAAACAGGTTTACTATGGAACAAAAGCCAAAGAAAGAGATTATTTTTATTATGTCAACAAAATTGGAATTTAAAATATTTCTTATGTTTTTCAGATAATCAATGCTCTTAGTTCAATAAAGCCAGTGAACAAAACAGATGCAATGACTTTAATAAAACAATTTGGTACTTTAGAGAATATAATAAAAGCATCTGAAAGGAGACTGGCAGAAATACCAGGCTTTGGAGCCACTAAAGCGAAAAAGCTATACAAAGCTTTACATGAGCCTTTCCTGAAACGGCCAAATATTAAAGATGAAGAATTTTCAGAAGACCTGAATTTGGAAGAAGTGGAATCAATAGAGAAAGAAGTGACCCAATAGTTTGTAAGTTAAAATGGATTTGTTACCGTTTTAATATTTTAATATTTGTTACCTATTATATTAAATTATATGAATTAAATAAGTATTTTTTTTTGCTATATTGAATCCTTGTATAGCAGTTGTGCTCATTTATGTCGAAAAAGGCACTGAAATCAAAGATTGGAACCAAATTGTAACAATATTGTTGTATGAGTACCATATTTGAAGCTAAACAGGTTTAAAATAAAGCTGTCAAAAAATAAAAAGAAAACTGCATAAGGAAGCCGAATAACTCACTAAATCATAGCTCAGTTTTTTTCACTACTAAAAAATTTATCGGCTACCGCCTGATGCCCCAAACGGTCAAGGATTTGAATGCGTGTTCGTTTTTTTGTGGTTCTATCCAGGGAGGCTTGCGTCCGCCACGAATAGAGATGGGCAGGTGGGTAAATATTGGGTAGGTAAAAAGTGATAAATACCAGTAGAAAGGGTAAAAATTAAAAAATACCCATTCATACCAGGTTTTTATTAAAAATACCGGGTAAGAATTGAATATTGCCTTTAAAAATTAGTAAGATATTACTTTATTGGCTTAACCTTTTGCCATTCAATATAAGATTTATATTTAGAATGAAACGAACAAATATATATATTATATACTCTTTAATCATCATAAATATTTCTATAAAATATATATTCCAATAAAATTTGTACTTATCAACAAATATTATGTCACACTTTTTTAATTTTTGGGATGCACGATCTATGTGTTCACTTAGATTTTTATAGGATATAGATATGTAACACAATACCAACAATCTAAAGCAAGTAAATGTTTACTATAAAAAATATTTCGATTTTAGTTTTAAAGTAAAAATGCAATATAAATAGTAATAATAAAAACAAATAATCACAAATATCCATTTACCGCATAAAAATACGCATAATTACTATAAATCTTGTAATATCACACACATCAAAATCAAATCACAGTCTTCTTTTTGACATTTAAAATATAATCAATAATATTAACAACATATCAACAATACTAACATATATCTCCTCTAATAGACCTAATTTAGTAGGTTGATATGGCACTGTTTTAGACATATAAAATAAAATCTGAATCAAATTTAAAATACCCATTATATCTATGTCAGTCTTCATTACTGCTACTATTACTACTACCACAGTCAAAAAATTCTATATTATATTCTGGTGATCTTATTATTAAGGCATTATCTACTCTAGTGGAGTTATAGTGACTTTCGTCCAAGCTTTCGTCTTCACTACCTGTTTGTTCAGTGTTTTGATCATAATCTGGAGTCCATGGACCAGGAGAGTCACTGGCTTCAGATCGCACGGTTTCATTGTATTTGTGAAGCCGATCCCAGTTATAAGAAGCGAAAGTAAGTTTAGCTGCTCTTTCGGTAGTTAAGCGATTTCTTTTTTTAGAATTAATATGACCATGCTTGCTAAAGGATCGCTCTGTGGCCGCAGATGTACATGGTGCAGTTAAAATACGTACTGCTATTTTACTTAAGTTTTTAGATGAACAAAGTCCCTTCCATCATGTAATAGGAGTTATATTTTCGACTTTTTCCCAAAGAAATCGCTTTCTCCAAAATCCATCTCTGGCCTTGTAATTGGCTAAATCTGTCATAACATTTATATTCTGGGTTTGGGCCATTGTTTCTCCATAAATTCCATTGCTTGCAGGTCTTCGTCGTCATTCAAGATTAACCCTTGAGTTTTGGGGTCCAAAAGATAAGCCGCTAAATGTATAGGTTTTATACAGTCGTTCGTTCTTTTATCGACTGCATTAAAAATTTTTTGCTTGTCTGCGTTGCTAATTATTGTAACTTTCGGTAAAATGAACTCTAATTTTGACTTCATGTCTTTAAATATAGGAAAGACATTGTGTATATTACATTGGTTTCCTTCTAGTTTAAAAATTGGGTTGGTGATGGGTTCCAAAATAGAGATTAAATGTTCTAACATACCCCAAAAGCTATCATCTAGAAGAGTACTTTTAGTTTCTGAAGGAAGCGCTGTATTATCGTGAATAGCCAATGCTAGCAAGGCTGACTTTGTTCTATTTAAACTTTTTAGGGAAGTTACATGGCTACCCCATCTTGTTTTAATTGGCAATTTCAGGGTTTCGCCGGATTTTTTTTCTTTAATAATGAGTTCAAAATTTGGCTTTTTTTAATTGTTTTTACAACATCTATTGCTATTTCGATAAACCCTTTAATAACTTCACATTTGATGATATCATGCGTTAATAAGTTTAATGTATGGGCCGCACAATTAAGAGGCACTATTTGTGTAATGTTATTTTTAACTAATTCGAAAGCTTTTTGTATATTTCTGGCATTGTCTCCAATCAAAGATACAAAATTTGATTCACCGTAAGCCCGCATTATTTTTGTGATTTCTTCGCTTAAGTATAAACTGGTATGCCTGTTGTCTTCCGTGGATAAACTTTTCACAAAATAAGGTTCAGGATTTGAAACTATAAAGTTTATTACTCCTTTATTACTAACATTAGTCCATCCGTCACACTGCAAATGCAAATAATTGGTTGTGTTTAAACATTCAGTCACTTCTGTTTTTATTTCGGCGTGTACTTTATCCAAAAGTGTTGTTGACAAGTTCTTCCTGGACGGTAATGAAAACAATGGCTGTAGATCTTGAAAAAAGTCTATCCATAATGGATGTTCCACTAGGCTCAGAGGTGATCCAGAAATGAATATTGCTTTTGCAAATTTTACCGTCAGTTTTTCCATGTCTTCGTCTCCTTTTAATTGCTTCTGCGAAGACGACGATGGCTGATTCAGACAGTGTTCACTATTTTCTGATTCCAACGAATGACAAATATAGGATAATGGGTGCGATGATGTTGTTGCTATAACCGCATCGTTAGTAGCACTGGTGTCATTAACAGCGGTTTTATTTTTCAGCTCATTTCTTACAATTGCTGGACACTTATCACATTTGATTAAATGACTTCCCATTTTGTTGACATTTGCTATTTTATATTTGTGGTCGCAATGCTTGCAAAACACTGATTTATTAGGCCCCACACGATAGTGCTTTCAAATGTTTTCGCGTTTCTTCCTGCCTTTTCCCATTATCTAAACAAAAGAAAATAATTTTACATTATAATAAGAACAAAAATCATTTTTAAAAAAAGTGACGCACATTTCACGATGGTTGAATGATTCTATTTAATAGATCCAATAGCAATTACTCTACGCATTCAACTATTCTACAAATTCAATGTGTACGGCCTGTGAAAGGTTGCTAGTTCAAATCTCGCCTGGCACGATAGTCTGTCGTTTGTTGACTAAACTAAAACATATGTAGACACACATATCTACCACTTGCTATTGGTAAAGGAAAACGTGATAAGGAAACCTAACAACCTCACTAACACACACGATAATAAGATATTATTAAAATATTGTAAAAAGTATGTATTAAAAGTGACTCACCTCTTTTGATTATATAAAATGAATGAAATTGCACTCCGTTGATAATAATAACTGGATATATATTTAAAAAATATTATTTAAACATTAGGTACCTGGTACATAATAACACAACCGATGCGTGGTGCATGCAAAACAAAATGGCGAACCTGTAACTTCTTAACAACATCAACTCAACTATCCCCACCACTTTCCAACTTACCCGACAAAGAGATGAGACAGAGACAGCACTATTGTTAATGTTCTTTTGTTCTACTGATAACGAAATGTCTGGATATGTTAAACGATGACGGTTTTACTCAAAAAACCAGTATAACGTTTGGTTTCTTTATTTAATAAGAACTATATATCTGTCAAAATACAATATTTTAAATTACATATATATAGATTTAAATTTTTACCCCGGAATTTTATTCATAGACATTTTATATTACGGTTCTGTTCACTTTCCATGGAAACAAATACAAAATTGTTTCGAAAAAGCAGGTCAAAAGAAATTTTCCATCAACATGTTTATAATAAATACTCTTTTAAATACTGTATTTTGGAAGTATATATATATTTATCAATTTCGGTTATTTAGTTGATAGGAAACCAAATTCTATTTAACATAAATATCAAATTATCTGTTGAAACCCGTTTTTTTAACTGATTTTAATTTATACCCGGTATAAATTCAAAACGGGTGGGTAAATATAGTAATAAATGGGAATTTAACCAAGTCTCAGGTTTTTACCGGGTAGATGCCCATCTCTAGCCACGAACGCTTGGGCTCAGCGGGGCTCAAAAGAAAACAATCAACAGCGGCAAACCGGCTTCGCTGGGGTACGGACGCGCCTACGTACCTCGCTCGCGCGCGCAAATACACCGAGTAAATAAAGGCTACTGGCGGGAAAAATTGACATTTTCCACTCAAATTAGTGACTTAATTCAAAAATGACTTTTTTACACGACTTATTGACTAGCTTTTTTACCAATTAATAGTTCATTAATTACAAATAAGAGTATGTGCTTGTAATTAATTACTTGAAAAATACAATATACAGTGCATTACGAAAAAAACTTAAAAGACCCACAGTGGTCCGAAATTTGAAACTTGGATTTATCCCGGACAAAAGGGTTGGTGTGAATAAAAAAGAAGGTGTGAATGTGGTGTAAAGAAATGAGGGAGTTTTTGTGACGTTTTTGAAGGATACTGGACTTTGAATAGGTAAGAAGCAATAATAAAATAGTTGTTAAGTATTTCAATAATTCACAATGGCAAGTGTTGTTATCATGGAGTGCTATTGATATGGAAACAATGGGAATAAGATTCCAATGAGAATATACCATTCAAGAATTATAGAATATACTTACCTGGTGTAAAATTACATAAATGTTTAATATTCTAAGCAATGATCTAATGAAAGGATTGCAATAGTAATTTGATACACGGCTAGGTCATAAAATAAACTGAAATAAAAAAAATATTGATAAAGTCAATTTTATTTTGATTACGTTACGTGGAGGTGTTGCACATACATTTCCATCTTTATCATATAACATACTTATTATGTCGTCTCTTAAGTAAAATTTAAATTCCTAAACTACAGAAATTGCGTATAACACAATTTAAATATCAATTAAGAATTCAAGTCTAAATTATTCAAAATGGTCACCAAGAATCGTCCTACGATACGCCTTCGGCGCGCTATGTCGTAAAAATGGCTTTTCTTTAATTTGACCGGGTGCCACCTACGAATATGCCACCTATTTAGATACTATGTTTCATAATATGATTTTTGATAAAATAAAATGTATATAGTTCCACAATACCTGCAATACCTGGGATTCTGATTCATAATCATCATCTTAACGTTCAGATATGATGGTATCTTTAGTACTTGTAATTAAATTATATACATACAATTAAATTATATACTTACAATTAAATTATTTAATTCCACAATATATGCACTTAATACCTATCTGGTAAACTTTCTGCGTCTTAATCGTCTTCGTATAGATCGTCATCATCATAACGTCCAGACATGTACTTGTTCATTCAGGTTTTATCCTATTCGGGTATCAAATTTCATGGAAATGTTTGAAGGACACTAGATTCTATAGAGGTTTTTTGAATCTCAGTTCAGATGCATAAAGAATGTTGAATGAAGATTGTAGAACATTTTAATCATCTATACTGAGATGAAAATATTCCAGTACGTATATTTTGTTATCACCTCTATAATAACAATATGTGTAATTCCGATTATAATTCAAGCGTATATTATACTAGCATTTAGAAGTGTGTTATTGTTTTTATAAATTCAATAGAATAAGTAATAGAAATTCAGATTACGTCTGGAATAACTCCATTTCTTATCTGAATAACACTCGTAACTGTGACGGCTTTTCAACGCAATAAATAGTATGTTATTAGGGCAGCTTGTTGCCTGTTTCAACTGTGTAATAACTCAAGTAATTTCATACACTAGACAAAAAGTAATGGCATGTTTCTTTGAAACGAGTACTCCTACTTAAAAGTGCCCAACAGGTGAATGGGGCACGTGCCGACTGCCAGGTGTTGCCACTAATTTTTATTCACTAGCATGTATGATAAATGCCCTTTCATTATCTCAATAAGACGTTTGGCAATGTATTAGAATTGTACGGCAAGAAATATTAAAAATAATGATGATTGAATCAACGCTTAGTCTCGCCTTATTAATTTGTACTTGACTAGTTGATGTATTATTTGTTTTAAAACGTTCGAATTATTTTAGAGCATAGAATTAATTACTGCCTTGTCTTAGGTAGATTTATTTGTATTAGGTAGATTTTATTTTAGGTAGACTTGTCTAGTATTTGCACAGATTAATCTCCCATTACATTACCGAATTATGCAGATTATTATCAAAGTTGATCAATTTCGTACCTTGATTGAAAATAATATCTTAATTTAAACTAAAGGAAATCCAAGACAAACTGAGCCATTAGCAATTTTATTACGCTATTAGTGAATTTCTGGTTCAAATCTGCGATTTACCGCCTCATTGAGATGCTATGTTAGCCAAAACCTATTAATTCTTAACAGGTTTGGAATGTATTCGATTTTTAGTATGTCAGATTTCATTAAAGTTTCGAAGGCTTGAATCGAGCACATGGGCGCGCCAGTTCTATACAGCCATACAGGTTTCTACTCATACAAGTCGAACACATCACCGTTACCTACTAAAACTATTAATACTTCTATGAAATAATTAGAATTGTCAACCTGAGTATTACCCACAGTTATTCAAGGCGCACTACGCAATTATGGGCGTTTTAAAGATGTCATATAACGTATATGCATGCTCAATTTAACCATACGCATTTAGAACCATAACTTGCCTTTTTTCAAACATGTCGCTTATTTTAAAACAACGCTACATAATTTGCAGTTCAATCTGAAATTGGTTTTCAAAGTGCGGTCAAGCGTTTAATTGAATATTTTAACAAGTTTATGAATTAACATAATATCCGACCAAACCAGATACATTCCAAAAGTTTCGAATTTTACACAAAGCGTTTCATGCGCAAAATATCCGGCATATATAATCCGATTATCACAATTAACATCACTTAACGATTTTAATTGTTGACGTGCTTACGTAAACGTAGAGACTACTAATACACATTTTAAAATGCGCATTATGAAGTATCCAGATCACCTCGATGGGTTCTCAAACTTCCAAGTGAATTCGAAAGTACGTATATCTGGGTGGATATGGAGACTCGTTGGTTTTACGAGTATTACTATCTGGTCTAAAGCTAAAATTGGTTCAGCATCCGTTAATAATATACTGGACTAAGTTCAATCGAATGGTAGCTATGGTACTCCCGGCAGTCGAAAGTTTAAAAAATGCTATTGTAAATTCAAACGCTTTGAACTTTTATAAAACAAACTAGTTTCCTCCTTTCACAAACTCCTTTGCTTTCGGTTGTTTCGTTATATTCTAATCAACTAATTCTAATTAGATCAATCTAATTCGACTAATCTTGTAAGTACAGTTTTTGTCTCGACTCGAGTCTTGCTATAGTTTCGTGATCAGACGTATTTAGAGTATCGTGTAATCGTGTGACATGTTTGTCCCTGACGTTGATCGTGATTGCTTTCATCGCGATATGTTCCACATCACGGCTAATCTCGGGGTAGATAACTCGTCTGGTCTCACCAGACAATGGCCGCCATGATGATGCCAGAGAAACTGAACGCAGATTAAATGCAACTCTATCGCGAATGACAAAGTGGCTTTGATAAATTAATTGCCAGGAAGTTTAAGACAATTTTCTTACCTTTGTCTAAATTTTAAGTTAAAAAAAAATGTTTTTTCCTGTTTACTGTTTCTTCCTTGTTCCTCTGCGTATATAACTGTTAAACGAATGTGAAATTGGAATGATTTTAGAAATGAGAAAGTTCGAAATTATCAGCTTTATTTTTTATTTGTCTTGTGTTTTTACTGATCCCAAAATAGCACTGAATTGAGGTTTTAATACTTTTAATGAAAAATATCTTCCTCGTTGCGGAGATAGTTATCTCCCAAATCGATCGTTCCGGTCGGAAAGAGAATCGTCAAGAAAAAAGTAATTTCTCAAAATTTTAAACACTGAATATTTTATTGATGGGAAAAGTATGTGAAGATGGACTTTCTGTCGACAGTCATTGTGAACCGCGACATTGACAGATTACTCCATTAATGGCTGGCTGGACAGTGCACTTTGTCACCAAGCTCTTCAGGTTAATGTGGCGAAGAGACGGCCCTATACTTTTAACTTTAAGTTAAGCATAA
This sequence comes from Plodia interpunctella, assembly GCF_027563975.2. Taxonomy (NCBI): domain Eukaryota; kingdom Metazoa; phylum Arthropoda; class Insecta; order Lepidoptera; family Pyralidae; genus Plodia; species Plodia interpunctella. The sequence continues at coordinate 7,911,135 of NC_071300.1, forward strand.
TACTGTCATCTTCACGCCGGTTCGTCACGCTTACTTCGGGACGGTGAATTTCAATTCGCTTTCCATTCGATCTTAACTAAGATCGTTGGTGGTCTTCAAATCCCTTGTATTAATTAAATAGGATTAAAGTGGCTATTTAATACGGGTTGAAGTATTTTTGGCACAAGAAGAGCACGTTTATATTCATATCCCCACTAGCTTTGTCCATGGCCTCACCTTATTTGTTACATACTTCCTTATGTAATTTCTCTTAAACTTCTTCCGCGGAACCGAAAAACTGAACCATTGTTTGGTTCCGCACATGTAGAAATTCGTTCACAGAAATTCAGAAGACAACAAAATGTATAAGCTAGACATGTCTCAATTTAGTAAAGTGATGATTTGGTAAGTTTGCGCTAAATGCATTTTAGTCATTTCTTGCGTGAATGCTCAATACTCAGCAATAAATCATGAACCAGTTGTGAAGTATTCTAAGAGATAAAATAGGTACAAAGTATAGGTGCCATAATATACCAAACACAATGCGAAGCGTCTGCGCATGACTCGTGCCATCGCCGCGGTCGGCGACTGCGCGCACGCGCACACAGCCTCCGACTTTGCTCCTTTTGTGATACGTATATCAACTTGCTATCCTTGTGTGTGTATATTTTTCATGCGTGTGTCGAGTCGAGCACTCGAAGAGTGTTTGTATATTTCATTTTCTTCTTTCACTTCCATTGCAAATAAACTTGAGCTGCTAACTTCAACTTAAGTTTGCATGCACTGGAAGTAAAACTACTACGACTAGGCTGGAAAAAACAATAAGTAGGTATGATCGTTTTCGTTTTGACGCATACTAGCTATAAATGGGGAAAGCCATAATTGAAATAAGGACCGTAATTAAATTCTATAACACGAAACAACAAACAAGTATAAATATTTATGGTTTTCTTGGTGAATAGTGACAAGTAATGAAAGTGCGCTTTGACTTGTCATGTTGTTGTTGGCAACTCTTTGAACTGTACTCATTATCATGCAGTTATGTCTTACCCAACTCTATTGTGTGATGCATTTATTATATTTTAGAATACACAAACAGACATACAAACTTTAGAGCCATCGTTAAAACTGTAAATGTTTTGGTTATTGGGTAGGCTATGAATTGATTATAGAAACGTTATAAAATTAATTTGAAATTTCGATATGTGTGGAAGCTATTGGATAATAATAAGCTGGATAGAAAATAAGACAAAAGAAGAAACCTTGTTAATGAAATTAAAAATTGAACGTTATTACGTTCTACAATCGAGACGCTGAAAGTTATTACAATCTTGTATGATCATTTCATCAAGAATCTAATGGAAAGAAAATTAATGCTATCTGCGGAAGGAGAAGATCATAATTTATCTTAGTAAATAAATGATAATAATTCAATAATAATATTAAAAAAACAACCAACGTCTATCTATAATAAAACGATTGCCTGAATGAAAATATGTCAAAACAGCGCTTTAAAAAGCTCCGATGCAGAAAGATTAATAATTGAAATGATTCAACGGATTTAGATAATGTCTGTAGTACTATAATTCTATTTTAATTAACATAGTTGTGCTCATCGTGCTCGCTTTCGTGAAAATTTCGCTTATGATATTTTCCCAATCGGATCAGTAGTTGATTTAGAGCTATAAAACTATTCAGCTTCATACACGGTAATTTTTTTTTTGAAACGGAGATGTACAAATTTTTAAGTTATTTAAAAATCATCGTTAAAATTAAACAACTCAGAGGTACTCTAGCTAAGTCAAGCTTTTAAGTAATTTAAAATTGTTTATTGGTTATGCCTCTTGAACCCTCCATTTTTTCTGTCTCACTGAAGGGAATTTGTTCCCAGAGAAATGGCACCACTTCAATATCTATCCTTTTTTTGCAAAGTGACGTTTATGTAAAGTGGGGCCGGCTTGGTGAGAAATCCAAGATAAGGGCAACATCATGACTAAAAATATCTTTAGTTTCTTCTATACAACTTACAGTATATTTAATCTACAGTGCATGTAGCACTTTGGATTAGTAGAGAGCTGATTTTATGAACTCTTGTTTTAGTATAAGCACCATACTTTTTTTGGTGGAGTGTTTTCCGCCTGTCCTTATCTTCGTCCACTATTTTTTAAACTATACAATTTAAAAGATAATGCGGAATCAAGGATGTTTCCTGTTCCAGGTTTTGCTCTACCTGTTGGCCTGGTATCTACAAAAATCCTTACAAACTTTCAAGTTATTAAGAGTTTATTTTAGAAGTATTTACATGATATTCCCACACAAGTAATACCTAGCGGCTCAGCTTAGCAATACGAAAAGTAAAAAAATTTAACATGACATCATAAAAATCTTGTAGCCTACAACGTATCTTTATGAAATTTAGGTGGGTAGAGAATCCTTATATCTGTAGTGATTAATAACACATGTCAAACTAAAATGGTGAAACCTACTATTGAACAATCATCCAAATAAAACAGTTTGTATTGGTCTTTGAAACGTCCATCGTTACCAAATTAAGGTTAAACTCCGTAACTACGACAAACAACAATTTCATTGTAACCATCCATTTCGTGCCTATTGCATCTTTAAAAATCAACTCCCACCGCGTTAGAGCCGTGACTTGCACATATGTCTAATAGGCCGATTAGTTTTAACTCCAAACATGTTATTAAGCTTTTAAACAACGTTTAGTGACAAAACGTGGCGTGTCGTCGACTTTTTTCAAATCTCAAATTAGTATTTTTTTCCTTCTATTAGTTTAGTTATTGAAGTCATCGTTCATTTATAGAAATGCTGTCATCTTTAATAGTACAATGATGAAATAAAAATAACTATGTTTAATCTTTCTGGCATCTCCGCCCGTGGGCATATAAAGATAATCGCAGATTACAATTAAAAAGGAGATTAGTTGCTGACAGTTTTACAGTTATGGCTTGACATGCCACTCTTAAGTACTGAATATATTTTATAGCCCTTCACAGATTTTTATCGAAAATAAGCTGTTCTGAGATTGGCCTTTAGGCATTTCATTTAAAGTTAAAAATTTCAAGTTAAAAAATATATAATAGATTCATTTTTTTAAATCTTACAAACTTTTAAGGCAAAAAATTAAAACTGTGAATATTACAGGTTTAATTAGTAAATATAATATTTTCAGATATTTATAGAAATACCTACTTATCTATTTTATTACGAGTTTTTGTCATAACATCTCCTTCACACACAATCAAAATTGTTAAAAAATCTCGAACCTAATTGAAAGTAACACGAAACCGAGGAATGTAGGCTGTGGTCCCCGGATCATTTCGATGATTACAATCATTAGAGTTATTACCGAGATGCCTCGACATCGCCTAGCTAGCTTACTGCATCGAAGAGCAGTAATTTTTTTAATGTGTTTGTTTTGTGGGTAAAATTTCTGTTCTTATCTGAATGTTGTAATGTTGTGACAGCACGATAAAAATTATTGATACTTACCTATTTTGTTTTATCTTTACATAAGTAGATGCTTTTTAATAGTATATTGTCATCATCACTTCAGTCACATGAACCCCAGTTTCTGGACTTGGAAGACCATTAAAATGGTTTCGACTTTCGGCTTTGTCCGGCCGTAACTATGAAGCTGTGAGAAATTGGATGAATAACTTTTTGAAACTTTAAAAGCCAAGGCTCATCCTTCACAAATCGACACTGAATATTAATACTCACATGTGATAAGTCAGGAATGCAAGTTAATAAACTTAAGTACCTACGCCTGGACTGGTTTGAAGGCCCAAAATAATTTGGGTGCGTGGATTATGCACGCCCTAACTTAATGGGGTTTTTAACCCTTCCAATTTACTTTCTTTCGATCTGTTATTCCAGAATATTATTAGATATCTTTTATAGGATTACTTTTACAAAATATAAAAAATATTTGTATCATGCCCAATTTTCGGCGATAAGTTTTACATGAGGTATTTTTAGTACGTACTGAATAAAAAGTAATATTGAAATGACATTTTCTTGTCATATTTATTTAACAGCAACGACGCTCTCACAGGATTTCAAGAGATGACGGAATTCGAATAACAAATCGATGACATTTGTTTAATGTTTTCAAACCGCAATGGCTGGTGCAATCAAACGAGCGAGATTGAATTATTTTATAAACACGTCTCGTCAGCAGTCATGATAAAAACTTCAATGGAATGTAAACATTAGTTAAAATCGTTCTGTGATCAGTTAACCACGTTTCCAACAACTACATCCGTAAATAAATGCAGTGGAGTTGCGCAAGTGATATAAGGAATTGGCCTCGATTTTTCTCAAATATCGATCGTATCTGATCGGAAGACTGAAATAAACCGACATTTGCTAGATATTCGGGAAATTCCAAGATACGCGAACCAAACACGCGCTGTCGATTGAGACAACGCAAGCTCTCAACTTTCCAGTTTTATGTTAGTGGGTAAGTGATATTTTATTCACTGTTAAGAAAAACAACTGTCAACTTAAAATATGCAGGCAAGGCTCTATGAGTCAAGATAATAGTGAAGAAGATTCATTTTGTGCCATTAATTTTAAAATAGGAAACTAGCTTTTCTTATACACGATATAACTCTCCTTCCCTGCAGCTACGATAAGGTATAAGCCTGATCCAGACTGCATTCAAACTCCCATAAAATTAAATCTGGTTTGTTTGAATTAAACAGTTTTCCTGGGCCATTAGAAAAGAAGCCCTGCGACTTGTAACGTACGCGCAGTCGACAGCGGCGCCGCCAATTTGTAACTACTTAAACGGGAATGGCGGGAAACAAAAAATCTTTCTTTTTTATTACCACAAGGTAATCTCGCGCTAAGGACACGTGAACAAAAGGATATAAAACACACATGTTTACAAGCTGTAGTAACTTTGGTTTTACAAAGAAATGTAATTATGAGTTCCTTGCCAATTTCTGTGGTACGTCTTGGAATTTTCATTACATATTAACTATTATGTTTACCTACATGGGTAACTTTTTATATAATTTTATATGTAAGACCATTCTTATAAGATAGATGAGCCTATGGCGTTAGCGTTTTGCTAGTGTTATCATGCAGCCTCGCGAGGTTTTGCCTCGGTCGGTCAGCATACACCTCGTCTACGGCACAGGCGATGCCTCACTCAGAACCTCGGTACTATTTGTGTAGCTCAAAATTACTATCTATTTTGGTATAGTTTATAAATCTTTTTATCTTATATCCCAGAGTAGTATTGTTAAAGTAACATTCCTATCCAGAAATAATTCAGAAAGTCATTACTTCAAAATTAGACAGGTAATGAAGCCGGCCACTAATTGGAGATAAATTATCTGTCTGTCACCAAGAATGCTTCAAGAGGAATGTCTGATTGCCTTTGGCTACAAAGCTAGTCGTTACTCATTTTTTGCTCGTCGCTGCCCAGTAGCAACTTAAAGTAGTGGTGTTCCACTGTCTTCCGCGTACTTACATTCTTTTCTAAACACATGATTATACATACAACAATAAAAAGTAACCACACAGTGTCATTTTACATTTTGTCTTTGCTTAAAACATCATTCCAGTTTTTGTTTTCTGACGCTGACCGCACTGCGTGTTATGCGTCAGGTATTTTCTCTACGAAAGTGAGGATAGGAATTTAATTGGGCCTCTTGGATTCCAGGACCCTTAAAGAAAATGCGTTTACTTAGTTTAATTAAAATAAAAGGTGCAGTTTTTATAAATAAATATTCAAGCCATAAAATATGTATAGTTTATAAAACTCGTAAGTTTTATTAAAATAACGGAAAGTTGTTATAAGTTTTACAACATGAATTGTCTAGTTTCTGTGTAATTTTTTTCACGCTTATAAGCCATAAACTATTAAATTTATATCAACTCATAAGGATAAGGGAAAGGTCGGGAGTATAAGTAACTTTTGGGAAACATTTTAGAGTAAAAAAAATTTTTTTTGTATTGTATTATTCTAATTAAAGTCGGAAATACCAACTAGGTATTTCCGACTTTAATTAGATAGATAGCTAGCTATATGTTATGATTGGGGAGAGAACTAGAGACTAGACTAGAAGCTATGTAATGGAATGTAACACCAAATAATTCAGATTTCAGCACAGCACGTTACCTAAAATCTACATAACATTGTTACTAAAAATTGAACCCAGTCGCACAGTTCGTGCGACCGAGTAGTAAAAGATACATGAATCGAGTCATTGTTGTGGACTGTCATAACCTCAACACTAAACATTGAGTGAAAGGAATCTGCTAACGGCTCATTGTGTAATTAATATGAAAACTCGCCTTATTAGCCCCAATGCAAACAATTAACACTGGGAAATCTGAACATCTCGACAAATGCTCCCATTCTGTGCGAACCGCGGCCAATTCGTTATGACGATATTGTTGCTAGAAGCTGTAGCACAGTTTTCCAGTAATTCATTTACTTATGGCCTCGTTCATCATAAAACTTATAGGAATAGGTAACGTGTAACGTTATATAACGTAAATAGGTAGGTAAATTATTTTAACTTGTAAGGAAGACCTTGACGATTTAGTGTTAATTTTTCTCAAGTCTGCGATGTCATTTTTTATTACGCTTAAATGTTTAAAATTAAAAAGTTGTCCATAAACCATTATTTATCCTTTCAGATACGATTCAAGATGTCCCGGCGCCATAAACAAGAGTTTCAAAAATGGCGGCGTAACTAGTAGTAATGGCGACTCCCGCGCACGACCGCTACCTGCGGGAAGCCGATATCAGGCCCCAGCACTCCAGGGAGAGTTCCAGGGATTCTGGAATCTTCCACACTACTAAAGGACTTTGGAATGGCCCCGGGCAGAACAACTGTTTTCTCAACAGCGCCGTTCAGGTAAGTGACCATGTCAAATGTGCCTGTAAAAGGATTGAAATAATGTTTGATTTTAACTCGCGAAATTCTGCGGTATGAACTTAAAAGGGTATTTACATACTTTTTGGAGTCGCGGTGGGCGGTAAAGTTCATTGGCGTTGCGTAGCCAAACTATTGAATACGTGTCGAAATTACCATGAGACGATGCTTGAGAATTTGGCTTTTAGACTACGCAGGCCCAATGATCACATTTAGTATTTTAAAGGACAACATATAAAACCAATTTATTTTCTAAATCTTCGGTAGCCGTCGTGGCGATTATGAGATTAGTCTCGTCGACAGATTAAAAAGTAAAAGAGTTTGAGATGAAAGTTATTGATGGAGCCAGCGCGTTCTCTGGCTTAAAATATTTCAGTAATCCATTGAAAGATGACGTAAGTAGTTGAATAATCGAACATAATTTGGATGATAAACGTGGGGCATTAGTCCAGCGTCAGCGAGGCGATTGGGCATTATTCAAATTTCAATGGGTGAGCTGGGGGCTTGGACTCCATCTTGTATTTAAAAGTTTTAAATGCAGCTATAAAGTATGAAAGACAGATTAAATTACTATTAGTACAAATATAAGATCCTTGTCGCCCTGATCATCAGATTTTTAATATAAAATCAATACATAAGTGATATTCATGAATCTATGTATGATCGACTACTTTTCGTCTATGACTAATAAGTTAAATTCAAAATTCAAGATGTTATCATGTTTATACTCAGGCAGTTTCTTCAGTCTGTCTACTACTACACCACATAATAAAAATAAGTACTATTGGGTCATAAGACCCGTAATAGGAAACCTCATGGTTTTACGAGTTCAGCTCGCCAGTTCACATCGACACAATAGAATAATGAAACGGCTTCTGCAGCAAGAAAACTGCTGGTTCAGACTCTTGCATTACGATTACGAAATCTAACAAATGACTCGTTCAAAATCATCGGTGTTCAAAATCCAATGTAAGAATTTGCGTATTGATTACTCAGATATTTATAAACTAGTTTTTTCACACATTTTTCTATATATTTTTAACCCCTGACCACAGATGGAGGGGAGTTATACGTTTCTGTGTGTCCAGTCAATAAGTCTGTCCGTGGCATTGTGAAAAAGGTTGAACCAATTTTGATGTCGTTCTTTTAATTTGAAATATAATTTAATCGAGAGTGAGCTTTAGCCGTTTGGGAATCGTCAGTTCTTTTCTAACTTCTTCAGGTTCCTCTTGGATCTCACGCAGATGAGATTCGAAATCAACGGTATTATAACGACAATAGAAGACGTATTTACACGAAGCGGAGTGCTTATATATTAACTCTTACGGTCAAAGGTAAACATGGTCAAGACACTAAAGAATATGGGCATAAAGTGATAGTGTGCAGAAAGATAATGGGTGTCTTACAAAACGAGCACGAAAATCTTCGGAAAATTTCTAAAGAATTTTTCATATTGCATTCGATATTGCATTCTAGAAAACTTCGACGTTGGAACTTTGCTATATATTAATCTCATTTACTTAAGAGTAAATGTTCTTTTGACTTTTGACAATAAATGAGAGAGAATATGTAACATCGCAGATCGCAGACCAAGACTTAGGATCTCTCGTTCTCGGTTAATATAGCTATGGCGAAAACTAATTAAGATGGTGCCACAATACAATCCAGTTCTTGCCAGCTTTATTAATGAGGAAGAGGAAGAGGAAGAGATGAGAGAAGATAGTCCCTTTAAAATTTGTGATCTACAACTTGCTTACATCTTTATTCCACCAATCAAAGTCCTTTCTAAGTTTCTTTAATTTGTATTATTGGTGACACACGCATCTTCATAACGGTATGTGCTCATTTACACTGGTTGTAGAAAACTGATACAAGCGGAAACCAACCTTAACTTATCAGTAGTAAAGTTCACATTCTAATTCTATTCACATGATGACCATACAGGTTGCTTATTACCATTAGGGGTCGTATTGACGTGACTTCTATCTTCTATTTAAACCGAAGAAGCGTTTATGAGCTTTCAAGTTCGTTAGTTCCAATAAATAGTTAAAAATCAATGTTGCTTTCACCGAGATAAAGTTTAGATTAAACATGCTTTTAAATAATATAGATTTGAAATGGTTACTTCAAACCATTTTAGAAAATGGCCTCGGGTTTTATATCATCGCTATGAAACACATTTATTTCTTTCCATTCATATCTTACATACTCAACATAAATCCTGTGGTATTTACGAGATTTTTTCTCTAAAATTTTATCAAACATCTTCAGTTGAAGAAGAAAATAACGTAAAAGTATAATGTGAATGATTTTGTTGATAGAGCTGATTATGTCTAAATCTTATCAAGATATTACTCATAAATCATCAACTTATTTTTTGCAGTTACAAACTTTCTTCGTTCACATTAACACGAGCTCACTTTTTTGCATATCTTTCAATAAACAATGCTCAAATTCACACGGCCTTTCATGCCTTTCATGTCGACATGTTGAGTCAAAACTCAAAACTCGTTACCACTAACAAACCACCAGTAAATTAATTGAAAAATTATATCAGCGTCAGACGTGATTAGAATTCCTCAACGCTCGTCCGTGGTTGATAAATCTGATCCAATTTACATAGAGGTAATTACGACTAGGTCGTAGGGTTACCACCTTGAATTTGTTGGGAGAAATTTGTTGACTAGTTTTCTATTTTTTTTTAGGCTTCTGGCAGAGGGCTATATAATTTTCTTTTCCTATATTATTTTATAGTTTCTCAATAAAACTGTTACACCGAATAAATACATGCTGATAAACAAAACAAAAACGTATCTACGATATAAACTAAAACTAGGATTTACGCCACTTTGATTTCCTGTACAATTTCTTTATTTTAAAATGCTACTGGAGATTTTATTTCATAAATTTCCAACTTGATTTCCCAAAATCCAAGAGTTGGAAACCCTAGACCGAAGTCGTGTGTAGTTGGATAAAAAACGATCGGCCATTCTGGGCATAGTGCTGTAATGACGTATGCCGTGGGTGCCGCATCAAACTCCCATCAAAATGCCTGGACACATGATACACGAGGCAGCTTCCAAAAAAAAAGAAAAAACCACTCTTTGAAAGATGATGTCATTGTTGAGCCGTAGTGTAATGCTTGCAGCGGTATCTTTATTGGTGTCGTAACAACTTATTTCAAATTCTTTACATATGTCGAGGTTTTCGCTTAATGTGTCATTAAAATTGTAAATTCTATCTATATATGTTATTATATCAGCTTTTTAGTTTCTTTGGAACTAAGCTTCAATTAGATGTCTTAACAAAGTCTCGTGAAGACGTTACTGCGGTTCATTACGATAGTTATATTAATAATATCAAGTCTTTTATTTTGTAATAATGTTCTTCTTTTATTCGAAAGTAATAAGAAACATTTTTTTGCGAATCTCAGTTTGAAATATGCAAAAATAATGTCCTACATACACGGTACCTGTGCACCGTGTTAAATCCGTTGCTTTTCATATCGTATTTCCGATTGGTCTCGCTTCGTTGTTCTTACGATTTGAATAGCATTACGTCGCGTTTCGTCATATTTGCAGGGAAGTGTGATTGTCCCATGAAATCCTTAACAACCAGGACGCGTAGCTAAAAGAATAACCCGTGAAGAGTCGTGGCACGAGCCAGGATAGATAGAGATGCTGCACATTAGTCAAGATAGCTGTCCTTTGTTGTAATTTTGACGTACATTGCTTAGTTTTTCCTTGCGTTGACACTGACCTATAACTCCAATGTACGTCGAAAGATCTTAGACTATGTGTTGAAGAGACATTAGAGGACAAATAGAACGTACATGACTCCTATAAGTAAAGATGCTATAGTGTGGACAATATACTGATAGTACTTACTTTTTAGTACTCGCATTTGAGCGTTTTCTAGATTTCTTCCCCGTCACTTAACGTCGGAACCCAAGACTTTACTAGATATATAAGTAACCACGATTTTCTCCACTCTTTAAGGCATCATTTGTCAAGTTAAAACACATACATACTTTTCTTTAGAACTTCCTGTGTTGACAGAACATACTCAAAATCTCCAAGAAAATAATGTAATGATGTTCCAATATTATCGTTCATTCTGCAGTCTCATTACTTGTGGTGATGTGAATGTCTGTGTGATGAACTGATGTCGCCGAGTCATCGGGAACCTTTTCATCTATGCCTCTATATAATTTGCATCTGAACGCACCTTGTTTTTCAATTGTGCATAATGCGTTTTTACTCAATCACACTCTGATGTATTATTTAAATCAACGTAATTTATATTTATAGTTGGCTTTTCAAGCAAGTGAACAAACAAAATCCTTAGATTTTGTTTGTTTTTGTTTGTTCACACGGTGGATATATTCTAAAATAGATTCCTTTTCGAAAAATTACAAGCCTCTCGAAAAAACAAAAGCGTTGCTGTAGTCCGTGCCACGAAAGAAGTGTCGCAGACGCGGCTCTACAGTCACTCACAACAACAACGTGGCCGATCTTTTATTGATAGTTCCACATATTGTCGCAGGACTTTTTTCGTGGCGCGGACTGTATACTGCAATAGTTTGGCTTGCACTACTTAATGGGATATACATTAATGCAAAGAGTATTATAACCAGCCAAGCATCGTGTGAACTTGATAGCCACTGACATTAACAGTTTTGGTTTAATAGCTGTTGTTCCCATAAAAGGTACATAGCTTTAATAATTGGAGCACGCGATATCCCTATTAATCTTTCTGGCTAATAGAAATAAAAACTCTTCATTGTTTTGGCACTTTGTACCAGAGTAATGGACAATTGGATTAAGCTTAAGCGATCGTTGAACTTCCCATCGAGTTAAAAATACCTGGAAGAAATTGAAACTCTTTGGTTTATCTCTGGCAGAGTTCATCACCCCGCGCGGTTACCTGTGATAATGTCCACAAACTTGCTCCATTGTTTACTAAAGCCTTATCTTTTCTTTGTGCTCTAAAGCTTAAATGTTGTAACGTCTTTCCAGTTTCCTGAAGATTATTAGCCAACTGTTTCTCAAATTGAATCTTTCTAAACCAATAATTTCGGGATACAAATGAAATTTGCTGTTTCATCTTAATCACTGATATTTCATTCAAATACGCCTTTATTAGAAATAATAGAAAATCAGACATTGGTGTCTATTTATTTAGTACTTTAGCATTACTAGCCTTATTTAGTCTGACAAACAATAGAATGCATTTAACCGCTTCAAGCGCATTCATTATCGCCAAAGAACAATTTCCTTCGGCGATTGTGTTTAGAGAAATGTAATCGCTCATTTCGAAATTGGTTATGCAAAGAAATCATTGTTCGTTGTTTATGATTTAGCGTGACATCCCGCGAAAAATCACAACATTTTGCCACAGTGAGAAAATACTTAGCTAGATGTTATTATTTATATTGAGAAAAATAATATTATGCATTAGATTGAGTGCTTCAAATCTCTTCTGAGACAACAAATCTCTTTAAGCATCAGACCCTTTATTCTATATAAATGAATTTATAAAAATGTTTCTTCAAAACTTTAGCAGAAAATTCAAAAAGCCTGAGGACAATTTAACCGAATCTTGTTACCAAATCTCTTCTTGAAAGCAACGAACATAAAAACTTAGCAGAAAATTAAGTAACGTGGTCTCTAAAAATGAGCTGAAACCCGATATGTGAGGGCGACGAACTTTATTGATATTTTAATCGTTTCTGTATTATTATATTATGTTATGACTACTAGTAATCTGAGCTTTGTATAGTCGTCGTCGCTTCATGTTTCTACACAAGTGCAACTTTACCTGTCTGAATTCACATTTACGCGTGAAGGAAAGATACCTAGATATACTAAATATCTAGGTATGTCTCTTTCCTTCACGCGTGTCTCAAAAGTCTATAAGAGAGAGAGCTAGGCTCGTAAAAGACCAATACCGTGGTTATCGTCAAAGGGAATTATACTTGTAAATGGTTTTCTTTATGCTGTAAAAAAATAAAAGCTAACGGTGTAACTTATATTACTTCTTTCTAACATAAATAATGTAATATTTTTTGTATAGCTAAAGTGACTTATATACTTAATGCACTAGAGAAGCCCACCGGGTGATTCTATTCTACAGCTTGTTTACTTTGTGCTGGCGTCTTGTATCCAAACTATTCTCTTTGAACAGGTGCACGTGTGTCCAATGCTTACACAAGCTATTTTCTATAATATACCATCGCCGATGCTACTCAAGTCTTCGTCCAGCACTTGTTTATAACACTCTTTAACAGGCTCCAGTAATAAAACCTCTTTTTTATGAAAGATTACTTAATGTCCTCTAAATTTGAATATATTCTTTTTCATCGTGTTTTGCATAGTATGCTCTTTTAAGTTCTTTGCAGTAATTTTTTTCATATTTAGCATTGTTTATTTGAATTAGAATTTGAAATGATGTATCAAATATATTACTATTTACATTTTCAATATTCAAATAATGATTTTAATTGAACTATAAACTAAAGATAACATATTTATCAACCACCATTTATTGTTCTCATACTAGATAGATCTGATCTAATCATTGAGCACTTTTACCTTTCTTCGCATTCGCATTTCATGAGGACGAAAAAATTGAGGTTCCTATATTATGTGCCATGAAATCAGAAATCATTTATTGTCAAACTGTTCTTTTACGTAAATGTCCATAATGATCCAAACCAGATACATTGTCGTATCATTGAACAATGCTTTTGATTGAATAAAACTACTATATGTACTTACGAGACATTGTTTTCACTCACTGTTATTTAAAGCATATATTACATATATTTCACCCCCATGACAGGCTATATTTTGTAAGGTTGAAGTTAGACGTTATGACTTAAGAACAGATTGCATTTCTAGCCCAACGCTTATTAGGGCTTACATATTGATAACCCTTTACTTCCTTATCACACTATATGGAGTACCAGACCTACGGAATATTAAGTAGTAAAATTTTGTAATTAGCTAGTAATGTTATTGTGATAGCTAAATAAATACGACTTTATGGTATATCAGGTTATTTAAATACCAAAACATCCGACATTGAATTCTGATTGAGTTACCAAATGGGTATACAGAATAGAAGTGGGATAATTATCAAAGATAAAAAAGATATTGTTTTATTATAATGTGGCACACGTATGGAGTAAAACTGCGTGACAGCCTTCTGTTGAATATGGATTATCAGTTGGTGTCGCGTCACATACCAACATGATCGTGGTTTCGTGATATATTTATTTAGATTTATTGGTGGGAACATCTTTACCTTAGCTATAAAAATACTTGTAGCCACTAAACACATTTAAATTAGATGACTACTTGATTTACGAACACGTGACAACATATATAACATAATTTCAGAAAAATATCTATTAACAACAGGTCAACAGCTAATCCTTCTACCCATATTGTGAATGTAAATAAACTCGATCTTATTACCAAAGTATAGAGGTATATGCAAGATGACTTAGTATGGCAGATTGTTAATACATGTGCCAATTTTATTTTTATCATACAGTTCTCTTTTAAATTTTCCATGCTCTTTCTTTTTTTTACAGTTGATTAATTTATGACAATTACCAGCCAGTGCTGTAATTTTTTTTTAACAATAGGTACAAATGTTTATGGGGTCTATAAAATTTACAATCGAATTAACAACTTCATTGAATTTTATTTAAGGGTGTACATTTATTTGCAATTTAGCATCCAATACCTCCATGTAAGGCTAGAATTAGTCTGTAAAACACCTGTTTCAGCGGCAGCTGTCGATTCCAGTCAATATTTCACACAACTTGTCCACAATAACCATGGCTAGGCTCGTGCCACGGAAATTATAATTAAATGTCAACAGAGCAATTAACATTAATAACATGATGCCTAGGCTAAAGGTGCACTTCTTTAAGCAATTAAAAAACAATCTCTATGCAGATGACGTTGGTTTTATTGAAATTATCGGATGGTGACGGATCGGCTATTAACATATAGAAGCTTTATGAATTAATTGTTATTAAAAGCTGCAAAAAAGGTTCTAAAATATTATTGCCATTTTCAACAATCAAGCAATGAAGCTGAATGAATGACATGATCAGCATTTTTTTATCTGTAAAAGCTCGATACAACTAACACTTTACTTAAGTTTTGAATAATCATCATTAAACTTGCAGTTTTTGATATTCTGCCATTGAATACATTGTTGGTTACTGTCTAGTTTTACAGTAGCTATTAAAGTCAACATCGAAGCAGTTTTTAGTGAGGCACCTGTCCAACGCCGCATTCCGTCGTGTGCTGCGCCCGCGCCGATGTCCACCATTTCCTTCCCCGCCAGACATCGAGATGCTTTTTCATCGATCATTCCACTTACAATAAATATTGATGGCCACTAACCAGTTGGTTTACTGTTTTAATGACTCTTGTTATGTTTTCGATTTAATTTCTTTGAAACTATAAAAACAATACGGTCAATTTGTGTCTTTGTGCTATTTTATTTCTATTTTTAATACTAGACTAAGTATGTTATGTTTTATGTTTGTGCGCGATTTGAAGTTAGTTCCGTCACAAGTACAATGTAAAATAGACATTTTCTGCCCTTAAATACTTAATTGGACAGCGCGTTGTCTAAATAGTTATCAATATAATTTACATTTAATTTTAAGTACTTAGCTTACATTTAATTTTAACTTCATATTTTTCTTTCTAATCTTCGTTTCATTAATTTTATCACTATTAAATTGTTTATGTGTGAAGGTAATATCTTTGAAAGTCACTGTTTAGTTGATATTGATCTCTGGAGGGAAGTGAGTGTGCACCGAATTACTTCAATACATTTTCGTTGAGGATAGCTCATATTATCTTACCTTTCTTCTGGCATAGATCTCGTTCATGAATGAATGATTTCAATACGATTCCCAGTACTTACTTTATTCCTCATCATTGCTCATTTGTTTGTTATCGCACGAACCTCTATTAACATCTTTGTAAAATCTTCATTTATTTGCTTTACTTCCAGTCAGAGATTCGTTGAAAAAGTAACCAATAATTATCCGATATTTGCCTATGCATTATATCTGCTCGCTTTATTCTGGCCCATTATAACAAGATAATTGCAGAACACAGTCGTCAGGCTTGGTTGGTCGGACTTGTACAAAAGGAGGCCTGGTGAACTTATTCCAACGCCTCCTTTGAGTTTTATTTTATAAAGATGTAAATAAGCCAACTTCAATCGTAAATCCGTGCCAAATCTTAGTTGCCAACCGGATCTGTTATAGTAATATGATTGTACTGCTCAAAAATAAGTTTTATGTATTAGCGAAGGAAAGCACTAATTGTTTTTGTCTACTTTTTCAATTAAGGTGCAATAATATCATTTGCTAAATTGTTCTTGATAGCTACTATCATGGTTTGGCTGCTTTGCCATTTGGTTGATTTAATAATATGACAACGTAGTCTCCTAATATTACATCTATACTTAACATTTTATGAAACTCTTCTCTTTGAACAATATTTACTTCGTCCATCTACTAAAGGTTAATAATATTTGCATATTCAAATTTTCTATCTCACACTAGATAATTTCCCATTTCACCTGTGTAACAATGAGAGGCGCTCGGGGCCCCAAGACGGTAGCGTCACGGGTCGCCGGGCCCGGAAGGAACCGTGGGAACCCAGAGCACGCCCTTTATACCCACCTGCGTAATGTATTCCTGTAATTACTCCATTTTATACAAGTCTTATATCGCGATTGGTTTATGGCTTGATGGTGGTCTACTTAATGATCATTGAATGAGCATACGAACTAAACACACACAATTAAATTCGTATAAGCAATGACATTTTCTGGTATAAAATCATATACCGATATTTATTATGTTAATTAAAAACCAGAAATAATTTTAGTTATGTTATAGTAGTAGAAGATAGCCGGGTATTCCACGCATCAAATCAAGATAATGTAAAGGGTTAAAGAAAAAATAACGACATATGTTAATAAATAAGTGGAATAATATATTTTCTAATCTTCCTTTGGCCTTACAGATACATTTTGAGATTTGAATTTGTAACTATTTACCACACCGATAGAGGTAATAAAGGCTGCTATTAAAAGTGTATAAGTGATTCCTAAATACTGGCCTATAAAACCTGCTAATAATGGAGTTACCACTCCAGATAAAGACCTTAGTGTGCCCATGGCGCCAATAACAGAGCCTCTGCGTTCACTATCACCTTTACTCATAATTATTTCTAGACCTACTATCCTACTTACAGCGCTGGACAGCGCAAATGGTATTACAAACAAAACGTATACGTAAATAGATGGAGCAACTGCCATACCGAGTAACGATACAGTTAGTGCTAAAAATATGTGACAGACCCTTTGCGAATAATCTACATCGTCCGCGTACAATTTATTGATGTGTCCAATGAAATAAGAGCCAATAGCACCAATCACACCCTGGAGTGATACAATGTAACCTAAATACATAGGTGGTGCCTCGTGTTTTGTTTTTAGAAAGATAGCATAGTTGCTAAAGTACATTCCCATGCAGAAAGATATGGTCAACTTGAATATGAAGACGTCCCAATACACGGTCCAGTCTACTTTGTAGAATTGATCTATAGACTGTTTGACGCTGTCTGTCAATGATTCAATTAGTTTTGGTGATACACTGTCAATAGTTCCGTTTCTTTTGTTTTCTTTACTTTTCTTTATTTCTGGCAAGCTTTTTATTAAACCTGAAACAAAAAGAAAATTAACCGCTGCATCCACTAAAATTTACTAATATTTTTTTGTAATCTTAGTTTGAATGTTACCTGCATTGGTTGAATAGATAACCCATATAATAACAGTTATTATAGTGAAACCAGCTTCTGGGAATGCTTCCATGATATGTCCCCCTAGCACGGGTCCTATGGCGAAACTGATTCCTGAGAGAGTGGCTAGTCTTCCGAAGACCACAGCTTGTTGGTCAGGTTCTTTCTCGTAATCAGGTGCTAAGGCTTTTATCAACAGTTGCGTTTGTTTCATCAAACCTAGAATTTTGTTACATTTATATTACACTTACTTTTGACATTAAGTAAACTAATTAATTTACAACCGTATGGATTAATTAATCATTGAGTAGCTTTTTCAACGGGAAAAGTTATTTTATTACTCGTAGTCTGTTTATTTTATCTAAATCTAAATCTTGTCTATTGAATTGACTCTCGACTGTAAATTATTCTTGTTGCATATAACTGTATTGATTCGTAGATTTTTGATTTGAAAAATAATATGATTGATTGATCGTCTTTGTGAAACTTATTTTACATGCCAGTTTGTCACAATTTCAATGATAAGTTTTACGGGCATAAAAACCAATCAATAAATATAATAAAACGCGAAGTGAGATTGTGGATCTGTTAATCCACGTGTGCTACATTAATAAAAACTTACCCAAAACACATCGTATGACGAAGAACATAATTATAGATGTCGTCAATCCCAGTGCCAAGTATGCGGACCCACAAAGTACTAAACTTAGTAGCAGTATAGGCTTTCTACCTTTTAAGTCGCTCAAGCTGCCCTGTAATCATAATAAAAAGCACATAAAAATGACATCCACATTTATGATTTGTTTTTTTTTAAACAAACATCAAATATGTGAATTGTTATGTCTTGCTATAATTCCAATCAGATGGGCCATTTGATTGAATATTCGTAGTTCAAATGGCAATCTCATGTTGAGTCTTGCATCGGATGTGATTTGAGTTAGAGTGAGTAGGAAAGGTGAACAATATAGAAGCTGTTAGAAAAACAAACTTATATCTAGTCTTTCTTATCTATCCATCCTCTGTAAAAATTACTGTGGTAATTTGTCTAATACTGACAAATTTTAATGTGGATAATGAATGCGATCGAAGATAAGATTTGCAGTAGACGTGATAGATAGACATGATATGTGATATAGGTCTCAGTTTTATCAATACGTCTGTTGCAATATTCGCTACACTTGTGTAATACACTGTACTTTTTTGGCTTCTTATTTCTTAAACCCATGCTCTGAATTGTTATCATATTTTATTTAAAAAGTCGGGATATATGTACCTACTATCATTGGTTCTGAAATCAGTTGGAATCCAGAGTACAGTGCCCCCATTGTTCCTATAAATACTTGTGAGGCTCCAAGCTTAATAGCTTGACTTCCAAGCTGCGGCATTAATAAGCCAATGCATATCATGTCCTGTAAAAAAACCATTTCCATGAGATGAATGACCATGTGGATTCTCACATAGCAGTTCAACACAATCACATGCAGTCAGTAGATATAAAAATAAATGTATAAATTTATATGATTATGTATATAAATAGGTCTTGTTAGTAATATACAAGGAGGTCCTTGGATTTATTATTTTCTATTGCAATTTGTTTCACTTCTTGACAACGCTCACTTTTCCTTATATGCTTCATAAATAGCTCTTGGTCTTCCTGGGCTGTCCAGGCTGATATTTTCAGCAGTGATGTTATTTGTCGTGGTCATGGCTGTTGCATCCTTGAAACTCTTTCACGTATAAGTGCAGACCTTAATGAACAGACCATAATGAACCATGAAATATCAAATCACACGAAGATTTCCCTATCTCTAGACATCATATAGTTGTTATGTAAACAACTTCTTTGAACAAACTTACCAAAAAGGACACCAGCTGGAGCGTAGTCGCCGGCGAATTCATTGTAAATCTCATTTTTACTTTCGCTATCATCGATTTTTATAACACTTCATAATTTTAGGTTAAATTCTACATGCTACGTGGTCACACTCCCGCTCGTAGATAATCACTGTGTTACTGTGCCACTGGCATTGAGATAATGCTAGTGCGCGACTGTTTTCCTGCTTATGTCATAATGTTTGCTTAATTTTTTTTTTATATTTATGTTTTTGTTATTAAACCGTAAACGTTTGCTATTTAGATTATTGTAATTCATGTGCGTTCTTGACTTTAAATGTGGGTGCGTTACGTCGATACGTACGTGTCGATATTCTATCGCGTAATGTTAAAATAATTAAGTTAATAGCTATTTTAATAAAATATTGAAAATGAGTTTATTGGTGCGCTTACGTATATATTTCATGAACACTTATATAATTATAACATATAATTTTTCTGAAATCATTCTCAGAGACGCGACAGTACTTTCAAGTCGCTATACATATATATCTTTCTTCAATATAACCTATGTTTAAGTCGTAAATGTAGTCCTAGTCTATACTAAGTATAGTATATACATACATACTGTATTGTTGGTAAAGTGAATAATAGCCAAGCTCGGAGCGTTTTTGTACACTTGCCTAGTTTACATTGTTACGATTACGGTTATGATTACGAGGTTCGTGCTTTTGATAAGAAAGATAACACCTATAATGATAATAGGCTGTAAAATATTGACTATTCTACTTCCAAGTGTCCTACTCAATATAACTCTCCTTAAATTTTTTAAGGAACTCGACTATTCTACTTCCAAACTTCTAATACCATCTACTTGCGTAGTTCTATCTAGTATCAATTCATTAAAAAAAACCCGGCTCATATATACTTATATGGTATCGTACTATTAATTGTTGTTAACTATGCTATCTGTAACTATAAAAAAAAATCCCGCAAAAAGCGTAAGTAGGTGTAAAATTTCGGTAGTCCGTACTAACGGCATACTTTCCACTTATCTATCAATTAAATCGTAACACGAAATACGTCCGTCTCTATCTCGACTATGCCGGGGTCCCACGAAGTCTCATCCGGTTTAGTTCGTGGGCCATTTTTATTGCATCTCTAATAAGCAGTTGTGAGCTCGTCATGGGTCACGGTTTAATTGTCTTTGTCTTATTCCACAAACCTTTCAATTGACGTAATTTAAATTGTGGCTAGTAATAGTAAATCAAATAGTCATTATACAATTATCTTTCGATAGCTGACTGCAGACTTTATAGTCTGCATTCACTAGAGTGGAGACACAAGGTGAACTAAGAAAGGAAATTGCTTCATTTTCTTTCCAGTTGATTAATTCTGGACAAATCGTCCTAACATATATCGAAAGCTGGCTTATAAATAGTGGTTGTCTTTCTATCATCTTAGCTTTTTTCCAGTTTGGCCATCGGAGCCCAGGGTCCAATTTCCTACTCTTTCTCTCTCATCTGAGCGAATTCCCGGTTTCTTCTTCAGCCGATGAGCGTCGGAAGCCAGAACTCGCTTTCCTACTTTTTCATCTCCACTTCGCACGGTCGTCGGCATCTCTTGTTGTCATATACCATTGGCACGCATGTCAACCTTGACTGGATCAAGCCATTCCATGGTTTGCCAATTCTGCCTGGGCCAGGCGGGAGTGGCATAGTCAGTCATTTATTCCCTACAAACCTACTAGGTACTATTTGTGACCGTACCGCGCAGGCGGAACTCTTGCAGTTTATCTTCTATATAACTGACATAAAGACTGCCATGAATGCACGTGTTCCTACTGTGTACCGCTTATAAACAGCGGATATTATTAGAAAATCTTGTATCGTTGGATTCAATATCACATTTGATTAGGTCATTATATGTCCATATAATATTACGACAATTTTTGGATCCAATCGTCGTGTGTGTCCGGAAACGCGCTATCATTTTCCATGTAATGTCTCTTTGACGGAAGCTTTAAGTAGTCTAATCTTGAAATAATTGGCGGGTTAGTATCATTCTATGTTTAATCTTGTCTTCACTTTTAAATGAATTGTGAGACTGTGACATTTTACGTACAAGAGTTACAAACATGTTGTAGCTCTTGCACGTATATAGTATATACAATACATCCTCACAAACTTTCGCGTTTATAATATTAGTAGGATATGATTAACGAGACTTTGCATGAACTTTTTTTGTTTAATGTTGCTGACGTTTCAACAACCTTGCAGATGCATTGGTCGCAGTCGCAGCCAGACTGGAATATTTGTGGTGTGTAGTTGTGAGAGTGGATGCAGTTTCTCAACAATCACACTAGCCCCACTATGTAGTTTTTATAAAGTCATATTAGGGTCGGTGTACACTAACCGTTTTTATCCGAAAATGTTAGGTGCGAAATCCCGTTAATATATTATATGTAGACTTTCGTTTGTCATCTTTAAATGCTATCAAGACTCCATCGTAATCTTTATGAACTTGTGTGAACCGAAGGTGAAAATATCTTTTATATTCCAGATTGCCATCGTTTATTGGGCACTAAATTTCTCGCTGATTGGGTAGTAATGTATTCTTCATTTAACGTCAATCATTTCTACACTATAATTAACTATGAATACATATACAATGTCCATATCGAAATACCATACACAGGTTTATTATTTGGTTTAATTAGGAACTTTGCTATAGATGTTACATTAGTAATTAAAACGTCTTCTTTTTACTCAACTCTTGAGTACTTCAGGCACTTTGACGCGCTCTCCAACATTATAACAAGCTTGTGAATGCATTTTAATAGGTCAATTCCTATTTCGGTTCAGCTTTGTTTAGTAAGTCGATTTATAGGCGTGATTTGTTGACGCATAAAGTTTATTAGGCGTGGTGATCTGGTGTTTCTGAACATTGTATTTCGAAGTACCCTGGCGACCCCACGGCCGGCCCTTGTTTAGAGCATATTACGCGCTCTGTTGAACGTTTGGACACACTCGCACCACAATAAGGCGGCATGCGACACCATGCTTCATTGACTTCTCAACTTTTTGTTTGCAACTAATAAGACAGTTTCAGCTGGAATCCATTCTTCATAATCAGATCGCCTGTTTTTCTGCCAATATCGAGCAAATAAGTTTTCATTGTTGCTGCACGTTTCTTGGCGTTGAGTAAAAGGTTTTTGTTTGGTGATAGAGAAAAAGTTATGGAGTGGTTTCTATTCATCAGTTTTAATTGCAAATTACACACAGTTGCTTTTTGCGTCAGATTTTAATACTAATGATTCCATCTCCTGGATTTGTATATAAATTACTTTACTAAATCAGTTCCTTAAAGATCACAGTCTTCTCAAACTCAGTGTCTAGCGACGCTCTTGACGTTAATGTACTAAATGAAATATTATCATACAGAGCCTATTGTGAGCTCGCCTTCTAATTGCTGATGTTAATTTTTGATTTAATTAAGTCCAGACGTGGGCGGGCTGGGGCTTTGTGGGTTCAAGTGTGTCTCAAGCGGAATATTATTCGATGGACAACTAATCTGCTAGTTTAACTAACTAGCGAGAACTAGCTAAACTATTCACTGACTAATAGAAACTAGAGGTCTCTGCCTGCAGCTGAACCGGGACATTGAAATTACTGGGTCTCAATCTTATTTCATGAGCTGGTAACTCATGTGATCTTAGGGATACATAGATACATTTTTGCACAGATATTGTATTATTATATTTGTCATTTTCATACGTAGAAAATAATAGAAACTGATGTTTACTTCAATTACTTTGAATATTAGCATAGCAATGGAATTGCCTTTCCAAAATAATGAACTAACAACCTATTACTGTATTGTAGAGAAATCAATAACTTTAGACTGAGTCAAAATCATTTGTATTAAACATGCCCGTTAGCTGAAGTGCTTTCTTCAGACGGGCAGAACGCGTTACGTCGCGGTCAAATGCAGTCCTTATTCGTCGATCCGTGACCCCGCGACCCGCCAATTCTGATGAGTCACCCTTCCTGACTTAAGAATTTGAGGCCCCTGTGACTAACACAGAAAAAACCAACCATTGTCTGACCACAACGCCCTCGTAACTCGCCTTCTTAAGTTGTTCAATTTTACGACGGCTTTAAGACATTTCAAACTTGATTGCCGGGGACTTTTACAGCGGGAATAAATACTGATGCGGCTTTCGATGATAAACTGCGCCTTTTACGATGTGTACCTTGGTTAAACGAATTCATATTTCATTGACTGCAACGGGCTTTGGGTATATTTTTAATTCTGTTATTAGTCTTTTCATCTCCCTTGGGCAATTACTTGGAGACAATCCTCTCTTCTTAGCATGTTTTACTATAGTAATTTTACTTTTACGAGTTATATTTTAGAATACGAAGATCCGAGTAATCTCTTAGAATTGTCAATATATTATATATGCAATATAAAAAGAAGTGCATGAAATAAGCAGCTAATAGCGGGTAATCCTACTTTGTACAATTTCCTGCTATGCATATCTTGGCACTGGCCGTTTAAACTTACAGAAAACTTAACACCCGTTTGGTACTATTTGCTAATAACATGTAATCTGTGGGGCAATGGAGGAACAGCTTAATCTCGTCATCGGCGTCTCGCCCCGCCACCACGTGTGGGAAACCCACCCGAGCGAGACGCCGGCCCGTAACTACAACTTGAAGTACAGAGCCGTAACTTGAGTTCTATTCCAAAAGAAAAAGACATAAGCAACTTCCGGACATTCGTGAAACTTACCAAAAACATGATTCACGCATATTCTGTTCTTTGCAAGCTGTATCCGATGTTTTCGACCGGCATTATCAGAAAGACCTTTTGCTATAGCTGGCAGGAAGTAGATTTGACCAAATTTCATTGAATTGAGGACACACAACAGACATGGCAGAGACACACCAAGTTCAAAGAGAGAGATTTATCCCGGAGCACAACCCTTCGATAATGCAACAAATTTAAAAAAGAGTTTCTACCTTCTGTAGGCTTATTATTTTATTGCCAGTGGTTCTGACGATCTAATTACTGCACTTGAGGCGCTCGGCCGGTCAAAGGTAACTCTCATGCGCAGGAGTATTCAATATTCATTATAACAACCCTGCAATAAGGAAGGACAAGGAGTAGGAAACGAAACGCGTAATTTTATTGTTACGCGACCTCTGTGTCCAGTTTATAATTATAAGATCCCCATTCCTTTGCGTTGTTAATTTGATATAAGTTCTATTGTCCTGTTAATTATTTTCTACTCGTCGTTACTGGATTCAACTCTTATGGGAATTTGTGGAAAGTCTCACGGGATCTTAAATAAAATGGCGTTATATATTGTATATCCATTAGAGCTTTATAGCGATACATAACTAACGCTTAACGTAACCATTACCAAATTAATCATTTGTTCCAAAATCATCTGCGTGGCCACGACATGGTCGTAGGTATATACTCGTACTATTAATGCACATTTCACACGAGCTTGTTGTAAATACTTACGATGACTGCACAATATACACAACTCTTCAAAATCACATTACAATCCAACCCAATCTATAGCCACATAATGAAACGTTTTCTAAATTTGTATAAAGATTTATTGAAATAGCCTGGAGAGAAGTTATTGAAATAGCTTGAGTGGAGAATTGTCTCAATTTATTGAGAGCATTGCTGTGGGAGCGCGGTTAAATCCAGCTTCCCTGTTTGAAACGCATTTCATATTGCGGTCGCGGAGCCCGCAGCTTCTGATTGACTATGAAAAACATCTATTATATACACGGTCATTGAATACTGCTACGAGGTCCCTGGATTTCAGGCAGGTAGGTCACCCACATATTGGTCGAAAATTATATCTTGATATGAAGGCCCCAGATTGTATCTCTTCGGCAGGTCATGGTGGAAAATGATCTTTTTCCGTCTTGGTTGAGTTGAGTTAGTATTCCGTAATACAAGTCTAAAATTTACTTTCGGGCTAACTTAATCTGTATGATTTCATTATTGAAATAAGGAAGTAGTACTTCCACACGTTCAAATCTTGCTTTCGAGTTACCATCAAGTCACACCAAAATGCAGGGTACAAATTACTATCATACCAGAAGTAAGATGATCTTATCAGTAATGTAATGTAGATATGTGTATTGTTGAGTCACTATTTTTGCTAGATGTATTCAGATTCAGTTCTCCCATTTCGTCTTAAATATCAGTGAACTGGCAGTGTTTAGGCAAAATGGAAATTGTTTATTGCCTATTATACTAATGGTTTGTAACAGTTATCCTATGAAATCTATTTCTCCTCAATAAATTAAACATCGTCATAAAGTTTGACCGCGGTCTCGTCTCGTGTGATTATAGCAGTCACGACATCTTGACTGGTCCACTCGCCCCATTCCATAACTCCCAAGTGTACCAGGCCGCATCCGTAATAGTTTCCTAATATGAACGTCTAGCTACGCTGGCAATGAACTCTGTGATGTACTGTACTTTTACATTACGTACTCTCTAAGATATCTATCATATGGTTCCCTGACTTTTGTATTAATTGTAAACTTTACCTATGTAACATGGATACTTTCATACTAATATTATAAATGCGAAAGTCTATCTTTCTGTGTCTACGCTTTATCGTCCAAATTGGCTGATTTCAATAAAATTTGTTAAAGAAAGAATGTTTAACTTATGACTCATAGAACATCCATGTCTGATTTGTCCCTATATATTTATTTATTCAAGGAGTGTTGGTCTCAAAACTCAAAATAAAAATGTCATAACAATTGAAAAAAAAACTACTACTACTTACTTTTTTTTTTAAATCGTGAGCACGTGTGAATCTAGCAAAATAACACCGTCTCCCACGAGCGGTCACCGGCGCCTGCGCTGGACACACGACTTGAGATCATCGTGAGAAACTATCTGCTGTCGCGGTTCATAGGTTTCTTCTGTAGTACGGCCAACTGCAGCTACCTTCCTAACTTCACTGGAAATTCGCCGCTTTTACTGCCTCATTGAGCACAATACTGTGGGTCACTTGATGTGGCGTTGACTGTTCAATCATCTTAAAATAATTTAATTTGCAGATAAAAAATATATGCTGTTAGCGGCTTTTATTGATGTCACGATATTTAGTATATTTTAGTTAGGATTTTATTTTTAAATTTAGGGATTATTGGGAAACCTTAATGTTGGCAGAAATCAACAAAAACTCAAACTAGACATCGTCATCTTTTGATATTAAACACAATTTGTAAACATAACATGTGTGATTTTTATGAATCTAGAGATTGGGCTACTTCGGTGTCTTCGTTCCCGAACATACAAATATTGAGATCTTTGCATCTAAGCCTTGCAATACACAAAGTTATTTAACGTGCTAGATATGTTTGTCTTTCCTTTGCACGTAACACGGTCCGAGGTATTTTATCTCAACAGTTAGGGGCCACATCACATCCAAGAGAAAGCCTTTTCGATCTGGGCCAATGATTCATCTCCCATTGTATAGATAGTGGTTAGCAGGGAGCATTCCTGCACGCTCTAGTTTTGTGAAGGTCGTGCCTGTACCGTTTTTGTGGGCCTCAAAAATGGGATAACCATTCGATACCACCCCTATAGACAAAGCCAGAAGAAGATTTCTTTAAAATTTGATCAGGTTTAGTCTAATTAGGCCATTTAGTAATAAAATTAATAGTATAATCCTTCCTATATATTATCACGCCTTTCCCATAGGGTAGACAGAGACAATATATTCCTTCTTCTTGCTTTGGTTATATAAGTATCTACTTGTTATGTAGGCACCGCTTTTGCATTCGACTGCTATTATTAACTTATAACTGATTGTGTTTTATTTTAAGAAAAAGTTGAAAATTCTCATAGTGGCAAATAAACAATCATTGTATTTATATTATTAAAACTATACTTAAACTCTCAGGTCGTTGTTCTCACACAAGGTTACAAGTAGATTTTCCTAGTAAAACTTTTAGTAATGGTTCAGATACGTGAGTCAATACAATTTGTGGAACTACACATTTTGATTAAATTTGGCCAGTTTTAGATTATTTTTTGTTTCGGAACGACTCTTAACTTTATTCAAAAAGCCCAGAGAACATGCAAGGATAGTATTCGCTAGGTAGATTACTTAGTCTCATTCTCAGCGTATCTGCTTGATAAAAGCCATATTTAAATCCGGTTGTTTAAGATCTATAAAAAAAAACCATAAAGCACGAAGACAAACCGGTCACATTTGGAGAAACTGTTTTTAATCTATAGTGCTATATGCGTGGTCCAATTCCCCGGGCATCAATTATGTAAATCACAGCGAGAAATATATAAAAGATTTTATTTATAGCCATAGAAATCTACTGGGATGTTTGTCAGACTTTATGAAGTGATTTGAATATAAAACTTTATTTGTTTAGCCAATGATCGACCTCCAACAGAGATTGTGAAACTAGATCACTTTCAAACTATCAATTTATTTGTATTATTTTGTACAAGCTTGTGTATTTGATTTAAGGCCAGAAATAATGATAGCGTAGTTGAGATCGTAATCAATTTGTGTAAAATATAGTCGTTAATAACTTCTATTGAATGTTTTTCGTAGATAAATCCCACGAGCTAACAAGGGTTTTGTTTCATAATCTAAGCGGGTTAATGTCGGAAACGGTTACTGTTAAAGTAATAGCTGAATTATTGGCATAATCACTGACACGCACAGTTTGTTTCGTGGTTGAAATTAGGACGGATCCAGATTTTCTTTTAGGAAGGTAAAATTTTTTGTATTAATAAATAGAAAAATTCAAAACAATAGAAAATTTAAATGTTTAAAAAGGTTTCACATGTAAATTGTGTTTCACAGACTTTTTTTTATCTATGTTCTTACTCAGCCATAGAGAGTCGGATCCTAGATTCCGCCTATCCTATCAATGTGCAACACTACATTAGCATTTTTTTACCGCAATATCATGGTGCAATCCACATAAATACACGGTACACAAAACACCCAATGGGGGTGTGCCAAAGTGCGGCCAAAGTGCGTGTCCCCCTTAAATCCGCCATTATTGAACTCAGTTTTGTGAATGGCGGTGTTTGTTGGTGTTACGCTGTATTGTCGACGGTTTGCGTGAGAATTCGCAGCAGACACCCGCATAGCTGTGCTGTTACTAGATAGATAATCTGGGAACATATTTTTAGAACAATGGCGCCACCTACGTGGCTCGGCTTATTGGAAACAAGTGTATCGACACGGTAGTGATTGTTTGTTTCGCATGGTTTGAATTATCCGATCGCATGGCGATAAATTTGAAAATAGGAGTCATACATTGATTTTTTTTTACATTTATCAACTTGACAGAATGCCAAATAGACGGACAACGAAGTGATCCTATAAGGGTCTGTTTTCCTTTTTTGGTACGCTACCCAAAATATATCATATTTTGCTCTTACCTATACCATAATACTGATGCAATTTTACTGATCAAAAATAAATTATGTTTATATGTACGAGTACATAAGTTTAAATTACTGCAAGATTATTTCGTTAGCTTTTCACATCAACATGAGAAGCTCCTGCAGTAAATAAACATTTTTATTTCTATTAAAAGATGTTCTATTAAAAGTTGTTGCTAATACTATCTTCCAAGAAGTCTATTATCACAATACCTGTCGTGTGTATAAAATTACCATATATTGCATTTTATGTTACTCAACACCTATTTGTATTCGACGGACGCACCCAGATACGACCTATGTATGAACTCTACATATATATAGGTATACCTACCTGAGTATGTTACGTGTGTTGTTTTGTTAAGCAATATAACATAAATTGTGGATAAATGTAATTATTATCTTTCACTATTGAAGATTGAAGTTAATATTCTTACAAAAATTATGTTTGCAATACAATGAATGATATCATCTGCAATAGAAATATTTCATAGGTAATTTTTAAGAAATTTTAGCAAATAAATACGTACAAAATATTTGAAAAATATAACGTGTTGAAACGCCTGATTCGTTGTGTAGTGACTGAGAGATGTAACCGCATGTGTATTTGCTATACGCAGTGTTGTAGGAGCACATATTTTTGTTTAAATGCCTCAGTATCTTTGTGTAATTTTCTTCCCTAGAACTTATGATGGAATTTAACTTAGTGATTATTCTTGTAAGAAACATTTTTTATGGTAGGCTTTTAATATTCCGGTTGTTATTATTCACAAGTTTTAAGATCTCAGGTACAACATACATACAAAAAATATTATCGATAAATCAATCAATCATAGGTATATTTATTTGCATAAAATGTAGGTACATAATAATATTATATTGACTATACAATATATTATACATTTTACCTCTGACAAAATGAACTAAATTTAATATATAAAGTTAAGAAAACAAATTGCAGTTTGCAAATAATACCTATCTATATTTCAATATGTTTAAATTTCCTTAACGGTAAACGAAAGGCTTTTGAAAGAAGTTAGCACTTAGCACTTCCTCTTGTAAAACCCGTTCCTTTACTACGGCTTACTACAGAGTCAATAACACCATATAGCGTGCTCCAACAAGCTATAATAAACTTTATATATTGTAGATAAGATCTAATTTGCTTTCTTCTAATGTCTGAAGGCTCCAAAAAACTCTAGATGAGAGATACTTTTATAGACAGAGATAGAACCGGTTAGACACGTTCTTAGTCTTTGCAAATGGTATTATTATAAAGCTAGTGTTAATGGCATAGAAATAAAAACCTAATCTATTTTCCGAAGAGTGCCTATAATTTAAATTGACATTAAAGAATAATAAATTAAAGGTTTAGTGTGTTGTTATTACAGTTTAAAAGGGTTTAAAAGACATTGGCAAATAAGTGAATTTAACTAAAGACAATTTTTATAATTTCTGTTACATCAATTCATTTTATTATATTTCAATTACAATTGGTGCTATAAAATATTTGTGAAGATGATCATATAATATCAATTAAATTTCTTGTGGAAGGAAAATGTCGATTATCTTTTTTTTATATTTCTAAAGCAGGACCGTAGATCATTATCATACCTAAATAAGTGTTATATTATTATTACTACCTCACATCCAATTTTTGTACAAAAAGATTTAAATTGCTTTTTTGTTCGATCGTGCCAAGGGTCGAACGGGGAGCGAGAAGATTATGTTACAAAAATGGAACAAACCTATCAAAGGATTAGTCAAAGAATGTTGTGTTAAAAATATTAATCAGATTATAATCAGATTGATTTGATTACGGAGCTTAATCTTCTTTATTTTTTTTTATAAATCTTTGTAAATATCAAAGAGAATAGAAACATGTCTTTATTTTCCTTCATAAATACCTATTTGAGTTTACATAAAGTAGGTATTTATCTGTGCTAAATATAATGTTTAGTCTCACACCGCAATGCACCAGAAATTACAATTATGCTTATGTCAGTTAGCATTGAATAATTAATTATAATATGTTGCTAGCACACAGTCAAGGTTTTGTAAATCTAATGAAGAATGAGACTGGTTTGATTAGAAGGGAATGTACGGACAGCTATGATAAATTATAAAAAGAACTCGCTAAGGGAGTAATTAACACGTCTGTTAATTACATATTCTTGGTCAGAGTATAGTCATAGCACAAAAATATGTACATGTAAATCTTTGTAAATTAGAAAATTATAATGCCAACGCTCATAGCGTACACTAAGCACAAAGTTTGCTAGAGGACGCAAACAGAAATAAGCACTAACAAATACTCCCGGAACTGAAGAAAAATATAGGTGAAAAGAAGTCAAAATATTTGCCTGCGCTGGAAATAGTATTGAACACATTCAAATAGAGGACTGGATTGATGACGTTCCACGGAAATTGTCAAAATCTATTATTAACGCCGTCATTGCAGAAGTCTATGCATTATAACTTTTGCAGTGGACTATACAATCATGTGTACATTTTCGTTGAACATGCGTGGCGTCACGTGTTTTTGTCTGCAATCCCTTCTGCGTGCTCCGGTGAGAGGAATGTGGATTATGAATGTAAGGTTTCTTAATCGACGCATTTAGAGCTGGGCGATGAAAATTATGTCGCCTCGTTTGCCACAAGCCGCAAAATCTTACAATAGAACAACTATTTCCATCCTAACATTTTTGGCTTAGAAAATCCCGTGAAACACAAAATCTGCAAATGATAGTTTAAAACCCAAAACATCTCGAAGCAAATACGCTTTTTCTTCGAGGTGTTTTCCTCTCTATATAAGCAACTATAAGTTTTTAGACATCAAGGTCTATAGACGGTATTCGAGGAAACAAAATAAGACATAGAACTGTTTTATTTCCATAACAAAAGCCAGGTGTTCATAGGTGCGCCGTCCAATATCAGAGATTTGTTCAAAACTTGTTTAATGAAACCTGCAATTTGTGACTAAATATAAATAGGTGGCCATGTTGCCAGCGCCGCTTCTCACCTCACTCTCATACAAATTAAGATGAACCCAGAACTGGCACGACTTACAATATTGTTTGAGAAAAATAGTTACTGAAACTTTCAATAAAATTTTCATAACTAATTTTTGACCTTTTATGAAATGACTTTTGAAAACCCTTGATTAGTATTGTATTTTGAGTATTTGAGAGATTCTGAGTACATTGATTACGGTAACTAAAGTTTTTATTAAAACGATTTATGGTTCAATCAGTCCAATCACATATCCTATAATATAACATTGGTTTTTCTTTAGACATTCAATCATAAAATTTAAGTGTACACTAAACTTTATACTCGTAAGTAACTCTTATATACTCTCTTTAACTGTGGTTCTCTAACTAGAGTCAGGTATAATTGGGCCGACAACCGCGTACCAATTACTGAGGAATGAAAATAAGTTAAGGTTCTGTAACAACTTATTTTATTTTGTATTTGCTCTAATGAGCCTGATTCATCAGTTGTTGACTAAAAAACTACTGCACGGTTTTGCATGCGGTTTTCACCAATAGATATGGAAGGAGATGTGGTTCCTGACCTTGTTTAGGTGTATAATTTATTATGTTTTTACCCGAGCGAAACCGGGACGGGCCGCTAGTTCAGTGTAATTTGAATTTTGTATGCTTTTTTAAATGTTTTATTACTATTTATAAAAACGTGGTAACAAGACTTTTATTATAAACTCATCTGTAAATTGCATCTTTTATCGTCTGTAATAGGCATTTCTGCGAATAATAAAGAGGGAATGCCCATATAAGGATAATTATAAACCGAAGATTGCTTGAACCTCATATAACAACACGGATCTCATAGTAGAGTGATACTTTCCTTGCACGCAGACTCACGCATTATACTGTATGTCTGTATATATGTACGTAAGTATTATGTTTTATCGCACGTGCGCAGAGACAAAAGACAAAAGTCACTTGACACCATTGTGCTGTGGTGAGTAGCACATGAGTACAGATTTATTGTTACGTATTAAATTTATGAACTGTACTTATACCGTGACATAGTGTAAGTTTTACGATTATTTTTGCTTTAATCACAAAACTGGACAAAATCCTGTCCTGTATTTTTTTCACAAAATGCTATCAACAACGATATTCTGTCATCCCCAATTTATATTAAACTTTTATTTTAAGTTTTTTCAACATATTTATCGCTGATCCATGCAAAGATTTTAATAAAATTTAAATAGGATAAATAATATGTAAGTTTAATAAAAAAAATAGTATCCATTTTTTATTTAAATTAATTTATTATTTACTTTTAATTTTTAATTTTAACTTATAGTACTTTATGTTGTAAATACTTTTATATAGATAAATAAACTAATGCAAAGATACATCAAGTACAGTTGCAGTATTGGCTAAAATAATACTTGCACAGCATATTGCGATTTATATAAATTGTGTCACATTACTATAAATAGACTGTCTAAATTTAAACATAATTAATTACGTAGCTTGTTACAGCTACTGGCAGCTAAAACATCAATCGTATAAAAATATAAATTAGAACACATTTTCAGGTTAAAAAAATGAAAGCGAATTCGAAATATTTTTATTTCTTTTTCAACACGTGAATCTTATGATGATAATGTATCTTAATCTATCTTATAATGACTTATTGACGCCAAATTTTTACTTATAGCAATGTCTGCTGTAGTCACCGCCAACTTCCAATGCGCATGTGAAGAATCAAAAGATGAAAAATAATAATTTATTATAGAAAATATCTGAGTACAATAATTGATGTGGAACATGACGATAAAACAATTTCTGCCAGATATTAAATCGCAAGGTGTTTTCGCCTACCATTCGTTGTGAAGCTTTTATTCGTGGATCATCTCGACTTTAAAAAGCTCCCCTTATTTCGGTAGAACTTTTTTCTTGCGGCCACCTGCGCACGGGCAAAAAAACGAGCTCAGGTAGACGGATTATTATCTTCGATCCGAATTCGTTCTTTGCGCCTTATTCTACTTTACAATGGATTAATTTTTAGGCTGTGTTTGTATGTTTTTAATTGATCGGTTTATCTACAATTTGAGTTCAAAGTACTAGGTACCTATTTCGAATGACAGTGCTACCAAAAATGCATGTCTGTACGTACCTTTAGCAAAATTACATAGTTTTTATGGGTCTGATATCCTTATTATGGTGATAATGTTTTGAACACGAACAAGACTTTTCGGCTCACTCGTATTTACAGTGTCGTGGTATATCGAGTAAAATGAAGTAATTTTTATCACCTCACTATCCAAAAGAATTATACTAATGTGAAATAGGCTCGTCAGATAACAGCCCATGCATATGTATAAATAGGCGGCGTAAATAACGTGAGTATCAAATTGTGAAATGCTGCGATGGATATCAGCTTGGCTGTTTTATTAACACATTTGAGATACTGAGATGTTTGTCTTGGAGATAAAAATGTTTAAATTTATATTAATATTTCGAAATTGGAATCCTATTGATTCTGTAAAATTAATTCACAATCAAATTGAAACAAAAATAGTATTTTGAAGTCGAAACTAAATATTCAAAATTATTAATAGAAACGTGAAGATCGGAAATATCATAGTACTTAAAATAGAATTGGTTGGCATAAAAATAAAACATAGGTTATAGACACGATAGAGTTTAACCTTTGTATTCTTACTTACAATTACTCTGAGAAATTGTAAAAAACTGTAATTTCACATTCCATATAAATATCGTAATTATAAAAACATTATACTTATCCCTATTCCCATCGTCCCGCGGGCAACGGTGTCCGAAGAACAAAATGGCCGACGACGTGACCCCCTCGTAGCGTGGTTTCCCTTCGTAGCCGCGGGCGGCGCTCGCGTCAGCTAGTTCCGTACTACGCCGTCGCTACGCTAGCGGCGCTAGGGTCGCAGGCTTTGCGCTTGCGCTGCGTTTCTCTCACACTCCCACGTTCGCCGCCTTATTGTGTAGTATTGTGCTGTGTACACACGCGTGTGAAGTTTCAGTTTTTCACACGGACTAAGGACTTTCGCGATGAAAGTAGCGTAGTGTTGTGATGAGAATCATGTTTTGGTGACAATTGACTGGATTTTAAAATGACTAAAGCGAAGACCACTCGGCACAGTGCTCTCTACCACAGCGCGAAGGTGAGCCCTTCACTATAGAACTTGTTTATTTACTAAATTAACTATTTATTATGCATGTTTAGTTGATAAATTTATTATAGCATTGTTAATCCTACTTCAAGATTTTGCCAAATGAAATTCACTGTTATGATCACGTAGCGTGTTATTTATGCTAATTCGTACTTTGTAAACAATGGACTATACTTTCGTTTTACTTAAGATGGTTTGAAATCATGTATGTATACGTATATGGAGATGCGGCACAATAAAATGTTCCCTCCTAAAATAGCCTGTAACCCGAGCCAGGCCGGTTCCTCCGTGGTGGATCTTGATCCCTCCTCTCCCGCGGCCCTCCGAAGCCTCCAACACATTTATTCAAAAAAGAACGATCGCATCCAGCAGTATGCCTAAAAATTTCAGAGAAAATTCGTACTTTTTGTAATTTTTCAAATACACTGTCTCATCTTGTCATTTGTTTACATTTATAATATCGTATTATTATTGAAGCAATAATCAATGATACACGATACAAAGAAAACTAATTGCAGCCTCTCAAAATCTGACATATACTACAACGCTTCGAAGGCAGGAGCAAAAGACATCAACGCTCCGCGAGTGAAAGAGAGGACGAACTTGAGTGTAGTTTTCCCGGTTGAGGAAACGAGACGGATGTCGCCTTTAGTAATTTTGTTTATAATTACGTGCCGGGATTTTATACATAGCTACAGGTAGTGGTCATTGCACGGATGGCCGAGCTCCCCTTTTCGAAGGGCGTAGGGATGGCCTAACCTTGCGTTTTGTCAATGTATGTGAAACTTCTAGCGTTTGACTTTAGGGTCTTTCGTCGCGGCGGGTGAGTGCTAATGATGCATGAATCGAACGATTCTTTTACTCATCCTTTTAAACTAATTTCCTTCATTCAAATTGACGATTTAACTAAAAAAAATAAAGTAGAAAAAGCGTGAGCGTGTCGTGTAATCAGAGAGGTTCTAGCGAAAATGTTAAATTATAATTCATTTTTAATGAGGATAGACTCGTAAGATGTAAAAAGTAAATTAGCCGAGTGTTCTGAGAAATTGAGCACACGTCGGAGCCTCGAGTCGAACCTGCGACCGGTTCCAAGAGCTTGCGGTACTCGGCTACACCTATAGGGTTGCCATACGTTTCGTATATTTTGGCAATATATTTGACCGTGCCATCCCAAATTACGTTGTGTCTCGTATTTCCACTTGATGTAAGAATTGTGTTATCAATATGATGATGATTTAAAAAAATGTTTATTCGCCAATAAATTGCAAAAATTAATTTTCCCAAACCAGCTCTAGGGTAATCATGCTGTGTGTGACCTAAAAAGTGTCACCCGTATGTCCCGTATTAGTTAATAGAAATTATGGTAACCCTACCTATACTACACTCTACACCTCAAACCACTTCAGTGGTTTTTGTATGTTGCCCTCCAGACCTCTAGCCGCGCAAAAACATCTCATTATACATACGAGTGACCATGGGTTTGTGTCGCCTTACAGTAAAAAAATTTCTTAGTGAAAAAACTAGACTATGTAGTTTAACATGGTTACAAATTACTACAATTGTGACATTCATCATAAAGAAGAGACATAAGACGCCTTATATAGTCCAGTAGAGAATTAAGTCATAAAACAGACTTTTATAAGACTTCACGCACCTCCAGTAGTAGTCCAAGCAAATAATATAAGCGTGCACACTTATTCTATCTTTCCTTGAAAAATAACGAAAAATTGATAGAAACATATTTAATCACATTTATGATAATTACAACTCCAAATATGATTGATGGTTTGGAAAAATACTTAAGATAATAATTAATCATGTGCCGCAAACTAACTTTCCCGAAGAATCACACGGCGAAATGTAAAATGTACACATATCTACAATTCATATGTTATTACATGTAATCAATCACATTGCATGTCCGTGTGTCTATCTATGACTATTGTAACCTAGTACGAAAGACCTACATTTTCACAAGCGTTATGAAATAGTTGATAAAAAATTGTGATGAACTGCAAATAGGGTCGGGTTTTAAATTGCACATAATATTACTCAAACATTGTGTTTCTTGCTGTATTTTAACAGGCTTTTAAGGTTCTTGCTCTCCATACAATATTTGCCAAGGAAAGGAGCAGAAAAATTTTGACGACCTCTGGGTCTTAGATGTTTGTCTATATATGTATATGTTATAAAATATAGTATCGTTGAGTTAGTGACCCATAACACAAGTTTCGAACTTATTTTGGGCCCAATTCAATCTGTATGATTTGTCCATACATATTATTTTATATTAAGGCACAATTTGAGGAGAAGTTGAGGGGCACTCAAATTGCACCTATCAAAAAAAGCAAACTATCTAACTGTATTGGTCTACGTATGTGCTGTACGGAAACACGAGTATTCGCAGTACCAAATTTGGCAAAGCCTAAGCACATCAGTTGCCTAATCCGACCCTGGTGAAAAAGTTGATGAACTCTATGACGTGGGTGATAGTTATAACCAATGTGTAATTGACACTGTTCTGTCTGATTCGAGAGTGGGTGTCATTCGATGTGTCCAATCCAGTGAGTCAATGTGCACGTGCTTCTATGCATAATAGATAATATTATTGGACACTGATACTGTACATATGTTATTGCATATTTGCACGCTATCATCATTTTGTTATTAGGACTGCTTGTTCTACGCCAATATTTTAACTGCAACGTGCTATAGACGTCGACATTTTTTTGCAGTTAAAACTCATGTATTATATACAAGAATAAATGATGATTATAATTTACCTGAACTTGGCAAGTGCACACATCGTTTTGATAGACTAGTAAATTATTAAAATATGGAGGTGAGTCGTTTCCGTGGGGGAAATGCACCGGCTATAGTTTGATTCAAATTCGTTTCCGTCGATTTATTCGCTGATAGTACACCTCACCTCGCGTAGAATTAATATGATTCGACAACTCATCCGTACTACGTACGATTTTTGACACGCAGCAACAATATTGCAGGTTACGTATTTCAAAAGATGCGAAATATATCTAAAAATCATTGACTTATGTACAAAATTCCAATATCGTACTCGCGATAGGAATCTTGACATTATTAGAATTAGTCATTAAGGTTGAACGTCTATACAGATTTTGAAAAAATACTATGTGATCTTTTCAATGTAAATCTCCTTCACGGTTGATTGTAATCAGTAACAATATTTTGAACAATTTTAGGTATTATGTCGACATAACGCATCTGCATGTAATCCACAGATCCAAACAGATTATAGACAATAAATCGTGCGAGCTCTCGTCTTCCCACGCGACCCACTGGCCGTCAAATCGTGGTTTTTCTTAGCATTATAAATTCAATATGTCCCATGCTTCACTGCCTCCCCTACTAGACCCACTCGCACAAAAACGTGTGTTAAATGATTCCTATATCTCTGCGTTTATGTAGAAATGCATTTAGTACTTACATTATAGTCTAGATTTAGTTTTTTATTGTTACTATTTTGTTTTCAAGGTCCACTTGGATTGCTTCATTGAAAATAATGTTTGCTTAACGTCGTAATTTATTACTCATAAAAACTATTTTCAATTGCATGAGCGATTTTCGGTTTCATTTTCTCTGTAAAGAAAAGTCATAAAAGACTGTAAAATACAACTATTTTAATGATTTAGAACAGTTTACTCAAATACTACTGTATTATCAATCAGTATGTTACAGTCACTGACCCATTTCGTGTTGTCATAAATATAGTTGTTATTTCCATTTTTGATTTCGATGTGTACAATTTCCACTGATTTGAACAATGGAACGAATTTTACGTCGAGTAGTACAACCATTTGGTTAGCGAATGTGTGTGTGTTAGTTCAAAGTTACCTTTGAACCGTGTCTGCGAAGTCCCGTTAGTTACAGCCGTCAGTCTAAGCGCCTTGCTCAGTAAATGAGCTGAGATATGGCGTATGATTACTGGGTTTTGGCACACGTGCGCGGTTTTATAGTCTGCGGTAGCTGATGTCATTTCAGATTAAAAATTTTCTCGTATATGATCGTAATTTACTAAAACGTCCATGTCGAGCTCTACGAAAGTTATTTCTTTTGTTTTAATGAGATTTTCATCCCTGAAATGCAATCTTGAATTTATTTTTATCATTTCGCTTTTAGTCTTATCATATCTCCATTTCTTTTAATTTAAAAATTTAGACATTTTCTTGTCATCGCTATTTTACACATTGTCTGATAAAAATCTTCTTGCATCTACTGATCCAAAATTACTAGAATTATTCTTATCAAATCCACTGATAATTTATCTCATAACATACACCTGCAAATGCCCAAGTTTTTTTCTTATCAGTACGTAAACATTGAAAGAAACTTTGTTCTCGAAATTGTTGTATTTGGTTCCTTATCTTTAGCTCGGCCTCTCTTCCATTAGCAAGAAACTTTATCTGTCTGTCACGCGCCCAACGAAATATAGGACGTGTTTACATGGCCCTTGTCAGTCACTTAACATTCGTCGTCGTCGGAAAATATCGATATTAGTACCTTCCTATGCACAGTGTGAACTCTGCCTTACATCTGTTTGTTTGCCTTGTCTTTATTTGAACGCTCAAAGCTTTTATAGAGTACAACGAAATCTTCACATCTCTCCGATAAAAAAGTGGACATTTTTCGTTCAAACAACTTTTCTTTGTATTGCAGACATGCTTTTTTATGTAATGGTTTTGATATAAATTTAAATCTGTTAGCACGGTTATATACAATTGTTCTGTTATATTAGCGTTGCGATGTTTGCCTTGTGTTTGCTTGATATCGGTAACAATCTGCGTCACGATATTACGATGCCATCGTTTAACGTAATACTCCTATCTATTATGTAACGTAGCGAAAAGTAGTTCTTTTCAATCATGGTTTATAGCGTAAAAAATATATTTTTTAATAAATTTTCCTTCGTCGACATAAGTACGAACGAATAAAAACCTTCGACAAAAAATACCAAGTTTGAAATCCACTCACATCATCGCACTAAACAATTATTCCGGTTTATTTATTTCAACCTTATCTATCCCATGCAAATGCATGAGGTTTACTTGAAAATTCTAAAGAAACACTGTCTCTAACAGTATTTACGTGTCTGTGCCCAAAATCAGTACTTGTTCACTTACGAATACGTTTACATGATAATGATATGTACGATTTTGAACTGTATGATGTTGTCAATAAGGTTGAAAATTAGAATGTTATTTGTATCATAGTATTAGGTTGCAACGCTACCGGCGACGTGCTCTGCTTGTGAACAGCATCTGTCGTCTTTCCGTTGTGAATATCCTATTCATTGTTAGTTACGTGGTTTTCTTGGATTTAAGGTGAAGTAAAGATGCAGGATCAAAAATATTGAATTGTATACAATATTCAACTTCTCTCATATTCAGTATCATAGAAAACGTTATTGTTTATATATTGTTATGACGTTTACACACATATAAATTCAATAAACAATGGAGCAACCTCATGAGGGAAAACAATATGACAAAGGCTTAAAATAAAATTTAAGAAGCAGTGATGATCAAGACGAATTGCGACAACAAGATACCTATTAACATTCAGGACATAGTTATTTTGGCAATAATTGTGATAATGAACAAAATTATCAAGCAACCTATAAACTACATTTATTTACAAGTCAATGCGTCTCCCAAACCACATACGCATAATTGCAACAATACTCAAAATTAAAATAAAACAGTAGATTATGAGAGCATCATTGTTAGCCGACCATCTGCCGATAACCAGTCGTGTCCACCTGCCTGCGCCGAAAACCTTCGCGAAAAACTGCACGCGGCTCGAACAGGTGAACTTGCTGATGTCGCCTTGTCTACTCGGCTATGGGGACCTTTAAATAGCTGTTTTACACATGTTTTGTTGAATTTATATGCTGTAGATATAAGTTGTATACCTACGAGTAGTATAGTTGAAGTGAATTATGGGCTACTTTCAATTAACTAAGTATTAAAGTATAATATAATTCGTTGGCTTTAGTAGTCAAAACTGGAGGAATTGCGAAGTTTTTTATTAATGAGTTTTGAACAATGTGTGTATCTGTAAGGTTTGCAAGTTAATTTGGGATAATATATTCCATGGCTACTTACACTAATTAAATTTATCCCATGTGAATCCTTCCGCATGTGGAACTCAGGCTGTTTATTTCTTTTTACGGACGCCATTATCTATCATTAGGATATATTTGTGTGACTACTTTCAATTAAACGAACAAATAATCAAAAGTTAACAGAAAGCGCTAGCTATCTATCGACAACATTATTAGTTTCATGATAATGAAATCGCTGCACAATTATAATAAAGTATGTACTCAATATGTACATACTTTACAATATTTATAACATATCGATATCGTAGTATCTAAGCTGATTTGAAGTTCGTCACAAATCTTCGTCAAGATCAATGTCTAATATTAAAACGAGATCAGTGGGCGGCAGGAAGTGTGTTGGCGTCACGCGGCCGTTATGTGCAACCGATAGGTTTTTCTATTTCTCCTACGTCCGAATATTAGAACAAACATGTGTTGTTTTTGGATAGTGCCATTGAGCTCTTATTGTGTCTGATTATACGAGCCATTACATCACTGGATGTAGTGGGAGGTGAATAGTTTTCACTGCTAATATTAGTTTCCACCACATTATCAATCTTTTGTTAAGTAATGAGATTTTAGGTCAAGCCTTCCTTTTTGTTGAACCAGAATGGCTATTGAAATAACTAAAAGCAATATTAGAACCGTAAGCTATGCGGTCGAATATTGGCATCACTATTAATGTATCACATAAATATACATACGTCATAAGCTTTGTGGCTATGACATGGAATTAGTAGGTACTCCAAGGTAGGTGCCAAGTACTTCCTAAATCCATGGGCTACGATTAAGTGATGTGAAACATGATTAATTGACATATACATCCCCTTTTACAACATCCAGTTTTTTGCGATGTCAGACGGTCGGCACCTGACGACGCGTGCTCAAGACGTCCCCACCATATTCTGAAACTGCCATATTGACATATGGTTGACGATTAATATCACTTATTTATGGAGATATTTCGGCGCTAAAATGGATATGTGGTCCCATTATCAGATCTAAAATAAATTTAATGGAATTTATAATGGCAAGTTCTAATTCTTTCTAAGGATTGGACAACTGAATAATGATTTTGAAAACTGATAAAAGTAATGGTAGACGCAAAGGTATATTTACCTGTACCTAAAATCGAGCCTTTTAAATATTTTTTATTGTAAACAATTATTAAGTGATAATTAAGTTATTTTCTAGAG
Source organism: Plodia interpunctella (assembly GCF_027563975.2). Taxonomy (NCBI): domain Eukaryota; kingdom Metazoa; phylum Arthropoda; class Insecta; order Lepidoptera; family Pyralidae; genus Plodia; species Plodia interpunctella. Next base: position 7,953,719 of record NC_071300.1, read on the forward strand.
AAAATACGCCATTACAATATAATGTAGTTATTTAATCTACAATTTAATTACTATCTATTTTGACTTGCGAATATCGATAAAAAAAATTGTACGTGCCATATTTAGAGTGTAGCTAAACTGGACTTAATTAGGTTTCCTAGTGCTGAAGAATTAAACCCACGAAGTTTTGCAGCTGCCTAGAGCATGTGCGAGTACTAGCGATGTTAAAATGTATATTTTAGTAATGGTTGATCAATGTGTTTTAATTATAATATCGCACCTGCCCCTCGAGCTGTTTCTAACTAAAAATTTATCGATAAGCTGCAGCTTATACTATTTTCCAATTTACAAATACATTAATATGTTATTCTTGGTATTGTAAAAAATATGTTTTTATGTACATGTTGAGTACATACTTTATTATAATTGTGCAGCGATTTCATTAACATGAAACTAATAATGTTGTCGATAGATAGCTAGCGCTTTCTGACTATCGTTCAACTTTTGATTATTTGTTTGTTTAATTTGAGAATGTATATGGTTATTGGAAAAATATTGAAATTTAATTACAAACGAATGGAAACGAAACATTGGGAATAATATCGTTTTTATAGACTTTAGACAATACCAGTTTTGGAAAGCATATCTATCTAGTTATGCTTTAAGAAAAAAAAAAACCAAAGCTTTCGAATACAAAAAAATCTCTAGCAAATTAAGAAGATCATTGTCACCTGTATCCCTTGCCCCAGTTAATATTAATTAAGCTTCGTAATAGACAGCTTTTATAAGCTTATTTCTCTCCGCAGGTGCTTTGGCATCTGGACGTGTTTCGGCGCAGTTTCCGCGAGCTTACTGCGCACGCCTGCCTCGGACCTTCCTCGGCGTGCATTTTTTGCGCACTCAAGGTAAGTGCAATTACTGCATCTATTTTCAGATACACACCTGACTTGCAATACATGTAGTAAACAATGTTAAGGAGACGCACCGTTGTAATTTTTCGCGGGAAAAGTTCATAACATTTTCGTAGTAAGTATACATTACACATTTTTTTCGTTACTTTTTACATATAATAAATATGTAAAAAGTAATAAATAAGTGAATTTTATTTTGTTTTTATTATTTTTTTTAATATAAGAAATATAATTATTTTATCAGGTGGCAAAAAATGTGGATGTTATTTTGTGTAAGGACGGTTTCTTCGAATTTTGTGTCTCGTTTGTGTATCGCTCCGTTAAAATTCCCCGTAAATCTGTCTGGAAACAATAGGATTTGACAAAAATCCGTTGACCAGTCCGATCATTCGACGCTGCCCGCCGTCGGTTGCAAAATAAATAGTGCAAAGAAGGATAGCATATGCACTAAATTTAATTTTCATTATTGTTACTACACTGGCTCAGTGTAAATACGCTTAATTGGTATATAATAATCGTGGATATCTAGTCATATCAGCCAGTTTTCTGAAGGTAAATCATCAACGAAGATACCTTAGGGTGCCAAAAATGAGGTAGTACGCGAAGAACTATATTTTATGTTAGCTATAAGTATATTTCTATTTCAATTGATCCATCTCTCACAAGACCCAGATGAAGAAGTAGGAAGTGTCTCTTGCCACATTACTTTGTGCCAAGCTTCAAAGAGAAAGAAAAAGGGTGACCTCGGCCGGGCAGTCAAGACGTGACCTTTTGGAACAATGGTCGCTGTTCGTATTCAAACCCCGGCCCGTCGGCTTTCGACACGTCCACAGATGAATAAGCATATTTATGATCTTAAGAGCTAAGTTTTACTTCCTAAGATGATATTGGTTTCGAAAATTTGAACTTGGAAGGTTGCTGAAATCTTGTGAAACATTAGCTTTGCAAAATTTTTAGATCAAAATGCGACAGCCCACTTAATTCTATGAGCTCTTGAAAAAACACAACCTTTGCTACTAATATTTATACGGATGACGATTAATGTATTATTCGTGAAATAACAGCATCTCCTTCTCACGTTAATTTAAGAGACATTTTATAGTTTTTATTAAATGTGCCGTATTAAATAGCTGAAACATAATAGAATACAGCTAGGACCATAAAAGTTTATGGAACGAATAACAATAGAGTATTATAATAGATAATACCATTCGAATGATACTAATACACAAGCTACACTATTTTCGGTTTCTTCACATAATAATATCTACTCAACAGAACTGAGTCCTATATAAAGATAGTACATTTGGCTCGTACTAATTTGCTGTTTCGTTTGTAACAATTTTACTGTTCGCGTAAATTGAAGCTAAGAGTTCTTTGTAAAAGCAATTACCAGGGAAATGGTTGTCTTAAAATAGCTACTTTATTACGCGATCGAAGCGAGATTCACGGGCAGACAACTTTAGTCTACCGGACCGACTGGTTCTGGAGAATAGGACAGGTCTGCCTGGTCGTGATTTAGCTATCTAGCAAAAACCTACCTAGCCAAGACTGGAATCACGTAGGCACTATGCCTTTGTTGTTCCAGAAAATGTTGTGAACAAAGTATTTTGTAGATAACGCCAAGTTTAAGAGTAAATAGGATTTGTAAACAAAAAACATAATGAATGAAAAAAGCAAAACCAAAACTTTGTTAATTTATGTTTAGGTTTATCTTGCAATGGACCATACATAAGATTAAGAGTCACTTAGGCCAACAATAAAATGAATCCAATTGCTGGATAAGCATTTGGGTTCCAAAATCAAAAGGCTCGTTGGCATCATAACGACTTTCTATTCGATATAATCTGTGGTCCCATAAACGGGGCACAGCGCACGTGTCTTTACGATGCCATATCAAGAACCAGTTTGGAGTTGGCGCGCTTTCCAGCCAATCAGAGGCCGGCTTGCGGGCGCGTAAGTTCGTGGAACTCTTGTCCTCGAACGCTATTGGACGGCCGGAGTAGTACTACTGTATACTACGTTGATGTCGTGAGTTCGTGACTCCAAATGAAAACTTTTAAGTTGTATAAACATGTATACAATGGTTGCTGATTTTGCGTTTGTTAATCAGCCAACTATTGTAATACGGCTATATAAAAATGTAAAATTAAGTAGATCTACTATATGCTTCATGCGTGCAAAATTTGGCTCTTTGATTTTTGACACATGTTCAATAGCGTGTACAAGACTCATACTGTCTCTAATTGAAATGGATACCCTATCAAATTACTGTCCTGACATGATGATCGGAATAGCTTCACTACTTCTTAGGCTTAATGATTTAGGAACAAAGCAAAGGCATTATATTTTGTCTGATACGTACGACTCCGTACGTACGAACGAGTGTACCACACTACTTTTTAGTTTTATAGACCTAGAATACCTAAATCGTGAGATCAAAGTCATGGGCGCCGGGAGTAATGCTCTGGCGTTTAAAATGGAATTTGTTTTGCGGAGTTCCGCCGGTGCATCAAAGTCAAGCCGAGACAATTAAGACCTGGCTTTCGTTTTCTGCTCAAATTAGAGAGGCTAACATTGTTGTAAATTAAGGAAAGAATACAGAAAGATCCAGTAATTAAACGATTATGAAAGAGACGGCTTCACTAAGCAGGATTAAAAGTCACACCTTAGTACATGCCATTCGTAGTGTCCTATAAGATACAGTTAGTCTATTTCTTCAACAAATTATAGAAGTAGGAATATATTGGTCCCGTAATGTAAAGTGGGCGTCGTGCTACAAAATCAATAAATTTGACATACTCTTAAGACCAAATTTAAAAATATACAGATCAAACATACTATATATACCTATATGTAGAAAGGATTACTTTTTTTGAAGAACCTGCAAAACAATACTTATGTCGGCCACACATAATTCTAAAGACAGGCTTGATGCACTGCTACAGGAAGTATCACATCTATAACCTCATTAATTAGTAAGAAGCAGTAAGAAGTCGCCAACCTGCGCATGCGCAAGTTCCGGAACAGCGGACGATAAATTGAGAGGTTCACAAAGTATAATAAACTCCAAGACACGGTCAGAGCGGTGTGACTGCGATTGAATTCAATGAAACGAAGCATCGCAAATATTTGATTACCAATTCCATTGATTGCCCTTTACTATTTAGCAACGATTTATTTCACCATTTCTCTATCAATTAGATGGATTTGCGCTCGCAAAGCACAAATCCAGTCTGTTAGTACAGAGGCGTGTCTGACCTGTGATATATTTTTAAGGTTAATACTGTGAATGCAAAAGGAAGCAAAAATTCACATACATGCGTAAAATAGAAGTAGCAAAAATAAATTTTACACGGAAATATTATCAACAAAAAATATTGAAACTGATAACAATAGCGTTGATATGGAAATAACCTATAACCAAATTTAAAATCGCATAGAATCTTAGGTGATCTACAATTTTTGCTTTCCACATGTGTATAACTGATTAACTTCCCACTTCAATAGAAAACAATCTAAAAAACTATTAACCTATAGTATAGAAAAATAGACAATAGAAATCAAAAAGAAAATATGAGGCTGGTAAGCAGACAATGCCTTCGCTCTGCTTGCTCGCTATCAACAGCTAATTAATACTTTTACTTTGGCTCCAGTTTGGAGAGCGTGTGATCTTTACTGAAGTCTGAATACATAATTTTATAACTAAAATGTAGCATAAATTAAGCCAAAACCCACTATTAGTTTTTTTGCTTGCCTGTGAACTTGGTTTTGGGATGCGCCTTCTGCGGTGCGGTGATATATAATATCCTACTGATAAGAATCTCATTTGTCATAAATCTACTAAACATTAGATCATTTCATCACCTTCTTTTATTCTTTTTTTCCATGATTTCACAACGAATATCAACAGCATTAGAAAATAAAATGTTAACAGGTAAAATAATTCATATTGGCCATTTATATGAATGACTCAAAACTTATTTAAAAGAAATAGCTAATATTTAATTTGCGCAGGTAATCTATTAGAAGTAGAACGAGACACGTCCAAAGGAACTGTGTCACTCGGTACGTGCCTTCGTACTCGTGCAAATTACGCCATTGCCCTGTTTCTAACACACCTTGGTAATAGTTCACTGTAATATGTCTATTATTTTATTATATACTGCCTGTTCCCTGATTTGATTTGTGTCTATAGTGGACAAATTATCTGTAATGTACTTTTTCGGGCGTGTTATACTCATGTGTGGAGCTAAGCATCCGAGCCCAAGTCCTCTTTCCTACATTTGGCATGGTCTTCGGCATCCTTAGTTGAACAAATATATCCTTCTTAACGAAACAGTTTCCAACCCTTTCGTTTTGCTTTTTGTCAGAATATTACATTTGTAGTGTTGTAAACTGAATTTTTGAATGGTCATAGTACTTATATACAAAATCATTAACTGCAGCAATATCCTCGGTACAAATTGACACATTCAGTCCTGTTTGCATCGACAGCTATTTATCTAAGCGTTCTAGACTCCGCAATTACCGAGCTTAGTTACAAACACAAATAGCTATGTATTTACATGTGTTTATTTTTTCTGTAACTTGCATTAATAGTTGTTAACTTAGTTTACACGTTATTATAGAAAACCGCAATATGCTTCCGTTATTGCTATATGCATTGACTAGTTTTATAATGATGACTCTTTTTATGAATTTAATATAATGTTATCAGGCAATATACAGTGTAGTTCTCTTGGCCTCCTCTATCAAATAAGAGTGCGGCCCCATTGCTCAGTCGTGATCTGTTGTTTTGACGTCCGTTGACACCAACGCAGAAATTGTGTGGAGATTTTACGTACGTCAACAACACGCAGGTCAGTGTCCTAATATATGGAAAACAATGGAGCGGCACGCCGCAACGTAGCAGTGGAGCCTGGCCCTAAATGCTCAGTTTCTTCCGCGACTAATCAGGAATCGAATCTAAAACATTTATTGAATCCGATTTCAATAAATAACCATCCGTAACGTAGTTTCCTAATAAGGTAATAAATGTGATATCATTGATTGACCATTTTGTGTTATATGGTTTTCGCCACGCTAGAACGATTATGAACAAATTATGAAAGAAGCAGAATTGGAGTATACACGAATTGATGTTTTTCAGAATATTAAAACAAATAAAACTTTAATATTTTTTGTCGAAGCAACAAGAAATTTTATAACTGAAAATTATTTAATTTATCATTGAAAATTCTTTATTTTATCACTAAATATGAGATCAACATTTAGATTTTCCTAGACACGCACAGTACTTATTATATTAGTAAAAACTTTAGTATGCTTTAAGTATTTATACTATCATTTATAAACAAAGTAACAGGACTTCCATTTACGATGCCATAAATCATAATTGTTATCGCTCTGTACTTTCTTATTTTATAAGTCCGAGTCCATATTTCAATCTAGAGCTTACGATGGATGTATAGTATAGTATAAGACTATAGTAGAAGATCACGCTGGTCTGAAGAGTCGTGCGCGCAGCTGCGGGACCGGTTCCGAGGGCCAAGTCGTGTCATGTTTGAAATATTGGTGCACGAGATGATGTAAATTAAAGTTTAAAGTATCATTTGATGTTGAAGATGATGATGATGATATTACGGAGCGTGCTGCCTTGTTGATCTAAGTTTTTTTTAAATCTAGTCACTATTTAGTTGATCTAAGTATCCTAGTAAAATTATCTTTATACTTTATCCTACTATTTTCTTTTCGCAAACGTGTATTTAGAAGTACCCAGTAGAAGGAGTTAACAGCCCGGAAAAAGGTACTGTCCTCGTAGTAAAATTCACACGAGTGAAGACGCGGGCATAAGCTAGTTCGGCTTATCCCCCTAAATAAAAAGTTCGATCTAAGGCCCGTGTGTAAAATACTTCTGTATGTACACAATTTGTGTTTGTGTGTGTTGTGCACAGAATTGTAATAATTATATTATTATTACTAACTGTTATTCTATTTATTGGAAATGTGTTTCTTACACGCTCTATTTATACTAAAATAGAAAATTAAATATTCAAATATACATTATTCTATACTACTTGAATTACACGCTTTATTCTGTTTAGGAAACATGTAATATGCATATAAATTGCAATTTTACGATGACTAATTCGAGATAATTTATTTTATATTCCCAGAGAAGGAGGTCGATATTGATACTGACACTACCCATAGTGAACTGTATAATCTCTATTTGTATAAAAATATCATTAATATTGTTTAAAATGTCCTGGCCCTGTCCGCAATTCAAAGTTTTGTACACTTCATACTCGCACAAAAAGTCTGTTTACCTGCGATGCGCATGCGCATCCTGTGCATTGTGTGCAGTTATTACAACAATGACACTTGTTGTCCAATCAGCTTTTGTAGAAATTGTAAGGCTACCTTTAACGGACTGTCGTAAACTTGCTTCACAATGCTTCAGTTATTTAATTTTATTATTTTATAACTTTAATTTTATTATTTTTTCTTGTATTTTTTGATGATACTTAATGATTATACAAATCACATACTCACTCAGGTCTACAAATTTTTTACCGCTCAAATTAATACAGTACACGGTACTAGCCGATGACTTCACATATACATAGTACATAGTTATGACATCAGTACAAATGTTTCAACGTCACGTCAAAAGTAAAATGGTCATGGACCTTGTCGGAGATAAAAATTAACAAGAGCTAATCAACTCGCGATCTTAGGATTAGTTAGTGGGACACAGGACCATTTTAGCCCACTTCACTCCCACATGACGTATCGAACAAGGCTTTCGCCCACTGCGACAATTAGTTAGGTGACAATCTGTCCATAATTTAGTAAAGTACCTTTGTTTACTTCATCAATATTTTAGGGATCCACATTTACATAGGAAATCGCATAGTATATGCCGATCGGTATAACACAATCAAAAAAATATATTATGCATGGTATAATAAAAAAATAAATATAATAGCCGGAAAAAAAATTCAAAAATCACAAATGTGCCAGCTAAGTTGCAATCTGCACGAGAGTCTCCCGTATATTGTGATAATCAAGAGAAAGGACTATAAATACATTGGAGATTTTTCTCATAGGTGCTCACAACCTATCAATATTAAATATCAATGCTACCATTAAATCCGTCATATCTTCGGGCCCTCGAATTGGCTTTTTATTGGGATGAAGACATGATACTGTTTTATCTGCTTATTAGGCTTCTGTGGTATAAATCTTCATATCATTAATGTTAAGGATGCTTATCTCTCTAACCTACCAAATCTTACAAATTTATATTCAAATTTGCCCTTTTGCGATGGCACTTTATTGTCTCAAGCTACAAGAATCTCCGATTACCCAGATCGATGGCCCATTAGCCTCCGAAGAGTGGTCACACCACTGTCAAAGTTCAAGTAGGAGTGGGCGAGCGTGGGCGGCCATATTTTAATTCGTATTACGTTCTGTTATTTTATTAATTTCTGTATAAAACGATGACAGATATATTTAGCATCTCATCAATAATTTGTTAAAGGTATCTTTATGGTGTAGCCTTTAATGGCGTCTGCGTAATTATTGGCAATAATATCACCGCAGTGTCGGTAATAAATGATATCTGAAGTTAAATGAATGCACATTCATACAAATTTCGAAATTCTGTCATATTGTCATAGAAATAAAGCCAAATAATGTACACCTTTAAATTAAATTCCCTCTTCAATTTTGCTAGGTAAACCTATATAGATAGCACGAGACTAAAAGATATATTTTCCTAAAACTATGTATCTAGTTAAAATTATTTGAATATTCTGTCTTTACACATACATCGCCACGCCAATCAATCGCCTGCCGCTAGACACTCAGGCCAAGGCTCGCCAAACCCATTTGACATACATTCGCAAAATACTCCACGTATTTGATAAAGCAATGACACCGATTCGTGAAATTCGCGTTCTGCACTCGTGAAAGTGATTAAGTACCCTTTTTACACTTAAAAGCGATACACGTAAAAAACGATACGTTTGACATATTTCCTGTCCTTACGCTTTATAATTTTAACCACGCTTTATAAATGAAGTGATATTTCTCTTATCTCAGTGCATTCCCAGTTTCTTTCTCAGTTAGAAAGCATCGGAGTCCAAGTCCATTTTCCTACTTTTTCTTCTCCACATCGCACGGTCTTCTGCATTCTTATCTCCTTTGCCACGCAATACGAAGTCAAGTCCTTCTTGGGTTCGCTCCACTTGCCAGGACCTTCTGCTTTATAAATGACGTGATATCATTACCGTTTTATTTTAAATCGTTTATAATAACTATTACCTTCGTTATCACCTTGAAGATAAACATCAATAAATAACACATTTGAAGCTAAACTTAATTCACTCTATTCTTAAAAACAATAGAAAAATTGTTTGATCAAATGGCTGAGAAACAATAAGACCCATTGAGTTGCGCCAGAATCTAATTACAGCCTTCGATCAAAGTTGCGCCTGCGACTCACCTGTGGAATGCAACGATCTAGCATTATGCAGCCTGCTGCTACCTACCGTAATTATTTCGATTTGTTTCGCATTGCAAAATGGAACCTAGATAAATAAAATTATCCTTTAACAGGTATGCGTTAAGGCTAATCTGCTGGCTAATTTTCATCTTCTGCATCACACTTTGCCCAGTTTTTGTAATCGGTATATATGTACGTACACATATACATAACACATTATTCTGATTTCTGGCTGTGGTCTGTGATGCATGTGCATGTTTGATCGTGCATGTGCATGCACGATCAAATGTCATCTGTAATGTTTATGACTGTCACCTTTTTGTCTATCTACCTACATATGTCCTATTTATATGAACTTACCACTTGTTGTTTTGTTTCCAACATTTAAGAGAGAATCACAGGAGAGCGGCACCATCGCATCGCGAATAACTGAAATTTCGACTACACTGAAGCTCGCAATTAATACATATTTTTTCACTCTTTCTGAGTAGAATATAAAGTAATTTAAGTTCCACCGAAAACACTTACAATGTTATCAGCCGTCTTGTCAACGATAGTAATTTGCGAGAACATAATAAGCTTAGTAGGTGGTTTGGGCGTCCAAACTGGTTGCGAGTGAAATGGACAAGTGTACAGAAACTGGCACGCGGCATACATATAACATAGTAAGAGTGGCCATCGTGTTTCCAGCCAGATGACATACTGAATCGATTTTCACGATTGGTCCATTATACGCAATTCGTCATAATTCCTGCAACACTTATTTATTTTTTTTATTTTATATTAGGACAAATCTTATGCTTGATAAATCTTCGTAGGCGGAATTTGGTGTAAATCGATATTTTTTATCAACTATACGTACTATATTGCTTACTGTATTTTTAAATTATGAACGAGCTACTTGTATTATGATATTAAATGAAAATAATGGCTGTGTGATTATCAAAACGATTCCAAAAAAAGAAAAAAGTAAGCCTTAACGTGATATAGTTCCCAAATTAGTACTGCAAATCAAATTGTTATAAAAAATAATACTAGGTATAAAATGTAATCCTTGAATCTTTATATAAGTGTAAGGGGGAGCAATTTGATCAAAAAATAGCTAATAGGCAGAGCCATTTTATAATCAGTCAATACGACATTAACAGGATAGCAACATGTCCTATTAATACTTTTATAAATCTCCTTCGAGATCTAAGCACCCTAGATTGCATAGACAGGCATAATGCAAAAGGCGTCGCGAGTACACTCAACATCATATAGAACGGCGCATCGCAAAGATCGACACTATCACTAATGAATAGAGGTTCACGCCGGGTAATTTGAGATGCAGTTGACTGTATGCGACGATCAAGGCGCTTATTATGGTTTTTGTATCAAGTTGCTACATCCGACGAAGCGTTGTCAGTTCACAAGCAACGATAACATTCAACAGTGTCGTAACCTGACGCCACTGTTATCATATACGATGCATTTCTTCCGTGTAACGGTCCACGATGATATCCACATCATTACTCTGATACTAATAAGAGGCGACACGTCATTTACTAGACACATATTTGCTATAGATCCGTTTGTCATTTGTAATGTCCCACTTTCTATGTTTGCGTTACGGGTTTCAATCAAATATTTGACAATGGTATCGTCGATGCCAATATTAGCATTTTGAATTAATTTTAAATGGGCCTTCACAAAATGTAGACAACTTCGAATGAATATCAACAAACGACATTGCTGTTGCTTAAATGGAAATTTAATTACGAGTTATGCGCCCTTCGGTTGTCCATACAACTTGATGTGCCTATTCAAATATAAGTGGAGGTTGCAAACTTTGCAAGAGGCTTGTTAAATTGATGTTTTGGCGCAATAGCCGCACTCTCAAATGTCAAAAGTTATAACGCTTCACTTGCACATCTCTTTAGATATTGCAAAAGTTTAATTACTTTACACCATGCAAGATACATGTGTAAGTAGTAAATTATTTTGTATGCTCCATTACCAGAGACGCAACGAGTACTTACTTAAGTTCATAAATATTTACCAATCGTGTCGGTCATCGTAATTTTTGTCTTATTTATATTTTTTTGTAATGATGTTTCTAAAAATTTAGTTGCGAGTTCAGGCATTTTAGAGCTATGGCATGAACACGTGACGTATAATGACCGCATCTGGGTCTAGATCATCTAAACTCAGTATATACCAAACCTATTCAGTTCAGCAGACAAATTTCTTTGATTTTAATTACAGACATTTTGAACTGTTGAGAGTGGAAGTTTAGCAAAATGCACACGCTTGGATGTATCTTATTATTTCCCACAATTTATTGAGTTACAAGAACCGAAACTACGGCCTTTTACGTGTATAGCTGAACTAGTAAGCTTTTTATAAGGAAACGTGATCTGAAATAACAGTCAGCATTTAGCCAATCGCATTGATCTTTTGTCAATGGTTTTAAGGAACATTAGGGTAGTTGACAAAGGAGTCACCTGCATCGGAGAAGGTTCACACGGCAATAAAATATCAGTTATGGGCATTGTGGCCGGCTCTATTCCACATTATGGTACCGTTCAATACAGGCTTCCCGCTAGTTGCCGTTCACTAAGTGGTTCATATGGCAGACTTGTTATTGCTATCAATCAGACCATTTTTTTCTTTTATCTCAAGAACGTATTTCCTCTACAAATTGAAATTATATTTTAAAAAGACAATCAAATTCAAATTCAAAATTGTTCAACTTAGAATGATATACAACACTTATTGGCGTCACAACAATTACTTAATATTGATTCTACTGCCTACTTCTAAAGCGCAGGTGAAGAAGAAGAAACATACATATAGAGATTTGTTGAATTTATTTTTTACGAAAATATCATATTGGATAAAATATTTTCTCAAGAAGTCTAATCAATATTAATATAATCTAGCTTTACAATAACCAAAATTTTTTGTTGTCTATCTTGTGTTCAGGTAAAATATTATCCTTTGTGTTTGAAACTAGTTCATTCGCTCCAACGTCTAGAGTCTAGACCGATATTATAGATAGCTTGTTCTATTAAGTCTAGGTGTCTCGAAACTGCACTCGTTGCGGTTACGAGCTACATAGCTAGATATTGTTCACAGTGAACTAGCCTTGTACAGACTGCTTTAATTGCTCACAGTTCAACGCTCACGTCTGACTTTTAGATCTTTAGATAAAGCTGGAAAAGCGCATTCTATATCACAATTACTAGGCTCAATTGCCGCACATGCAAAGTGAAGAGATAAATAGACAGAAATAGTGGTCATTTAGATCAATTTTCAAAATGTTTACTTCAAATCACACGAAAACTCTTAACTTACTAGAAAAAACTAATATTATACAATCTGTATAATTGAAAACATGTTTATTAAAATCAGGTATGAATTAAGACAGTCAAATGACTCGTCTTAATTCATACCTTTATAAGTAAATACTTATAAAGCTTGAGAAAGTTGTGTTCAGATTGTCCATTTAATTCTTGATAAAAGATAAGGTCACGCCAATCTAACGATAGAGACAATTCATATTTAGATTTGACTGACAAAGGTTCTATCTGTTTGCCATAACAAGTACGGGAGACGTAACCGGACCCCCTCAAAAGCCTCTCTTCTGTCCCTCTCGCACCCACGCCTGCCAAGGCTTGGCGCCAAAGCCTTTATCGCTTATCTTCGTCGCGCATACACTCTTGCGCAGCCTGTCACTACTACGCTTACTCTGGTATAAGCCGTCTCTCTACCGCCGAGAGTAGACGTCGCGTATTCTGTATTTATATCGATTAATTCATTAGCATCGATTAATATTGATTCACATAAACAAATAATAGTGTCATCAGTGACTTCACAAACATTTTCACATGGATTAACTCTAGTGTTTTCAGTGTTAGTGTCAAAGGTTATTATAATTTTAATTTCGTATTGAAATTAAGTGAGTGGTATTGTATCTGTGTATTGGATTATTGGAGTGACTTCATGCAAGTTGGTTACTTGTTGGCCTTGTAATCGACTGCTATGAGTGCCAGCCAAATATATCGGTGCTAATTTATTTAAATGTGACAACCGTATATTGCAATAAGTGATAGAACCGCATTTCAGGGTCATTCTAGTCCAAAATAATAATTATTATCCTTATATGCCTTCTGTAGAACTTTCAGGAATCAAAGCGCTATTGTAAGCTTCTTTAAGATTTTATCCAACTTGCCATAGTTCAGAAATAGGAATGCATTATTCCATAATGAGTCTCGTTAGTCGGTAATATCATGCGTTTAGTTAAGCATGGTAATTGAAAATTTCCAAGTAATAGGCATTAAGATTGCTTTTCCAGCAAATTATAAACTTGCAGAGTCATACGTAATACTATCATACTACTACATACACGCTGATGAAATGACACAATGAAATAATAAGCATCCTGAGTAGGTTTTCTTACACTTTCTTATAAATACACAGAATAAAGTTAGCACTTAGCGCCTTTTGTGATTTTGCCCTCATTTTTTTGCACAAGTTTCAAGTTTTGTCTTTAATATCTAATTTATAAAATGTTTCGTTGTTTTATTTGATCTTTTAATCAACAGTTACAATTAACATCTTTTTTGCGACTATAATGGTGTTTAGCTTAATTTCACCATCATCAATGTAGTCTTCTTTATCTATGTGCGTATTCTTACTCATAACGTCTTCATGCCAAACTACGATTCCAGTAACATGTTACAACCGTGTCTAATCGATTTTTAGAGCTTCGAAATGTAATCTTCTCAGAAATGGTTTCTAGTTGAGTTCTCACTATTGTATCTTGTATGTCGAATCCACGTATAACTCACCCAAGGCAAATATACTTTTTCTGTGATTGGTGTCAGACTTTCGCATATGAAAGGTCATAATATGGTTACAATGGCATCTTAAAAAGCTTTTGTTGCTTTATTTATGCACAGTACCTATCCACGACTATGAGAGAACAGAAACCACAACATGTTTGGTTAATGGCAAGTTGCCAACTGCTATTCCTTACCCGTTATTCTAGAAACTGATTAGGATATGACTCTTGGGCTGATGAAGAGAAAAACTAGACATAATATATAATAGGCACCAAATATTAATTTATCAAATTTTTATAACATCATGTTACACAATTAAAGTGAGTTGGCGTGATAGTTAAGTATTCTATAATCGACACGCTTTCAGTTAGTTTAGTATACTTAGTACAGATGTGTCGAACAGTTGTTATAGTGCGTCACTAATTGTTGTCATTATTACCCATTGTTTCACCCACACTGGGACGTGTCCATGTCTGTCTATCTGTGCACTTGTGGCATAATGTCACAAATTCGCCAAAACTCCTACCTACGTACTGCAAATTGTCGTAGTTATACTCGTAGTTATACTATTGTCCTTGTTTTAATTCGCTTAGTCCACCCACTGGCTTCACCGAAAGATCTGCAAGACCAAAACTGGATACGAATAAGTAAATTAAACGATGTTAAAACTGACTTACAGCAGATTTTATCGAAATTTTTCTCGGGAGAACTACAAAAAAGACTTATTAAACGCCCGCCTGTGATGTTGTTGGTAGCCATCACTCTCCATATAATGCAAAAGTAGTTAATTGTATATGTTTTCTTACCAGAAAAGCAATGAAATAATAAATGGTTCATTTTTTTTTTTAATGTTTTAAAATGTTTGTTTTTTATTTTCAAACGGGGCATTGTCTAATCCTATATAGATCGAAAGTACTTTCAAAATAGAACTTGTACTCAGTCGCTACACCGGCTTTCTGTTTTGTAATTTTGCACTGCAAATGCACCACTCTGTTGCATTACCCACTTCTGCGATTTATGATTAAGCACGTCGTCTATGTAATTTATTACATGTTGCTATCAATGTATTATAAGATATAGGTTAATTTTGAATATTTTACGTCTACAATAGGTCATAAAACTTATTTATATTCAAGGTGTAATTTATAGTCTAATTATTACACATTAGATTCAAATGTATGTCTGTCTACACATGAAGTTGATACCTAATGCATAGAAATTAATTGTTTTTATTTGTTAATTTGCTAAGGAAATCGTTTGATGTTTTATTAATTAGCGATCAAAGCACTGATAAGTAATATACAATATTAGTTAAGTATAATGATGATAACTTCCGTCATAAATTACAATTTTAATTACAAGCGTTGGCAGTTTTTCAGAAAATAAAACAAACGCAAAAAGTAGTCGTAGAAATCGATAATGTTTATCGTGTTTCAATCGATTACAATGTAATTTAATTAAATGTAGACGTATAACCAGACGATTGTGTGGCGATATCTCACCGGGAACTAATCGAAACAACACCACACGAGTTCACCACACCATAAAGATTCTCGACTCGGAAAGATCGTTCGGTGACGTAATAGCTCCCCTCGTTAACCGTATCACCATTACTTAATACTTTATAACTTTGAAAGGTTAACTTGAGGGCAATGACGCAAAGCATTATAAAGTACCCATTCCCGGTGTCTGAGGTCTTAGGAAAAAATACTAGTTACTAAAACATAACCGGATAACAGTACCGAATAATAATGTATGTATGTATTTAATCAACAGCCACTTCACAAGATTTTCTTTAAAGTTTTCGAATCTTTGATCTCCTTAAATGCATGTTTTCACTTAGTTTGCACGCATGGAATTTTTAAATACAATATTTCTTTAAGGCATTATTGAGTCAATTTGCAATTACACAATCTTGGTATGCAATCACTATCTGTGTATCAGTTGATCTTATATTACCTTGAACTGTCGTATAGCCTATAATGCATTACAGAATCACAATAGATTGCAACGCAGAATTGAACAGAATTACGTGTAATTCCGTATAATATTTCAATTGAACATTGTTTGTAGCCTCACACCTTGGCAACCGATGATACCGGTGTACTAGTAACATATGTTTGCCATTAATTTGATTGCTTAGCCATCACTTTTTAGGGGAGGTGAGAATATCAATTTGTGATATAGACAGAAACAAACACAAACACATATATGATTTGACTGTAGATAAGTCGATGAGAAAATATACATATACAAAATATAGTAGCATATATAGCTTGCCGAATCCAATGTGCGAGTTTGACACACTTTTACAATTTAGTAAACCACTTCACGTTTCAATTGACACCAAATTGACCACTCTTCGCAATGGACATTTTCCTGAATGTGTCATTGATATTAACATCATCAAACTTAACATTCCCGTTACATTTCTTTAGAATTACTTTCCTTCTCTCATCATCAATATGCATCACAATTGGCTAAAATCCGAAAGGTCGTCCATGACAAATAACTTGGAAGAACGTTGCTTCAGATCCGTTGTCGTAACCTCGTGTATGGTGTGTAACAGATGATGCGATACCGCGGGTCCGCCTCTTGAATAGCCCAAATTCGGGGAATTGTTTACGAAACACTAGCAAAAATATAAGAGTAACTAGTAATGTTTCTCACAATAACTGGTCGCCTGAAAGTTTTCCTCTGATGATTTCGGTTGAAGTTTCGGTTAAGTGTGAGAAGTGTTTCAGGAAGTGTAAGAAGTGACATTATATAACTAATTGTTACTTTACTTACATGACGTACCACACAAAGTGGAGAAAAAATAATCTGCTAAGTATTTCACTTACGAGTACTTCTTTCCTGAATGGGGTTTATGGAATATGGTTTCTGGAATTGATACCTCTTCTACCCTTTACATATCGATTTTATATTTACATCTTGCATCTAGCATATTTTTTCCGTTAAAACCTAGCTTTGCATTTAAATTACGTATTGCAATTGATTATAGACACTTTATTTATTATCACTCATTAAATTCTTGATTGTTTTGTGGTTTTCTATTCTCGTATTCATTACTGTCTAGTAAAACCAGCCCTTTACTACCGCGACTAGTAGTTCGTGTAGTTCGACTATGAGCTTCTTACAAAGCTAACGTTCACTTTTGTTATCGCTGTTGATATATAGGCCAGATAAACGAGAAAAGCTTTTAACTGCATAAACTTCGTCTTTACCATCCAGTGGTAAAGACGAAGTTTAGAAATACTTTAGCTTCACTTAATTTTTTTATTGAATAAGTAAATTATTCTTTCGTCCCTCATATTATTTCTAATTTTTCACTTTTTTTTAATCTGGGCTGAGGACTTTCATAGCTTTATAATAATTGGTCTGTTTTTGTCTGAAGCGTATTGAACGTGCCATTAAATTTTGGGATTTCGTTTAGGTGTAGTTTGGTTTGATACATTCAGTCAGGATAGAAGTAATCCAATAAACGTGGTGTTTCTCACACCAGTGGCACTTGTAATTGGATCGCAATCTTCCATGAGAGCCTCTCACGGTGCACGCACACGATCAAATATAATTGATACTATATTTTTTGTCAACGTTTCCTATATGAATCTGTTTTCATTCATAAAGCCCGACGGAGAAATCTAAACTTGATGTAAGATTGATATTTCCATTTGAAATTGAAACTATAGCTAAATCGTTGACACAGAAGGGAGTTACTTGAAACTAGGGCTGACAAATAATGCCCATATCTAGTCTGAACTACAAATGCATACTGTATAGTAGACAAACGTTACCTGATGGTAAGCAAGCACAACAGTCTATACATCCCAGCAACCCAATAAGAGACAGCAATGCGTGGACTTTTAAATTTACATATTATTTCAATCATTTCAAAACTAAAAACAAAATATTCAATAGTAAACTCAATACTTGGAATATATTCTTCCATTGATCGTAAGTTTTTTAATAAATATTTATTAACCTTCGTTCTCAACAAATTTGCAATTTTATATGCAGAAATTTCCATTTATAGAAATACTTGTAAGGCAACCTGATGTAGTTGTGTTGTAGTTTTCCTTAAGAGGCGCTTCACGAGACTGCTGTGTGTGTTACGTCGAACTTTGAGTGAACGTAGTTCCAAGAAATAAACCGCCAACTTTATAACACATAAAGCGAGGGGTTCGATCTCTTAACGGATATATTTTGCAGGTGAATCATCTAGGTCATTTTTGTTCTAAATTTTTTACATTATCACGATCTCACGCTAAATAGTCCACATTTCCGTTCGTTGAAAATTACGAGGTTGTGGTAATTAAATATTTAATACAAAAAACGAAGTTTTTCTTTGACTTTTTATATTAGATCAATTAACGAAATATCAACTATGTGTCATAGCTATTTACATAGTTTACTCAAAACCATAACTTCCAAAGTAACACCCATGGAATGACCACACATTATTATTATTCGTAAATACTCTTAACATGACTCATAAGGGAGTTCATTCATATTAAAAATTGGTACAGATGCACAGAGGAGCAGATCCAGATTTTATATTGTTTCAATGGCCGTACTTGAAGGGTCGTTCGTCAATCTTTATCCCTTAACATTCTTTACGTCTGAGTCACATACTGCGTGAACATCAATGTTTTTATTTATTTTTCGAATATTTTTATACTGAGTAACCCTTTTTTAAAGATCATGGACGACCTCGGTGGCGCAGTGGTAAGGTTTTTGCCACCGAACCAAGAGGTCCCGGGTTCGATCCCCGGTCGGGTCATGATAGAAAATGATCTTTTTCTGATTGGCCCGGGTCTTGGATGTTTATCTATATATGTATTTGTTATAAAATATAGTATCGTTGAGTTAGTATCCAATAACACAAGTCTCGAACTTACTTTGGGGCTAGCTCAATCTGTGTGATTTGTCCTAATATATTTATTTATTATTTATTTAATGAGGAAAAATCTTCAGTTAATATTTATAAATGCAAAAGTCGTTATATTACTTCGCCAACCTTGTCGTAAATACTAAGTGTGTCTGCAATGTTTAAACATAAATATTGAAACCTGCATCTTATGGGTGGCCGTTGTTTTGTTTTATTAGATTTTTATAAATATCCCGGTTTTATTACATTCTATTTGCCAAATAAATACGCAGCTGCGTTACACGTGTTTCGTGAAACCTAAAGTTTTATAACCTCATGTTTCCAGCTCTACTTATCACTAGAAAATATAAACAAAGCTCGTCGTAAAAACGTAGAGACGCTAATTGAGTGTAGCGTTCGCTAGAGAGGGACAGAGTAGAGCCCACGTGTGTTAAGTTAACAATAGATTACAAAAACTTTGTACCTGGAAGGTAGAGCCTTCCCCCGCGCGTCTACCTCGAGTCTCGACTCAGTCTAGTTGAAAGCCTCATCGCTGACGATCGCCCCTATAGATCTTTCATGTCACAAGTTTGGAACAAGTTATTAAAAGAAATTTTACGGTTTGTGACGGACACGTAGTGTTAATTAGTGAAGTTGAAACGCGACAGTTGTTCATTACAGTGCCTATTTCTTCTTTCTTGCATTCTCGCCACCTGCTGTCTACCTGTTATCCCCAACTGGCGCGGCGTTTTCGCGCCGAAATTGAGCCGACTTATTTTTTTTTACGATAGTAAGCGCATAGTTGTTTGTCCCGGTCGGTCGTGTAGAATTCAAATGAAAAGTTTCTAATTCGGACGTGGTTCGATTACTTATTGCCATATACGGTGTCTTATGTGTGTTTTCCGCACAGCCATTGTCTCTGCGACTAAATTCCAATGCCTGGGATTGTGATTGTGATGTGGATTAAAACAGTGAGATGATAAAGTTTCGATATAAGCGCAAGGATGCGGGGGATTCCCCAGGGAAAGGGGCGATTCAGAAGAAAATCGAAGGTCTTTGGGATCGGGAGTTACTACCTTCCAAGGACCTGGGTACCACGCTGGCGGGGTCGGTGGCCGGGGTGAGGAACAACACCCTGCCCCGATCCCGCCCCCCCTCTGCTGCTCGTCGTGATACTGACACCACCCCCATCATCAGCCCGACCACCTTGTCCCTGTTCCGAGTAAGTTTTACTTTAGTCAGGCACGTGGTTATTTTGGATATTCATTTTTGGAGTAGGTACAATATTGCCACCAATTCTTTTGGTAGGTAAATAATTTTACTTTGATCATAATATAAAAAAATAATGTGAACTATGCACAAATAAAAATGTTAAAAAAACATCTATTTCTATCATCATATATTCTATAATTATATTTATTCTCTAATCTCATTAGATTTGCGTATATTCTACTTCCACTCATTTGTGGACATCATTAGACAGAAAATATCCTGTTCTTTTCAAAAGATGCCAACGAATTCGTCGCATGCGCAATCCTGCGCAGATTAGCGCACGATGCGCCTTAATGGCTGCTAAATTGGCTGGTTCTGCTGAATTCTAATTTAAATCCAGTAATGTATAATGTTGAGATTGATGAAGCTACCTGCTTATAAATTGTACGGTTAAATTAACCAACAGACGGTTTTATATCTACCTGACTAGACGTAGCTGACTAAACCTCGCATTTGGTCGGAATTAGGAATAATTTTTAGGCTCTATTTTTAACCTTGTTAACTAGCGCTTGATCTAAGATAAGAGGCAGGTGCCAATGAGGTTTGATTATTCTAAACTAGCGGCCCGTCCGGGTAAAACCATAATATATGACACACATAATTTTATAAATAGTCAAGCTCCTAACAACTCATCTTTATTTTTCTTCAAATTCTCCTCCTTTGTGTTGAAGTTAACAGCTCTCTTGATAATAACTCAAAACTTTGTTAACCTCTTGATAAATTGCTACTCCAAGATTTTTAGTATGGTCCTATGGTATAGGCAATAAGTGCTTACGAGGATGCGGCGGTCGTTCAATCAATTGTGATTCATAGCCTGTCGTTGCTGGCCACTGTCGTAGGCTTTTAAAGGCAATTTATGCAAGGAATATTTAACACAGATAGTTTAATATGTACGCGCAAACGCCGACCTCCGGTGGCGTCCGCGCTTGGAATTGAGTATTGTCTCTGTAAGAAAATAACGTGACGAGGACATTAAAATGGTCTTTTAATATTACATTGATATTCTATATGTGTTGTCGCTGAGATATGTACTTCTTTCTTTACATTTATTTTGAATCTTCAAATCAAAATGATTTATCCATCTCTAGTCTTTGCTCATACTCTTGGTTTAACCTTCTTGTACGACACAACTGTTGTCCTTTTTATTCGATCAGTGTAAGTTCTTTTTGGCTTAAAACTTTAATTAAATAATTGCAATTCTTAGTTTACGTTTAATCGTTCCAGAGATCCCGTTACTAAAATAGTCTTTTAAAATCAGCTTAAATTAAAAACCAAATCCACCATTCTGTTTACGATTGTTTGTCAGCGTGATATCCGGTTATTTATTTCATATTTGTCCAATGTTTTGTTTTAAACAGGTTTAAAATTTTAATAATACATGACACTTGTTTAATAAAAGTGTCGTTAATTAATTAGGTATTATTAAGTGTTGAGATAATTAATACCGATGCTGACATGAATACAAAAACATCTCCAAAAAATCTTTTTCTCATTTTCGTCTATTTCCTAAATAAAATTTACAAAATCAGACTCAAGCAGACCAGGCAATCAGAAAATACAAGAAGCAGGGTCACGGCACGGCATGGCGCGGCGCCTCTAGGAGCTATGCGCCATTCCCACACAACAATGGAGGTGATATGACTAGTGTTCTCACACCACCCCGTTTCGCTTGTGCCACAATAGTCTACTTACTCATGCCTCATGGTTCATGCATTAGTTCCGTGTTAAGTTTTTCATATAATGTGCCATATTTTTCCTTTCCTGTATAAGTTCAGAAGAAAGTCACATAGGTGTTTTATTTAAGCGTGTTCAAAATTAACTGTAATGCAAATGAGCATACTATCGTAATAGACAATCCCGATGAACAATAACTTATCATGCTTATATAGCTAAAATTAGGTCAACTGATCTTAACAGCTTTCCAGTATCTCGTAAGTAATAGATCAGTACATCTTTACATAACATTTCCCGCTTAATAAGGAAACGTCTCGTAAGCTAATAATCCCGTGATATTTACGCAGTTTTTATAAGGACGGAAGATGCGTACGCGCAAGCTGCGTCCGGTGCAGTACAGGAAAACGTTCATACACGGCAGCCATTTTGTTTTTATAATTTAGATTTTGTTTTGATATGTTATGTGTATCTGTTTAGACCTGGATCTGACTGGTTTCTTTTTCTTTCGTGTAGTAACACACTGCATTATATCTCTAGCTACAGTATATCTCTTTTCGTCTAAAAATGAGACTAATATTCATTTAACAACTTAATAAACTTTCTACTATCTAAAGGCTTGAAGTATGTCCAAAATTGTGATTTTTGGATGTATAAGATAACAGACCTAACGTAAGCAAAAATAAAAACAATGTTGTGATTACTAAATTTCAACAACAAAAACGGCTCATCAACATTTGTACGAATGATCTCCGCCTGGGTCATGGCATGTTTGTGACCTATTCGTGCCATACTGGTTTGGCTCCCAGTACCGTCTCACAGCCAATGAGTTTTCAACTCTATTGTTAAAGTTGTAAGATCCAAACAGCTTGCAACGCCAAGATTAATACTTTCTTCATGAAGACCCGGCTATTAAGATTCAGGTTTTTTTTTCCATTCGAAGAACCTTTCGCGGAATCGAAATTATAACGTGTTGATTCAGTCCTGTCATTTATTACAGTTTTTTGGCCGGTAAAAATGTCTGGCCATTGGAACTTTCGATTCTGCGTTTTTCGCGAATTTAGTCAACTTCTGCAAATTAGTCGAGAAGATGCCAATTCATAATATTTATTAATGACTGTCGCGAATTTGTTTAAATAAATAGCATTATTTTAGTTGTAGAATGAATTAATGCAATCAAAAAATGCATTAAAATAATTATTAAACTTAAATTACAACATTATATGACTGGCATAAATTGCGTACATTTTATACTGGATGAATCACCGTAGGGTGCACTATTCATAGATTAATCGTTTAATCAAAGTGATTTAATTACTGTAACCGCATCGTCGGTGCCATTAAGTGCCGTTACCCTAGGATGAAAAGCATGTCTGATATTCTATGATGCTATAAATGCTGTTTTGCTATGTTGCGAGTCCGTGACTAAGCCTACACAGGATATAGAACCAGTAGCGATCCTACATAGTTGTGTATGTGCAATGATCTTGGAAGCTCAATGTATGTTGACATTGAGCAAAGTATTAATAAGTAGCAGTAAGTAGTATTAAGGTAGCGTCGATATCTCTGCGCTCTGTCGTGTAATATTTTATGGCAATAAATACATTTTAGATGGCGGTATTTTTAGATTCGTAGCTATTACTTTGTAAATGGTACAATGTATAAAATAATGTAGTATACCTATGTATACATCAATCTTGTAAGAATACAAATAGTGGAAGACTAACGAAAGAAAACTATCATACGTACGTAAACATAAATAACACAATATATATAGTGTGATTTACACGTGGCAAATAGTTTGTTTTTAATCAATGGTCCTACGAGTATATTATGTAATACAGGGTAATGTTATCAATAAATAAAAAAAGCGGTGACAATGGCAATCGAACCTGTACAATTTCTTTGGTAAACAGCCATTGGCTAATATGTGAAGGATACGTGCGCTCGCGCAAATGAAAGGAATAATTTAATATGTGCTATCAACATAGCTAGCTAATTAAGGTAATGTAGTAAATTTGAAGTTAAATTGCAGCTTAGGAATAAATATGTGTTTGGACGGTGATCACTTCTGGTATTAAATGTATTGCATTTGTAATTTATATTTCCGATCGGGTTGTAAGTTGTAATATTGTATTACAATTGTGTGTATACATTTAAATAAATGGCTACTATACGATCATAGCACAGCAGAGCTATAGCTGCAACATTATAATATTTGTCTATTAAGAGACAAAGTAATTAATCACATTATATGTTAAGTTTTTCCAGTTTGTTCACTTTGGTGAACAATTTAGTGTAGGTACCTACACACGATGCATCTCGTTAGTTTTTAATCTATATTTAAATAACTTACTCTTGACTCTAAGAAGATCTTGGCCTCTATTTTCCACTCTTATCTATTCTGCGCCACTTCATGCATTGATGAAGTATTAAGAGACTATAGGACTGGTGTCTACGTACTACACTCCAGCGATATTTCGTAACACAACCTTATCTTTGTCCACAGGAGTTATTTACTCAATTGCAATGGTCGGAAGACCGCGCGCCTGCAGCCGACGCGTTGCGACGCGCGTTGCACGGAGGAGGCGCGCGATTCCAACTGGGCTGCATGGGGGACGCCAGCGAGTGCTTCGAACACCTTCTCCTGAGGGTCCATGCCCACGTGGCCGCGTCTACTGGCGACAGGCGTGATGATGACTGTCGCGCGCCTCACTGCGTGCCTCATAGGAAATTTGCTATGATGTTGGTGGAACAGTCTGTATGCGGGTCGTGCAAAGCCACGTCTAAACCTCTGCCGTTTACTCAGGTAAGATTGTTCATGATATACCATAGCTTTAGTAGTATGAACACAGTTATAATGTTTTAATATGAATTAAATATAATAAAAATAAATATTAAGTTATATTTTATTAAGGTAAGGTATAGAATAGAGGTATGTTATATGGGCCTATGTTACTATAACTTGGGTAATAGAAGTACTCGTCGATTGTCCTACAGAGACAGACGTCGAGAGGCCTACAGAGAGGAGAAGGCCTATATAACAAAACTACACTATATAAAACAGTGAGTCGAAAAAGACTAAAACCACAGACTTATATACTAAAACGACGTTGACTGAGAGATAAGGTTGTCAGTTCAATGAACTTATATTAAAATCGTAATCTCTTCTTCTACAGATGGTACATTATGTATCTGCGACCGCGCTGACCACGCAAGCTGCGCTGGGACAACACGGCGACAGCTTTGGCTTGCTGCTGAAGCAGGCTGGCGGAATGGGCGACATCAGGGAATGCCCGGTAAGTCAAATATACAACTCTACATATATATTTTTGAAATTGAAACTGTGACAAGTAAGTTACAAACTTAGTAACAAAACTTTTTAATGTGTGTATTGGTATTACCTTGAAACAAATTTAATTTATATTTATATAGGAAATAAAATAATGATTATGTATATTTTGTTAATAAACTTAGTTACAAATAGAAAATAATTACTACAAACAACGACGTAATGGTTCTAAATAAGTAAATGTAATCAAGTCTTCGCTCGCATCTAACAAGTAATTTACTGTTGTTCCAGAACGCATGCGGGGCCAAAATCCAAATCTGCCGGACGCTCATGAACCGGCCCGAAGTCCTCTCCATCGGTATGGTGTGGGACTCCGAACGGCCGGCAGCCGAACACGTGGCGGCCGTGTACGCGGCGCTGGGTACGCAACTGCGACCCAACGACGCCTTCCACGCTTGCGTGCAGTGGTCTTGGGCCGCCCACGCCGACCACCGCCTCGTCGGCCTCGTCACATACTACGGCAAACACTACTCCACCTTCTTCTACCACAGTAAACTGCACCTCTGGATGTACTTCGACGACGCCGATGTGAAGAAAATTGGACCCGAGTGGTCGCAAGTCGTCGAGAAATGCGTCAAGGGCAGATTTCAACCTTTGCTTCTTCTATACGCGGCGGTAGATACCCCGCCGTGTGATGCTCGGAGCAAAGAAGTGGTGCCTTTTGCCGGGCCGGAGCCGAGGCGAGCGGTGACGCCGGCGCCTGATCGGCCGGCGAACGGGTTCGCCAGGCGCGCCGTCACGCCCGGGCCTGACAACGAAAACGACTACGTCAGTAGGAAAGCTATCGAAAATATGCTCGATTCAAATCGACACACGCAGCTAGGAAGAAGTATGAGCACAGGGTCGGCCTCGGACAGTTCGGGCCCTAGGGTCAGAAGAGATTCTGGCAACTGGAGCGGAGACAGGAACAGCGCCTCGTCCACGACATCATCGATGGAAAGTCCTCATATTTACACCCGGGGCCGAGGTCTTAACATCCCTGGCAGTCCAACCAGGAAAGGTGAACTATCAAGCGGTGGCTCCTGTGACGCGGGATACGATTCCAACTCACTATCGTCTACGGACAGCTTGCCGCTCCAACAAGGTATCCGCAACTTACAAATGATAGATCTGAAGACGCGCAGCAATATTGAAGCATTATGTTTAGAAGCGGATATGTTGCTCGAAAAATCGCGCATTGCAGAAAACGCGGCAGATTACGAAACAGCTGTAGTTTTGTGCAATGCGGCTACATTGAAAGCGCGAGCGGCGATGGACGCCCCGTTCAACAGCCAGCACGCTAAAACCATAGCTCGCATGAAACATAACACATGTGCAATGCGGGCCAGAAGTCTCCAGAGACTAATGGCGGGAAAAAATAGAATGACTGAAGTATCACAACCTACGCCCGTCAGAAATACAAAAGGCGGACTAGAAAATTCAACCATCGAAATATATGCTACGTTACCTAAAAAGAAAGGTTCCTCTAAGAAGCTGCAAAAATCATTGGATGACATTGACACCTCCCCGTGTGAGCGACCTCCGAGACACAAGTCCAGAGAAGATGACAAAGTCAGAGAAAAACGATCAAGGAGTGAGGACAGAAGTCGTGCGAGGAAAGAAATGCCTCTGCCGGCTGAAAAGAAAGAGGAATCTAAAGAAGAGGATAAAAAAGCGAACAAAAAACAACATAAGATTCGGCGAAAACTTATGGGTGGGTTGATAAGGCGGAAAAATCGATCAATGCCGGATTTAACAGAAGGGGCAGATAGTAATGGCGAGCCCACCACTAAAGATAAACGCATCGTATCCATAGACGATGGCGACGTTGGCAGGAAAACGAATGATGATAAAAACCTGAGCGGATACCTGTCTGAGGGCCATTTGGAGTACTCGGCCGCCAGCGGGACCAACCCCAACCTCGAGAGAAGCAAGCTCATGAGGAAGAGTATATACGGCAGTGCGGGGAAGATGCTCACTGCGACTAAAGTGCCGCCCCCGCCGCCTCTGCGGACCACTTCACAACTTAGCGGGCCTAAGTTCGAATCCGAAGTGATGCATAGCATGCAGACCTCCCCGGCACAGCCGCACAACTCAAGAGAAAATTTTAATTATTCCCACGACCCAGAAGAAGACGGCGGTTTTTCCGAACAATACGGCGATGAACCGCAATCATTGCCGTTCTTACCTTCTACTTACGATGGGAAACCAATGAATCTCCACAATCAATCTATTGAATCACAACAATCTCAAAATTGTCACATGGTCGTTACTAAAGCAATGATACATCAGGAACAAAGTCCCGTGAAGAGAGATATGATCCCGAACACCCTGGCTCCAATGAACAGGATTCAAAATCTAAGTAATAATTTTGACAACGGGGTAGACGTAGTGGATTGTGCGATGCCAGTGCGCAGATCTCCCCCTATGTTTGAATTACCGCCATACCCAAGTCCCATGAATTCCGTCAACCATTCGAGGCAACCCAGCGAGGAATTCCCTCCTCCACCACCTCCGATCGATCTAACTCCACTTCAGGACGAATTAAACCATATCCAAAAAGCCACGGATTATTATTCTTATCATAACAACACTGAGCCAGTCATGCCTCAAAGATCAGTTAATGACTTATACTCCCAATTACAAGAAAAACGTAATCAGATTTTAAACAACAACCACAAAAAATCGTTATATAATGATGTGAAAACGACGCCAAATGATTGTAATAATACATTATTGCAAGAGCTACAAGCTAAACAGGCTGCGATTAAATTGAAGAGATCTAACTCTTTGGAAGGACAACTGTCGAGTCCCGGCGAAAACTCGCAAGTTCCTGACAGCATCGTCAACAGGCACATGCACAAATTTGAAAGCATGGCGCAGAATGCGTCTTCCGATGGTGAAAGATCTCATCTGGATTTTGCTGATATTAGAGATAACAGAGACGTCATAAACTGCTCTAACCAACCCAATACGTTTATGTACAACCGACGAACCTCGTCGTCCTCGATAGACCCCAAACAGTTGCAAGAAGATTATGCTGAACAAAAATCCCCAAACACCACCAATAGTCCCGCGATGTACGGGGATCATTTAAAACCTAAAAAGAAATCGGTATCGTTCTGTGATCACGTCGTTATAGTATCATCTAAGGCTGAAGAGGAAGAAGATAGTAATTACATACCCAACCCTATTTTAGAGCGAGTTTTGAAATCAGCATTGAACAAACGTCCGATGACAACAATGCCTTTACAGTCTGAGAAACCGTCTCTGCATCGTCAGGACTCATTCGACAGCCAATCGTCGCGGTCGACTACATTATCTTCTACTACCAGCGCGGGGCTGCCTGAAGGCGGACATGCCGACTACGTCAGAGCCCAGAACGGGTACCCTCCATATCAAATGTCGACCCAAGCTCACGCTGTGCGCCAATACAACGCTCAAAAAGCCACCAGTGTTTACGATAGAATCCCACCACCGCAAGCTTCTCACAATCAAAATATTAATTCAAATCAAATATACCAGCAACTTCCCAGCGGAAGTCCTCAAAACACCAGCAACCCTATACCCTACACTCAATCGCCTGCGCCGACGGCTTACTCTCACAGCGCTAGCCCACCGAACTTTAGCCAAAATCCAGTGAATAGACTAAATCCCGCGCACAACCAGCCCTTCCCACCCGCACCCAACAGCCTCCAGAGAACAGTTCCTAACACTTACTCGCACCCACCGAACCAGCTTCACCACGTGAACCAAATACCGAGCAACAATTATCAGTCACCTAACAATAACTATATTACAAATCGTCCGTACCCTCAAAACATGCCAAGCGCTTCGACGCCTTACCAAAGCGTACCCACCAATTCGCCTGCTTACCAGAGCTACCACAGCCCACCGACAAGTTACGCTAGCTCCGAGTATTCTAGTCGATATGCGATGAACAGTACAAACCACTACAGCACGGCCCCGACCCCATCGCCTTATCAAAGAGTTCCCCCTCCTCACGGAGACCTTCCTGTTGAGAACTACAACAATCCTTATCAGAAAGTACCAAACCCTCAGTACCATGATAACAACTCAAACAGACCCCGTGAGCCTGACACAAGGCACTACGCAAATTCTTATCAGCAGCGACCAAATTACAATCAGCCTATGAATATGGAGAACTCAGCTCGCAACGAAGTTCAGTATCAGTATGGCCAAAATGGGTACAATCCATATGAACACCTCCCGCCTCCAAAACAGATACAACAAAAGAAGAGCGTGTCGTTCGAACCAGGCACCAAAGGCGGGACAGAGTCCCCAATACCGTCACTAGTGAGCGACTCCTATTATAATACAGACAGCCAGTCGACTACGGGACAGAAAACATTGTGTAATCTCTGTCGGAAGAAATCCCTGAGCCCTCCAGCCCTATATTGTCCAGATTGTGACTTCTATATGTCACGATTCAAAAATGTAGGCAATACTACACCTTTTGTACAAAGATAGAAATAAGCATATTACTGTTATATATAAGTAAATTGTAAATTCATATTTATGTTATAAATTGACGCAAATTGATCTCAGAAAGTTTTGTACTTATACAATAAAATAATTTAGAATTTCATTTTCATGGATAAATGTATTATGTCCCATATTCAATTGATTAGATTTGTAATTTGTAAAGTTTTATGGAGTCTATTCGAAACATAAGTATAATTTTTATAAACAGAAATTTGTGGAAATAAATTTTTATATTTTTATAAAATCTTTTATTTTTCATAAATAATTTAACATTCTTCGCATATAATTTATTCAAAATTAAACCACTTACTGTGTCGGCTCCACACTATCAGTTCGCTAAACTTTGGTGGAATACATTGCTAATTTTTCATTGCGCTAAATAAAAGCACTCATACAAACTGCCCAATGTTCTCATGCATTCACATCGGCTTCTATCCGAGTTCGACTATAGTGTGGAGGAGTTTACATTTAGGTACAAACTTTATTTGTCCGTTAAAGGAATTTTCTTGTAATCCATGTGAAGATATTTTGAGACATTTTTTAACGTCTTTTTTAACAATAAATGAAAGTAATGAAAAAGGAAAATCAAGTAGGTACGAGAAAAATCCCATTGACTTAGAAATTAGGACTTACAATAATACAGTTTATATATACAAAAAAATTAGAAAACCGTAGGTAAACCGTGCTAGTCTAATTCGAAGGACCGGTTTTTGCACCTTTTTTTGGTTCTCCGAACTTTGATCAGCAATGTAGGCCGAATAGCTGCTTAAGTTTGACAAACTGTTTGCCTGAAGTGTGTCTGAGTTCGGCGACAGTGTGGAGCTGGCATAAAACTATCTTTTGCTCTGATATGGTACTAAAAAATCTCTGCTTCGCTTACTTTGCAAAGAAATGTTTATAGTACCGACGTTTTCGTAAAGATGGCGTTAAGAAATAAAAATGTTGCCAAGTTATTATTAAAAAACTGCTAGATTCTGTCTACAGATACGTTTTATTTATATATCGATTATTTTTATTTTGATCGATTGTCAAATGAAGTGATCTTCACATAAAAATATGCCACGAAAAAAATTTTCGCATGTTGATTAATACTTGCATGCATTTGCATTCAGAACTGATCTGAAACTTATATATATCAACAAAAAAAGAAAAAAATAATACATAAAAAATAATACTAATACCTACTTAAAAGTGAAATTTGTCTTATAATATACATAACATTTCCGACAAAATTTTAAAAAGTAAATTTTATATATTTATATGAGCAATAAGTCCGCCTTTGCTCCATATGTACGTAAACTCTATTTTTTGTGTATATAAAGTTCATTTATTATTATTATTATTTTCAAAAAATTTTATATAAGTATAACAACACTTGACATTTTTTTCAAAATTATTTTGTGTAATCTATATATCTGTAATTTAATTCATAAATAATGTAAATCTGACTTGACTTGCAGTTGTAAAGAGGGACCGTCCATTAATCACAAAAATGTTTACCCCTATTTCGTGATTTTTACTGACCCTCCCTTTTAAACCTCACGAACGTTCTTTTCAAATATTAGTTACTTGATTTTTTAAAATTATTTTTTACATGCGATCCAGAAAATATCACATCTTTTTCGATTTAATGGTAGACCAGAAACCAGGGGACATGAAACTAGGTTGGTATTAAATAATCTTAAATAAATAAATGACAATTCATTATACATAATTATGATAAATATAAATTGTCATATATTATATTGTTCTACCATGTAGTAGAAAATTTCGTGTAATGGCATCCCTGTAAATGCTTCAGTCAAGTTGGCAGTTCTTTAATGGCGACTTCAAGTGACGGGTTGTTTCCATTGTAAACTAACTATATTATTTTAGATTTTTAGCTGTAAGATCTGTGTTTACGTAAACATGACGGGGATTTTACCTAGCTACCAACGTTTTGTGAATGGTGTACCAGTCCCGTCCATATCTCGGCGCTCGTTCCGCCTACGAGAAAAATATTTGATTGTTTCTGTACTCCTGACATTCGGAATCGTGTGGTTGGGGGCACTATTCTATTTACCAGAGTTCAAAAGTTCCTCGAGTGTAAATGACAGTGTTTACAAAGTGTACAAACATATCCAGAAAGCTGGACCTGAACTCCTTATGCCCCCTCCTCTGGCTCAAAATGACGTGGGAGATCCAGGTATTATAAGACACGGGGGCGGAGAAGACCCTCACATTATTGGGGACAGGAATAGACTACGAGCTAAAATTGAAGAAGATATGGGTATGAAGGTATTGGAGAGACCTCAATTTGATGTGGTCCCTTCGGTTTCATCTTCGAAAGGTCCACAAAAGAACCCAGTGGACGCAATAGAAGAACCTGATGCTGCTAACAATGGTGGTTCTAAAAATATTTCACCATCAGGGCCTAAGGCTGATGCATCTGATAAGTATGTGGCAGTTGCACTAGGACCCAATGCGGATGCTGATCAGATATCTAAGCTGGAAACTATAAAAGGGGTGAGCTAACTATTCAGATAATATAATATTATGATGACATTTAAATAGTATCAGTTTCATGAAAGCTCTTATTTATTTCTATTAAAACAGTTTTAGTTTGTTTCTATTGCATGTTATAATTGTAACTATTATTTTATTAGAAGTAGAACCAGGTACATGTAAAACAAACAAGATAATATATCTATTACAACAAAGTCTTTAAAACTAACATTAAAACATGAACAGTTCATTATTTATATTTAATATTATTTAATGTCAAAGTTAATGCTTTTTACAAAAAAATATTTTTGACACAAGATTCTATTGATGTCAGAGAGATATACATATATTTTAATAAAATTGAGTTACAAGATTCCACCTGAATCAACATCTATAGGGACATAAAATAGTTACATTGTAAGTTAAATAAAAGCTTTTAATAATAACACTAAGTTACAAATCTCTGGGGCACAACCTGTTTTATCTCTTTTGTTATACCTTATAATAAACACAAACAAATTTCACTCTTCAAAATAATGAACATTCACACAGAAAAATAAAAGATAAGTGCAACAAAAAAATACAAACATTTCATGAAAATAACTATCTATACAATACAAATTGTTAGTTGTCTTGAATATGCACACTATCTGCTGGTAAGAAAATTTATATTTGTAATGTTTGACAAGGTAATTTAAGTTCACTCCTACAAGCTTTTTTTTTAAAATTTATTCACTGTTGGTCCATTTAAGTTTTTCTTTATCAGTGTATTTTTCATCCTTTAGATTCAATATTATAAAAACTTCTTAACCTACTTGAAATTACCTTTCTAATTTAATATTATTTTTCTTTTTATGTATTTTTGTATTCTGTTAATTGTGAGCACTAGCTTTTTAGCAGGTATTATTCTATACGATAAGTTTTAAAGAAAGATTTCCTGATTAATTTGACTACGGATTGCTGAAAAGGCTTTTGTAGAAGTATATAAAGATTATCACATGCAAACAATATACATATATGTACCTAACATGCTCTGGGGTTGTTAAAAATTTATGAGAATAAATTTTCACCTTCTGTGATTTTTGCAATCAATTTTCTTGTTGATTCCAGAAATAGCGCTGTTTACCGAACACTATCATTTGTTTTATTAAGTTAAAGTTTTATTAGTATGCCAAATCTATTTTTCCAAACATCTGCTGTATTTCATTTAAAGGCTTGACTGCAACATGTCTGGGTATGGAGATTCCACATGCAATAAAATGGTTGGCAGCAGTCACTTTCACTTCTGCTAGATTGCTAATTGGATTGTTCCCTTTCCGTTTTGCTTCTCAGAAAATTTTGTTTTAATGCTTACTCTTTATCTCCTTAATCTTATTTACTAATACATTATCTTATAATAAATCAATGATAATAATGTAATATTGATAAAAGGAATTATTATTTAGATGTTTTATTCCAAGTATAATTTTTTGTTCATCCAATAGAAAATAAAGAACATAAGAAAATTTATATTCACATAAATAAACCAATGAAATACACAATAAATAAGATGATGTTGCTTGATTTTATTAAATTAAAAAAGTAAATAAGAAAATAATTAAACTGGTGAACCTATGTAAAATTATTTTTACATTATGTTTCCACATAAAATAATTATATTTATACCTACTAATTTTAATAAGTATTAAAACAGTACTGTTCTGAAGTTTCACCTCCATTTGCATGCAGTTCACTTATTCTGGGTCTGAGACATTCTTGTGACCTCAGACAGAAATACAATGTACAGTTAAATGTGTATTTGCCCCAAAACGTGCTGGTATAAAGTTTTTATATACCTACTATTATATATATTTTGTTTTTAGCAACAAAACTGTATTTTTTTAAATCCACAAACCTTATAATATGGATGTTTCTTTGTATTCAAAGATGGTAAGATTGAATAATCTAAATCTTTAAGGGATAAGAATTACATTTGTGTTCACGAAGCTTGATATTTATTTTCATGGTTTGTTACACAAATGTATGGTTTTCTTATCGGCAACAGCAACACATACTCGATTTATAAAGCAGATTAAAATGGTTGCCAATCGAATTTAATCATGTGGCATGTAAGCACATCTGATTATATATGATACAGAACAGTAATATGTCGTACCTACGAGTACAAGATTTATATGAAACACGGTAGAATATAAAAATAATCTGATATATAAACCAGAAGTGTCGGAAATAGTCGGAATCGCCAATGACATTGACCAAAAAAGTATATAGTCTTGGTTTTACGGGCCCTGGGAGAAGGGGATGATATACGTAGAGCCAAAAAAGTAGGAAAGCGGACACTGGGCTGTAAAGAAATCGGGAAACCGCTCAGATGAGAGAGAGAAATCGAAAAAGACCGTAGACCATTTTTTGAGTGACTCAGAGCCACATGAAAATGACCCATTAACAGAAAACTAAAACTAGATCGTATTGATTTCTTTCTATTAAACAAATAAAATATATTTTTGTCGATTTTCTTTACCGATGACCGTGCGGCGTTTCGTTAACAAGGCCACGATGTTTGCGATGCAAATGCAAGTTAGCATGTTGGATTAGCCTGTTTCGCCACTTTCATGGGCTGCGGTGTTCGTAAACCAACTGTGCTTGTTATAAAACCTTTTAAATAGATTTATTATGATAAATCGATTCCGGATTTCGTTCACATAAATCCAAGCTATATTTTTATGAGGAATTTCTTATTAGTTAACCATATTAAGTACCAGTTAAATACAGACACAGGTAATTCAATATTATTTCACGTACTTCAAAAGAATGAGGACAAACGTGTATGTCTCACTCTGTGGGTTTACTAAAAAATAATCATTTTAGGTATTGGGTTTATACTTGAAAATTATATTATCTCAGGGCATATATTGATTAATTCCTTTTTTTATTGTTGGGAAACTTGTAGACTTGCGAAGAATGTAATGTAGAAGATTTCATACTCTAAAAGATAACGTCGATGTTAATAACGTGAACAAACAACATATCAACAACTAGGCATATAAAGCAATTATAAACACACTTTGTAAATAAAGTAAATTTTAGTTTAGAGATACTATTTTTTGAACCCAAAAAAGAAAATCCAGTACTAACGACTACTACAATTAACAGTAGCAATCACCTACTCATTGCAACCTTAGATTTCCACATGTCGACGTAGATACCTAACAAACCATGTCAACTAAACGAACAAAGACCCAATCAGCCGCGTATTATTTCGGGCACGATCAATGATCATACACATACGCAAATGTTGAAGAGCAAACATTTGATCGGCGCAAACCCCCCAACGTTTGGCTGGTAAAGTACATCGCACTTCATTTCACCAGATTGTTATGCTGGCTACACACTATCGGCTAACTCAGGTGCCGACTCGAATGAACGTACATTACGTTGTTTGTATTAGAGATTCTATTTGTCGCAATGTAAAACTAGCAATGTACACGAGCTCTATATGATGAACTTCGGAAGTTATACACTAGTAGTTGATTTTGTGTTCTTTCTAATAACTTCTAAATGCCCTATTGTATTTCCTCATACCAATAAGTCGTTGTGGTTAGAATTCTTGCTTTATCTTTAAGTAAAACTACTTGTATTCTCATGTACCTTAATTTTTATTGTTTTACCAATTTGATACTTACCTATTTTTCAGAGAATTGAATACCAAACCATCGACTTAATCATATTTTAAAAGTTTATGTATATTTTAAACTAGTTTTTGCTCAGAATTTCACCCGATTTCAGTTTTCGTCACAATCTGCCTTACTGCCATTTTCTTTAATTTCATCTTGATAGTAGTTTTTTAGATTTCGTGATAAGTCTGTGAATGTTTTTTGCTTTTACTAGTTTTAATAGATTACTATTTCTATAGTATGCTAATGTAGATCCCTAGTTCATTAGCATTAACGGTTGCAAGTCCCCATTGAGACCGTTAGTGCTAAAGTCTTCACCATACACTACAGTAGTAACTGTGCCATCAATACTATGATCTCCCGCCTCCGGATATGAGTCAGGGTAATGGAGCCGGTAGATTTCAATTTTACAATTGCATTTCACTGGCTGCCCCTTTGATCACTTTAATCACTGCTTTAATTTACAGGCTGTTTTAATTGTTTCAATACATTTCCAAACATTAAATTATATTTGCGTAAGTACTTATTTCCTGCTGAGCTACTTCCCTGTAAGGATATTTGTCTGGTCTACGATTTTTTCAATTCCTTTCTGTCTTTGATCTCCCAGCACCCATTTGTTCTTTCCTAGCTTCTTTAGAACTTAATGAAAACAATCATTACATCGTTTTCTAGGTCTTCCCCGCCATCGCTTATGTTATGGAATTCTATTTATATAAAATGAAATATATAGGTAAAATTAAATAATTTGTATTTGGTTGTTGCTTTTCTTTGCTTTTGCAATTTTCCCGCCTTTGCCTTCGAATTTCGTGACTCTTAGCTCTGTTTAAGCCATCTGTCAAGATTTCAATCAATCCACCGTGACTAATCGTGAGTTGCAAAGACTTCAACAAGTTTTCAAACTTTGAGTTCACGTAAGGCTCTGCGTAAAACAATGTGCCCAGCAAATTGGAGTGAAACTTGTGTGTAACATGTCATGTGTACATTGATGCGTGTCATTGGTAGGTACCGTACAGTGCCACGATTTCTGTTCCGGCGACGATGTTGCCTACGCCACTACCTTTGTGATCTTGGTGATGCCTTCCGTACGGTATTGGTATTGTGTTAAAGTTGGAATTGGAAAGCCTCTTTCACTCCCGTTACAAAATGTGTAACTGGACTCTTGACTCGAAGACTTTGTACTTAATGTAATCTCTATATAAAAGTCTTCTGTATACTCGTATTCCTTCTTGTTTTTTTATTATTTTTATGCGTTTAACTACCTAGCAGTTCTTTAGAAGTAGCTTCTTCTATTGTAGTAAGCCATGTAGGCAAGGAATCGCCAATAAATTATGTCTGCATTCCGATATAACTAATTGGCTATACCATAAAATTGAAAATAAAGTGCTAATTAACTAAAGGTTTTATTTCTATCTATGCATAGGTATTTATTGTATATATACCTATTTGCGTGCGGCCATAGCTACATTTAACTAAGTATTTCACCTATACGACGATAAAATATAGCTAAGCTAGTTCTCTTGAAATTACAATTCGACAGCAATGCACAAATTTTACTGGAAGCATTTGTATGAAATTCGGTACAAGGATAGAATATAATCTTAGGGTATTTTTATCCCGATATTCCTACGGGAGTAAAGCCCCGGGACGCAGCAACTAAGTAAATAAAAGTGGTAATAAGATCAGACGGAGTTCCAAAAGTTGAGCGAGTATTGTGAACGCCATAGTAACGGGACACGGATCGTGTCGCGACCGCAATCGGCGACACACATTCTATATATTACGATTTACTATACTCTGCGGCGTCGGTACAGTCGGCATGTCATAAGCAGCCCTATGTAGACCTTTATATAATGGGGATACCGGCGAATTTGGAATGAATTAGGTTTGATTTTACGTGAGACGATGACCGAGTCAGTTAATGTCGTTTTCTTGTTCCTAAAGCGCCATTGCTAATGTTGTGCCGTCCCTGTTCATAACCTAATGTAAGTTGCCTTATTACGATTATGACCCGGAAATTGCTGCTTGTTAGATAATAAATGTGATTGAGGGAAAGGCAATAAGAGCTCGAAACCGTTGAAAATGTGGCCATAGCGTTTATACTAAACAGAATTAAGCGTATTGTCATATTTCACATAGTACTGCTATGTAGATACATTTTTATAATTGCATCATCTGAAACGCACTCACACAAATATTAGTTTAATAAATAAATAAATATATTGGGACAAATCACACAGATTGAGCTAGTCCCAAAGTAAGTTCGAGACTTGTGTTATGGGATACTAACTCAACGATACTATATTTTATAATAAATACATATATAAATCAACATCCAAGACCCGGGCCAATCAGAAAAAGACCATTTTCCATCATGACCCGACCGGGGATCGAACCCGGGACCTCTCGGTTCAGTGGCAAGAACCTTACCACTGCGCCACCGAGGTTGTCAGAAGTTTAGTTTAAAATATTAATTTTTCTACGCATTTTGTCCTAATTAAGTGTTGACTGTCTTCGTTCTTTTATATCTCATATCTTTAAGAAGCGAACATATCTATAGGATGCATGGAATGCATCAAGCCATATAAGTACAACCCATGCAGGCCATGACATTGTCTTGTCAGTATGTTTACGCTTTCTCGCTAAACAGTTGCCGCGACACGTAACGGATGTTACTATGCAAGAACATAAACTTGGCAACTTAGGACTACATCCATAAGGAAAACTCGAAAATTTCATAACAAAGTTGAAAGATCAGAGGCCTATTCAAAAGAAATTAAACATTGTTATTTACGAGATAACATTTCTAATAGCCATTGTCGTCTGATGCTCATTGTCTTTTGGGAGTCAGTAGTTAGTTGCTAAAAGGACAATGGTATATGTCTTTGTTCGTTAATCAATAGATTCTTTTGTTTTCAGATTTCTAACATTGCTTTGGTAGTGCCTTGACTAAATATAATTTGATGAACTCTTAGACTATTGTCACGTTAAAAAGCATTATTTTCATCAATGGCTTCTCGATATTCATTACCTTTTCGATTTTTCATGAGAAGTACAGAATTATATTATCCTATTCCCTGGGCGTCGAGGCTTCACTACTAGAGAAACGGAAGAAATCGGGTAAACGGTAAAATGACAGATATATCAGTTTATAGGTATTTATTATTTTGACCTTCTTATTCTGTCAATCAGCTTTGCTTTGTTCCTGAAAATAATGGGTTTGAATGAACGAACCCTATTCGCTACGTAATACCCTTACGACGATGTCAATAACTGTCGAAGGCGTCGTCGCGCGAGGCGATAAAGTTAGCAACAAGATAAACAATGCCAAGCTAACGGCGGAGTTAGTGCCGTGCAAACCCAAGGCAATTAGTCCATGTGTCATTTCAATTTTTTTTTTGTCTATCTATGGTGTTTTCGGGGATTTCGAAATTCGAAGGTAAGATCAATTTATATTTGATCTTATATCTACAATATTTTTTTATTTATATTATACCTGTCATCGTCTCTCTACACTACGTGCAGATAATTCCATGCCATGCCTCATGCAGCGCATTGTTGGGTATAGGCTTTTCACTATTCTAGAAACGGTTACATTTACATAATGTGAGACTATTTGAGATAATCCATTAGTTTTGTCCCTATCAGTTTCGTTTCATTGCTAGGAACGAATGACTAACTAATCAACAAAAATAATAAAACAATACAATGGAGCAACACCTGCAGCTAATGTGTATAGGCAGGAAAAACAAAACCGTTTGTAACGTTCCTTTACACACAGAATCATTCGAAACTTGTGACGGGTTTGACTACGGCTACGGATAGATATTTTTGGATATCCGTTTAGTTACAGAGCTCCGTAACATTACTAGCAATTAGCTAGAGGGTGGCTGCCGTTGACATCGACATGACACCTAGATACGAGTACTAACACCTGCTAATAATTCAGTCTAATATGTTCGACACGGTGCTAATATGTGTGAATGGCACGCTTTAATGAAAATTGCCACGGTTTAAGGTTGAACTATTTACTGATAAAGTATAATTGACACCTAATTGGTCTTTCGTAATTATTCTTGACACACAAGTTTCTCTAAAAACTACTGCCGCTTAAATGGGGAACAAGATTGCGGGAAGAAATATATCTTATTTTACAGTTACTATCAGTTTCAAGTTGCGTTGGAAGCATTATATAATTTTGACAAATTTTTTACAGCGATTGAGTAAAAAACAACATACACAATACAAAGGCAAACGACTAAAACACTTTTCACGTTTTAAATCGCCAATAATGTTTCTTCACCACAATCATTTGTGTATTCAGTCGCTGGTCACAGACAATGACTTGTATCTACAGTTAATAAAAACGTGAGGAAGTAAAAGATAAATATATTTATTTATTTACCACTCTTACAACTATTTTTACAGTATGGCCTAATTAACAATAGTGTAACTCAAGTGTAACTACTATATTCTATATCATATTTTACTTTTAACTAATTACAAAAAGTGCTAAATTTCAGCGAAAATACCAAAAAAATGTATTTTGTGCTTATACTAGCCTCTATATTTTATTTCCATAGCGTCCTAACAGTTGTCCTCCTTTTTAATATAATTTAATGGCAGAAATCTTTTATTATAAGGGAGAGTCTTAGAATAAGACCACTCGATATCTACTCGTGGATATCGTACGAGGCGACTAAGAGACACGAATGCCTCGCCAGCTGATAGGCATGATGCATTCTCAAGTATGGTTGACGTCAGCCAGGCGGCCGGTCGTAAAATCATAGCCAAATGAATCATGGATCGTAAGAGCCAGCTTATCGTTTTATCTAAATCAAAAGCCTAAATAATATGTCCACCCATTTATCAGCATAGGTTCCTTTTTCTGTCAACCATTAATTAATAGATTGCATGTGATATGTTTAATGAGACCTGTGTCCTCTGCCCAAAGTATTGGTTTATTGATAGCATAAATGTGATATTCATTCGATGTTGTCTGCCTATATGGAGTGCTCTCAAAGTGGATATTGTGTTACATTTTATGTCTGTTGATAAACGTTATTTATCATTTATATTTCTGATATAATTTATAAATTGCTTGATGCTTGAGCTTGCATTGCCGAATATTTTGCTAATGTGACTATCCTATTTTTAGTCTCCTGTCTCCCCTGTTGGTGTAATTATTGATGTATAAAGAGGATGGTCTGTGGTGCTTGCCAGTTTGGTGTGGTAGGTCCACTATGATAGTAAAAATAGGTATTGCATAATTCCTTATTTTCCAGATTGCAAATAACATAATTAAGATAATGTGTAGTGTGTCCGTTGATTAACCATACTAATCGACTGTCTATCTATGCTGACACTTTGGTATGCGAGTTTTAACACCTCTGCTGTTGAATTCAATGTGTAGGTTAGGTTGTGCAAGTTTCTATTTGGCTACCAGTCAAATTATCCCAAATTGCAAAACGTGTATAAGTAATAGGGTCTATAAAAGTGCTATAACTCAGATTATTGTTCCATTTAATCAAGCCATATCGCTGCCTTCACGTGCATATTCAGATAAGGTTTGCCTTATAGAATTGCTTCTGATAAAACTATATGTTGATAACTTTTTGCTCATGTCTATTATAAAAAAATATTTTCTTCGAACATTTCGGATTTCGAAAGTACGTTATTAAACCTGTCCATTGTCTTAATTGGCAAATTAAGAACAATGATCTTTTGACTTTAAAAATTCAGGATAATCATAGTTTCAACTTTGCCGGCTCTAATTTAATTTTAATTGCATGCAGTTGTACCTCTGAGATGACTCGCTAAATGTGCAGTTGCATATTTGTTGTTACACAGACGATAGTTTGTCTGTCTGTCACTTTTCTCTATCTTTCATAGCTACATATTTTGTTACAATTTTATTATAATGGCAAGTTCACATTTCACATATTGCTACTATTGCTG
Organism: Plodia interpunctella; assembly: GCF_027563975.2. Classification (NCBI taxonomy): domain Eukaryota; kingdom Metazoa; phylum Arthropoda; class Insecta; order Lepidoptera; family Pyralidae; genus Plodia; species Plodia interpunctella. The sequence continues at coordinate 7,995,716 of NC_071300.1, forward strand.
TATATTATGCGTTATATATAGATATATATGTACATGAATATGAAATAGTTGCTAATAATGGTTTTATAGTTATGTTGGAAATGTTTGAAGAAAAGAAGATGGCATTTTATATTTTGTTAGATATTGCTCGGGACTTTGCTCGCATGGGAATTTTGAGATAAATTATAGTCTATAGCAATCTTTTTTGTTGATTGTGCGATTCTACGGAGATTACCCGCCTCAAACTTACAAACTCACAAACGATTACCTGCTCTATTGTTATTAAAGGATTTTTTCCTCGGAGTCTCCCATCTTCTCATCGGAGTATCTTTTATAAAGTTTCATTAAAGACAGTTTTTAACTAGCTATTTATGTCCCACTGCTAGACAAAATTTTCCCAATTTCTCCCACGCATCACATCACAAATATGTGTTGTAATTTCCATCGATTTATATCCATTGTACGTAACAGAAATGAGCTAACTTCGAAAATTGAATTGCGCAAATAATAGGGACGCTGGCACGGTCCTAATGCGTCTCGTAATTAGTCGACAGGACACCGCTCCGGAACTCTTTTATTGCTCGTAATGTTGGCCCAAACAGCCCACGGCACCTCCATCCTTTGCCCTCCTAAGGTCCGCATTCCACCGAAGCGGGGAGATGTGCGAAGTATGTTTATTTCGTCTCTCTCCCCTCTGATGATGCTCTCTCTTGGATGCTGAGGTGCGGAGATGTGCGCAGCGAACTCAGGGTTGTGAAACTCTTTAAAAATATATTATCTTTAACATGTACATTGTGACAAAATACGCGTCGTGCGTTTTACAAGTTGAGCCCAAAGACCACACGAATGTTTCGTTACCACGAACAATAATCCCGTATAAAATTTAATTGAGTACTGTCATTTAACCTGACTATATATAATAATAATAACTTACGACGAGAATTATGAGCGCAGAGAAAGCAAGAGAGTTCTGTAAGTGATTATAATTTTATTCTATATTTTATATATATATTCGTGATTATAAAGATGGTCGAATTCACATATACCTTTACTACAGACCGTATAACTGTTTTAGGTAAATTGAAATAGAGACATCTCACTTTATCCTACATATTTACTAAATCTAAAGGAGAAGATATGTTTTAAACGAAATTCTGTTGGTTTTTTTTAAATAACGCCCACGTCTTATCTAATAGTGGAGTACAACCTTAACAGTCACTCACACGTCGAAAATTTTACGCTTGTGTATCTCTGTAGTGTACGGACCATGTCATCCAAACGATGAATTTCGCCAATTGCTTAGTCCTCATGCCGATTTTCGATTTTATTGGTATGGTCCTTTATCTAATTTATAGGTATAAAAGTAATGTATGTACCAACTCCTGGTATTACTAATTTCCGTATGGTATGTAATTTTTTGTTTTCATTTTTTCTACATATGTGTACTTTCACGCAAAATCTATAATCCGTCTGGATTTTTATGAAATTTGGTTTACTGGTAGAATATAACCTGGAATAACACTTTTTTTGTACTACTATTACTAGTATTTTTTTCCCGAAATTCCAACGGGAGCGAAGCTCCGGGGCATAGCTAGTTTAGTTACATAAAATGATATAAAACTAATTTTTATGCACTTGGCCGTTGCGCTTTTTCTAGCATATTTATAAGTCTTCACTTAAATGCGGTTAATGGTATAATCCTGTTCTTCACATTTACGACTCTGTTACGACCGTCGGTAGTGGTCTGCTAATGTATTGGAGGATGTCTTGTAATGAGGTACTTCCTCTTGTGACCATATTGACCGCAATCATCCTCTTTTCACCGATCAGATATCCAAACTACATACCGGCAAAACATAACAACATAACCCTGCTTGTTGCTTTGCCTGCCATAGTCTGGTAAAATACCAATTTGAATTTTAGTTACTATTTAAATATTTATCATATAGGCTAATATTATTGTAATACAATGTTATTCTATGCTAATTGTACTATATATTGTTAACATAAATTAACAATTGTAATTTAGATAGTGTAAAATAAATTGTTAGAAAATTAATATTAGGTTAGGTACTATACTATTATCAGGTTAGGTACTATACTATTATCGGATCGTACGGAATCTATAAGTGAAATATCGTGCGTGTATCGTGTGATTCATGCATTTTATATTGTAATAGATTTTAATGTTTAATTAGTCTTAGCACGCACAGCACATACTAGCGCGTTATTGGTCTGCAGTCTCCATTATGGTTTGTCGACGAAGTGAAATATTGGACGGAACCACATTCAATCAAATTACAGAAGCAATTTCTCATCTCATTCTGTTCATGATGTTCAATGTTCATGGTTAGGTATAACATATGTTATGGTGTCAGGAGAGGTGTCACAAAGCCATCCATCACCGATAGGCGCTACCCCGATGTCGGCTTTTGATTTACTTGGCTCCGGATTAAATGAGGTTTTGAAATGGACCGACAGTAAGGCTTTACCACAGGATAATATCAAATAAGCCAGAAGGTAGATTCATAAAGTCTAAAGGCGCCTTGTGTAAATGCTCCGGTAGTTTGGGTGGCGACCTGTCACTGATTAGACTGCTTTGATGTCATTAGCAATTAATAGGCAATGAAAATTTCGCCTTAATATCAATCACTTAAATATTCAAACCTATTGATAATTTAAATATAAATAACGTAAATTATTTATGTAATAATGAATATATTTGAAATTACTTAGCACCCCCACTGGGTTACTACCTAGGACATCAGAACGAAAATATTAATGCTAGTTGTTACTTTATAAATCAATGACACCTAAAGGATGTTAGTATGATGAAAATCAAACTGAAAAGATCAGGCAGGCTGAAATAGAAACAAAATTTATTTTAGATAAGCATCGAGTGCTAAGCGGGATCGCGTTTGACGGTGCTTAGCGCTTGAGAGTGCACTGCTCTCGCCTTATCTGGCTCGTTTGTCCTCCGGGAAGCTCTTTAGTCGATACGAGCCAGCTCAAACCTTCAACAGAATAGGCACTTAGGTACAGAAGATGTGCAGTCGAATGTTATCGAAATGTAGTTTTCGCGTAGTACGTACGGCTAGCGAGAAATCAGAATAATAATCGTCATGTAAAATCGAAACATCGCGTATAGGTATCTGCATTGTATATTGCAGTTTTCACTGCTAGGAGTTCGTTAAATACTGACTTCACTAAACCTCATCAACCTATATCAATCTCTGTATTAGTCCTGTTGTCAGGCTTTCGCGTTGAAATTCGGCGCGCTACAGCACTTGTGAATCCTACTAATAAATACCCCTTGAGGGGCAGGCGATCATACCTAAACTTCAGTCCTGCTCAAACTTCAGCATGTACGACTTTTTACGAGTATATATTGATGCTATTGATATGCCACCTAAGAGTCACATTACACAAACTCGATCTACGTCGCCTTGACGGCGATTGATCGTTGATCCGGTCTTCGGATGATAAACGTTTCCTTCCGTTTAGCTACTAAGAAGTATTAAGCTTCGAAGTCTGGATTTTAAAACATTCATTGAGTTTAATCTCGTTGAAGTTATCTTGGGATATTTTTCTCGTTGATTAAATTTTGCTTATAAATACTTTAGATATAGTTGCAATTACTACGAACTAATTCAAGACTAATGACAAGATATAAAATTAATTATTTGATTTTTGTACCAAAATGTTAAAAGATTTCTTATGAATAATGATGATGAAGTCATGGATCAAGTCAGTAATGGACTTACATTCTTGCAGACAACTGCATGTGAAGTCTATGTTCTTCTCTATTCTGCGGCGAGCTTGCTTGTAATGAATGGTGTCGGAAAGTCTGAATGAAGTGATACGGCCTTTTACAAATATATAATGGTTACTTATACACCTAATTGCTGCGCCCCGGGGCTTCGCATCCGTAGGAATTTTGGAATAAAAATTACCCTATGAGTTATTTCAGGTTACATTCTACCCGTATACCAAATTTCATAACAATTCGTCTAGTATATTTCGTGTGTAACAAACATCATACACACATACATCCTCACAAACTTTCGCATTCGTAATATTAGCTTTTTAATATTAGTAGGATTGCTCTACAATTATTGTAAACTAATCTATCTAGGACGATATTCTAACATCATCGGTAGAACGACTTACATCGCAACCAAGGCAATTGATCGAGACTGAAATAAGTGTAATAACACAGTCAGTGTTCAATGAAATATTCATGTATTCGTTCGGTGGTTACGTATGTACTGTACACGTACTACGGATCAACGTTCTAAAGGTCGTTGTACCGAAACCAAAGCCTAAAATATTTTTGCATATGGGTTTTGCACGCGAATTCACTCGCGATTCTCAGACAGTATTTCTGGAAGAGAGTTATCAGTGTCTGTGCCTTTTACCCCTGACCCCTTTCTTATACACAATTATGTAGTTATGTATGAATTGTTTGCTCAAATAAATAAATGGTTACCTGATAAAAGTAACAACAGCGAATCACATTCTATACCCCTGAGATCGGGATACAAAACAGAATGATCGAATGAATGGATTCACGGGAAAGGCAACATAATAAAATATGAATAAAAACAAAAGCAACCCGCATATATACACCTTATATATTTTTGAGTATAATAAGAAACCTATTAAAGAACGTCTCGTCACGTACGCTGGCACGGAAACTAATTTATTCATATTATTAATAATTCTTGGAAAATTTCATGAGGTTCTGCTATGGGTCCTTGACAGGGTTTATCATAATTCCGCGCAAAATATAACACATAGATAGGTATTTTATACGTTCTTTATTCACAGTGTATTTCTTTTCTTTTCAGGTAAGTGTTATCTGACGAATCCTCGTAGGCTAGAATGGAGAATATAAATAAAGCGTTGAATAAAAAACCTCACAAAGCGCACGGAATTCTTCATAATTGGTAACAATTTGTTTCACGCCTTATTTTATGTTTCATCAGCTCTGTTCTTTGTTATTGAGGCAATTCCCGATTTGCCTTTCTTCCGTTTGTATTTTCGTATGCTCCATTTTACGAGCAACATAAAAAACAGCTCAACAAACGGTTGTACTTCCATGCAGATAGATAGCAGGGGGGGCGTGACGGCCGGCTTCTCTTGAAATATGAAACGCTGCGGCACCTAATTCCTTCGGCCATTTTCCGAATGGAAAAATTCACTCAGCTACCAGCCGCAAGCGATTACTCCTCTTTATGAAGTGACACGCGGAGGGAGGGTCGGCGAAACCCGTCCACATAAATAATCGAGAGCTTACAATTTCAGCCTGCGAGACCGCTAGAATATCAAGGAGACCGGAGCAAATTGATCGCGAAATCTAACCCTCTAATGACTTGTACGGCGATAATAGCAGCTCGGTGCCATACCACGTTCAAAGATAATCTTATAGGTGTTCCGAGACCTCACATCGGAGATGGAGAGAGTAAATCATCGCTGATAACGCCGGTAAATGCGCGCCTCGGCCGATATGAAATAGAATGCTACATAAATTGATTTGGACAACTCACCGGGCGGAAACTTGAAGTCATAAATTCGGCGGTGCGGATCCCTGGAGCATAAATCCACAATTGTCCTGTCAACGTGTGGGCGCCGGAGCCGCCACCTCCCGTGATAGTATTGAAAACGGAATGTACAATTGCATCATCGATATATAATAAAAATATATTCACTGGTATTTTTGGTAGTCATATCCTTTCGGCCTCATGTCTGCCCTAGAATCATAAGGATTTTCTTTAACATTTCCGTTATTTCACATGTTGAGCGTGAGCTCCCATCTAACCTGAGTTCCACTAACGTAACATAATTGACAGAGACATGAATCTTTGATATGAGAACGGAATGTCACATCTCCGCAATAGTCGAGCTCGGGATGTTGTTTGCTTTCGAGGAACGACAAACAAGAATATGCGGGCGTAAACAACTACGCCGTCTCTGAATGCAAACACAACATCTTTCCGGCTTAACATCTAATATACTAGCGATACATACATATTTCAGACGAACAAAAAGGATCATATTGTCAAGATTGAAACGTTTGTCCAATGTTAACTTTGTATTCATGTCTCTTTTTTAATATTGACATATTCTCGGCACAGCCCAGGACAAAATCGCTTTATACCCGTCAAGTCCCACCCTCCTCCCTTATTGTCTAGGCGCGTTCGAAACTTCATTATGTCGCTAAGTTGATTTTAACTAGATTATCCTATCCGTCAACATTACATGCTTTAACCATGACGTACACATTGTTGACGCGTTGTGTGAAGCGTTCAGCTCACATATCCTTTCAAGTTATCTACAAACTTGAGATGTTACAGTTAGAAAAAGATACTCGGGAAATCGTGATAGGCGTTCAAAGTCTGTGGGCGGCAAGAATCAGTAAACGTATTTAGATTCTAGATGTAACACCATATTTTATTGCATTGAGAGCATTTACTGGTTTTGTTTTTGGACAATACTGGAATTTTATCAATCGTTCGACTTAGGACTAACTCGAAAGTTGAATATACAGAGCATAGCCAAAAATAGTTACATTGAGGCATGTAATATTTTATTATTAGCCAGACATGGGCGGTCTTATTACCTCGTAGAAGTAGTATTGTAACCCATTTTACGATTCATGGAGTACGTGTATTCTGTGTCTACGACCTGCCGCAGTTTGCGATGTTTATCAAACGACGATCTGCAAACATGTTGCTCAAGCTCATAAAATCTGAAGTATCTGTTGGTCCTTTAATTTGCAAATCGGCAGGCGATCGTACGTAACGTTCCGAGAAATCCCGATCTCATTACGATAGTTTCCCGAGACTCCCGAGGCCTCCGAAACTTATCGTGGGAGATGCCCACTTTCGTGCGATGAATTAATTCGCCGTCAGCCATTATATAAACTACCTAGATGGTAATAAAGATATTTTAGGGACGCGTGATTTCTGTACGGTGACGTATCGGCCTGAAATTTGCGGACGTAACGACGACCCGCAAATTTAATGATGATTTAATATTGTAATATGTAAATTTTCCGAATGTTGCTGCTGATAGGAGATTGATATTTAGTTTGTTACATTGTAGTTTTGGTACTATAATTTATATTATGACTGCATCGTATATTTAGTAATCAAACTCCAACGGCCTAAAGCGATAAATAAATAAAGTAGCCACATATTTAGCATGTCGTGCACTCGATAATTATATTGTGGGTTTAGTGCAAGTATGGCGCTAATTGTTGGAATTGCATTTCAACCTGCAAAATGCAAAGCGCTCGCACCATTTATGGCTGCGTCGCGCCAAAGAGAGTTTTATTGCAACATTTGCAACGCACACGATAGTTAGATAGTTGATAACGGTGCGATGAGAAATAAGTATCGAGTGATAATGCAATACATAAATTGTAACTTGCGTGTAAGATGAAATAAGTAAAAAATAATAGAAAAAAGCGAATACATGCGAGTGTAACTTGTATGTATAACATTCGATTCTGAGTATACCTATACAGTTTACTGATTAATTAATGGTTCTATTGATGGTTCAGTAAACGACAACTATCATCCAAGTTGCCTGTCAACCTGTGGTCATGTTTGTGGTATCTACAAAAAATATTGCATCAAAAGTATATATTTAGTGTAGGTAAGTACACAAACCATCTGCTAGATCCATTTACTCGTGTATAAATATAGCACGGTTCAATTAACTGGCAGCCGCTATGAGGCCATGGTTCATTTTATAACGTAAGTGAATAGTGCATTCATCAATACTTTTTACACCAATTATAATTTTCTATCGGAAATAACGGAATGTTTACGATCGTGTTTTGGTGGATGGGGAAAAAAGTTAATTTATTTAATGCAATTACGGTTGTTTTAATACCGGATTTGATGCCAATATGTTATCATTTTCCTGCATAAGTTGAAGATATTTATTTTTCTTGTATGTTCAAATCGTTTCCAGAAATTAACACGTCCAACAAACGTGCTAATTTCTGGAAACGATTTGGAAAAGTGTACATGAGAGGTAGATACGTAACTGCTCCTGGATGTAATAGAAATTTATGGATGCAGGCTTGAATGTAAACGCGTGTTGTTTTATATTTACAATAAGACAAACTTACATTGAGCCATCCTCGATCCTTATTTGCCTTTATTCCAGATTTTTATTGTTTACACTGCGGAAATCTTGTCTCGTAGAATCTCAGTGCATAAATTTATTCTTTTTAGTCATCATCATTAAATTAAGTACCTCTTCTTTACGGACTTCTTTACTCCTCCTTAAATTACTCTTTCCGTTGATAGTTCTTTACCTCTCGACTTCATACTTGACGCTTACTTTTTCCTTTTCCTTTTCTACCATCTTTATATTTCTTTACCAGTATGGATTAGTAAATTTAAATTTGTGATTTCGATACAGATCCTCTCGATGTTTTCCCACGGGCACAGTGAACACAACTTAGCCTCCACTTGGCGGTTCATTGATAAGAAACCCGCAATGAATGCCGACGACGCCGCGCCTGCAAAAACGATGCCACCTGCCGCGAGTTGTCGTCTTGCATTATCGTGTTATTACCGTAAATACATCACGAATTCATCACTTAACTATTCAAGGAGCGATCTGTATTTGAAATTCGTCTCTTAAATCTTACGAGGCTACGATTCTCATTTAGATTTGAAAAATCGAAACCGATTTTGCATTTAGATTTGAAAAATCGAAACCGATTTTCTCAAAACATAGAGTAGGTAGGTAGGTACACTGGTTGTTAATTACTTCTTGTCGAGTAGCTATATAGCTGTTACCTATATGGTTTTCGACCAGTATATAGTCATGCTTATGGGTCTATCGCTGACTTAAAATACATTTAGGTTTAGTAAGATTGTAATGTTTAACTCAAAGTTCATTGGTGGATTTTATGTTTTGTACTTTCCCAATGGGGAAACCAATACTAATGAATATTAATTTTGTGCAAATATTTTGTATTTAAATGTTACAGTATTAGTACTTATTAACATTCAAGATTTGTTTACCATTTACTTTTGTGGAGTTACTGTCTCTTTTATGAGTGGGGTAGGCGACAATATTCTTAATCGGAAAACATCTATAAGTTTTCGATAGTGAATTTATTTGTTTTTTGTAGGATCAAAGTAGCGGCGTCTCGGACTTTGTCGCGTTGTTAAATAAATCATAATTGAAGGTTTCATGTAACATTAATCACATTGCATGTCGCCGGCAAGTTCTTGTTTGACAATTATGTCGGCGCTCGCTCTGGCTGCCAGAGTTGGCCGGATAAACGGCGTGCGTGATCGCATTGACGTTTTTGTCGCAAGTCTGTCGCGTCGCGCCATTGTCCCTCACCAAACTCGAATCGCACAATATAATTCAAGAAAAAGACTGAGCTTCACTTCTTAGCCATCAGTAATGCGTCTGAATTAAATCAGTTTGAAGAAATTTATTTTGATCTCTTGAAATCGTTCTCGCATTCCTACTCGCGTTTGGGCTAATAGCTTAATCTGTCCTTTTATTGTTGTTTAAATTCTGTTGGGTTAGCATTGGCATAAATCAAAGGTTTTTGCTGAGAATTTTAATTTGGCAACAACAGCATGTATTCCTTAGTAACAAGAGTGATATATGTAAAACTTTATGAAATAAATTACAATTCAAAGCACGCATGCAATTTTGTAATTGTTTCATGTGATTGTGAAATATGCAGCATTGCCCATGCAGTGCATTGTGCCGGTCGCACAATAACACCGCATGTTGTAGTTGTAGCTAGTTGAAAACACTGATAGATTACGTAAAGTTAACCACATCACGCCATGATAGCCATAAAGAGGCTGGCCGTTACGCTCTCGGGACCGAAGAAAATTGGATTTTACATTGTTCGAGTCACACCGGAGATTTTTGTGCACGAGCTTGTCACAAAATTTTTATTTCTTCCGTCCAATGAACGTTTCCGTGCCGCCATAAAGCTGATGCTCTAAAACACTTACTATTGGCCTAGCTAGATGGATACGATGATGGTGCCTTTACGAGTACCTACGTCTTTAGATTTTTCATTTTTCTTTTCGAGTTGTAACCGGCCAGCACTTAACATTCCCAAGTCTCGTAAACGCTAACAGGATACGGAGTTAGTTTAACCACTGCCACGTCATCTATCGTTCGATCGGCAGGGCTAATGATAGCATGATGATGGTCATTTAAATCATTACTGTTGCCGTCTATATAATATGACCATGTATTTCCCGTTGCCATTTATCTTTTTCATTAATATCTTAAGTGCAAGATCGCAAACAGTTGCAGCGGCTGTGATATGTTGATGGCTCAATTAATAAAGGGGTGGCTTAGCCGCATCCCCGGGGAGAATGCAACGCTCCCCGAGATTGAATTCTTGGCAAACATTCGCTCCATCCCGACGATTTCCCTACATAAAGCCTCCTGCAAAATTGAATTGCCCTTTTGCCAACCTCCACAGATTAAAATTAAAACTTTTTTCTTCAAATACAAAGTGGAAGTTTCTTATTGTTCCACGACTCATCCCCGCGGTGGCTAAGTTTATTGACCATCGCTAAGTTAGCTCTCAGAAGTCAGCCGCTTTGAGCAACTTTAACTCGGTAAAAGCTATGGCCCGGAAAGCCTCTTTTTCTCGTTTTATTGTTAAAGTTCCTTCATACGTGTCTTGAGGAGTCTGGTTTTTGTAAAATTTTTGCCGCGACTCTAAGTTTGCAAAAAAGCAAACAAGTCGACAAGAAGCAAAGACAGTGCAATTATGCGTTTTTTTCTTATTTTGCAGATTTTGGATTGAATTCATGAAATTGCTTTTATTTTTTGTTAAGCAGTTGTTGAAAAAAGTTTTAAAAGATATATAGAGATAAAATTTAGGTACTGATGAAACATCAGTTGGCAGCGAGCCTGCCTTCGCAAATTACTCGGCCTCGACCTGCGACAGATACTTCGGAGCATCGCACTCGTCCCCTGCAGCCTCTCAGAGACAACTGGGAACTATTTGTCTAAATTTAGAACAGTTACTGTCACCAACCGCTTTCACCCGCAAATCCCGATTAAATTTTCCATTTTGTCTTTTTATCCACATTTATTTCTAGTACATATTTTTCTATTAATTTATTTATTATATATTATATTTATCATACTTAGCTTTCCAAGCAAATAGGTATAATTTCGAATAATGAAAAGGCTATTGTTAAAGTCGTATTGAATTGCTAATTAGCTTCTCTATTGAATTGAAACAAACTGGTTATTTCAGAGTCAAGTTCATTGCGCCAAACTGGTTTATAGTTTTCTTGTTATTTTACTTTAAATATTTAAACACAAGCTTTTGTTAGCGGCCCGCATTAATTTATAATATAATTTTGTTCTCAATACTCCAAATTATTTTCAGTTCTCGCTTGCGCTGATTATTATTTTATTTATATAAGTACTTACATATAAAAATATGCCATGTAATTCGAACATTGAACATATTACTGAGTCTGGCGGCTTCATCTACGTGAATACGTTAGGGGTGGAATTTTCAAAATTATTTTCAGTGGTCACTTACGCTGTATACATATATTCAATACTTTCTGTATATATCTATGTGCAAAACTATGCTGAGCTTGGTATGTAGATATCATGTCAAGGACTGAAATAATTATTACATTACACCACATAAAGGCACCATACCTAATTATACTATTACACGCTGCATGGGCACATTATCAATAAGTACTTAATAAGCAAAATAAAGTTGTTTGCGTACCTTGTTATACTTTTATTGCTAGTTCCTAATCTTTAACTCTATGAATTATTTTAAATTATTAGAAATAACTTGAGTAATAGATACTAGAACAAATTAATTAAGTTTTAAAAATTTTATTATAATTTTGGCAAAATCTCATTCTGGAAATTTTGATAAATTTACGTTCATTAAAAGAGTCCTATCCCAGCAATGAGAAAAGCAAAACTATCAACAATGATAATGATGAGGTGAAATTTAACTACTTTACTATTTTTATGATTTAATAACATACAAGTGAAAAATATATTTTAAAAAAAAAGCTAGCTTTTATCAATTTTCTATTTTGCATCAGTATTTTATTATTTTAAAACAACAATTTGCGAAAATGTATGTTTGACATTGAGTCCGGTGCTGCTATCAACATAATTATGAAACCGTTGTATTTGGACGATAACATTATTATTGCAATTATTCTCCTTTCCGCTCCCGCTCGGTTACTAGTGTGCGAAGTGCGATTTTGCTATTTACATCTCACCATCGAGTCAACTCGTTGTGAAATGCAACTAACCAATCACAGCGCACCATTGTGACGCAACGACACCGTAATGTTATTGGTTGGCTGCGTCTCACTTCGAATCGATTGATTCCATAGTGTGTAGTGAAATGCAAACCCACACTTCGCCCTTAGTATGTAATCCTGTAAACATGAAATAATACACCAGCTACATATGTCTATATTGTCAACGTTACGCGTTATTTCTTTATTGTAATAAACAAATAACGCGTAACGTTGACATGATTATGTTATGAAATTTTGTTTTTTAATTATTTATTTAACAGATTTTTATCGATGTCATTTGAGTCAAACATACAAAGTCGCGCTCATCTGAACGTATTCCCGTTTCTTTCTTGGCCATTGAGCATACATAAAAGGACTATTTTGGCATAATTATATATATACCTACCTTGTGATTTGCCGATATCTGCTTTGCTAATATACATCCTATTGATCAGCTTTCGCCTTCTCAGCCAGTATTATTAGTTTTCGCTCCTTTCAGACGCTCCGGCAGAATGTACTCGTACCCACATTTGTATAGTCCATATGCTAGTTGGGTAGTGAATGTCGCGTAACTCGACGACATAACTGTGCAATAAACACAACAAGGTAGCGTGCTGGTCTTATTTACTTGCAGCTTGTGACGTCGACGTAACCACTAATAAAAAGTAAGCACCGCGTCGTGCAGAGTTCTCTCGCGCATTTAGGGCTCCGGGTAACTTTAAACGTATTCCGTGGATGTCGAAGTCCCGATCCCCCGGGAACGTACGTGCCTGCATATAATGCCCGGAGGCTCGCGGACGATACATACCACCGCTATATAGGGACAGTCGGAGGTTTCGATAATGCAGGCATATTAATGAGCTTTTCAGTTAACATATTTGTGCCATACCATTTTCAAGCTGTGTGCCTTTCATTGAGATTTCTTAGAATAAATATATGTATTGTAAGGGTTATAGATTATTAATGATCTGGATAATGGCAAACTAAAATGTCCTTCCTTAGGGATTATAAATTAGCGATTTCTCTTGCAATCCAAGAGTCCGATTTTAACGATTATGTATGGACTCCATTTTATCAATTTTCTTAATTCTTTTTAGCAGGTTTCGCTCTATTTATACCAGAATCCTTTATACATGTCAATGTTACGTCGAAAAGTTTATTCCTGCACCGAGTTCGAAGCGTCTTAAAGAGTACTTAAGCAACTGATTCAATTTACATGCTCGACCGCAAATTGCTGAAAGGCGAAAATCTCCGGAGAAGAAGGCTCAGTACATCAAGGGAGCGCTGACAACGACACGTTCTAATAGAAAATTTTCATATTCATAAGGACGTGAAAAATTTGCATATAAAACGAGCAACTTCGCCTCCCCCGACCCCTGGGCGTTCAAGCACCCTGTTTTCCATTCTCTCGCCTTGTAAGAAGTCTGCAAGACTTTAGTTTACATTTAACAAGTCCTCAGGAATTCTCCTCTGTGTATGTTTCCCGTTTGCTCGTGATTTGTTCCCTCACGCCTAACTTGTGAACTACTGTCTTCTGCAGTAATTTAAACTTTGCCTTGCTTTCAATTTTGCTACGTATTTTTCTCATGCTCCTGTTGATTTTCACCACTTCACAAAATATATTTTGCAGCAAACATCTTGATGTTGTCAAGACGGATGTTGTGGACGAATATATCATATCGCCATCAACAACATAAATGATTTGTTTTGCAATATCTAGTAGAGAGACAAACAAAATGACACCTCGGAAGTAAAGATAAAACAGTAAAAATGAATACAAGTCTGAATTTTACTTTTTGCGCCTACGAAAATGCAGATAAAATATCGCTCTACCTCCAGAACTTTTTCAAGTTGTTTCTTTCTCTTTCAGTATCATTTTCTCCTTTAATTGCACTGGTATAGTTTCCTACAATTATCAGTTATTACCAGAATAAATTATTAATTAAATGTCCTAATATTTTTTTAATTATAGTTCAATAAGATGAAATGTATTAGGGCAAATGTTGTCTGAATAAATTTTGACAAATTATAAGTTAGTCCTGACCATCAGCTCTCGCGGGACAAGTTTGATTGGCCCATTTGAACTTCAGTATTTCAAAGGAATCCATTAATTTATCTGCGGATTTTTATCTTACCAAAATTTTTGTTCGTTATTAACTTTTACATTCACTTTCTTTTGAATGATTATATATAGCTTATGTTTTAAAACTCTTGTACAGTCGACAGCACATTAACTTACCCGAATTCATTGCAAATGACCTCTTTTTACCACGGCACAAAGATCCATGTAGAATAGAACTTAACGTGCGGTCGACTGTACACATGATCTGGTGGCCTGTTTTATTTTCTATGCGTTCGACTTCGATGGCCAAAGATGTCTTAGTGAACCTGTTTTGGTGTCAATGCAAGAACAGATTATTTATACATCTATATGCATTATCAGACACTAAAAAAAATGTAGAGGACATTGACTTAAAATCTCTATTTTCTATCTCAACTCCTACGATACGATCATACCGTCGCACGGTGATCTCACATCAACTTTGTACGTACTTAAAATGTTTGTATTTGTATTCCAAGAAACTGAAGGAATTTGGTAAATCTACAAACTAATTATTCGTGTCCAGTTAATGAACAATATACAATTGAGAAAAGTCCATTCGTTTCGTAGTCAATACATTAATTTGGTGATCAATTAATACCAATTAGACTCTTCTGCACTGTAGAATTATTTTAATGAGGTCAGTGTCCGAATCATTGAAGTCGTTAATGAATTTTGACAATTTGCATTTATTTTGTAGTCGAGAATATAAACAATGAAGCCTCTGTTGTATTCTCCCTTATCATCATATTTGAGAGTTACTCGTATTGTATGATTGTTACAGCGATTTATTTTTATACGAATGAGCATAATCTGACACAAGCTTAAGGCATCTTATCATGTCATCCTGTTTCACATATATGATTAACTCTCTTTTTTATTCTGCACTAGCTTTTGACCGCGGCTTCGCTTGTAGTAATCTGGGGGTTGATTTTTGAAAATATCCTTTGAACGTGTTTGACTACATGCATTACAAATTTTATCAAAATCGGTCCCACTGTTTAGCCGTTATAGCGGAACAGACAGATAAACAGACTTTCGCATTTATAATATTATTTGTATGGATGACTTAACGATTCCACTTCCGATAATATCTATTGAATGACAGAGAAATCCTCTCCCAGTCCCAATATTAATTCATTTTCAGTCTCACATGGCATAAAGGCGTTTCAGAGAGACAGCTCGGCAGCGGTACGGCTGCGGGTCGCTCTCTGATTGCAATCGAAATGAATTGTTTGCGGAGTCATCGCCGTGCGGCCTGGCTCCGTGCGGCCTGGCTCCCGGCACACGTAAATTGGATCTAGAATTAGATGTCTTTCCGAATCGTGTTTCGCCCGTTTCGTTCCAACGACACTAGTTTGCTCTGTTTGACAAGGATCTTATTTAGTTGTTTACGCATCGCATTTTCTACTTTGGTGAATATTTGATCTGTCTCGGCTGGTTTTCTGATCAATTTTTTATTATATATATATTGTTTGTTTTTAGAATCTAATGAGGTCCTAATGTCCGGGATGAAAAATGAAATACAAAATAAATTCCACTTCAGGATTTAACCAAGTTTGTAAACTATTTTAGGATTTTTCTTCTTTGTGACTCTATTCGTCACATTCAGTGACGAATAGAGTCACAAAGAAGAAAAATCTGTTATAGCTGTTAGCTCCTTAAATTTAGTTTTATTCTGATCTAGTCGGGATAATGAATATTATGATTGCTGGAATCCCAACTCATATTACAAATGCGAAAGTTTGTTCGTTACCTCTTCACACATTGTCTACTGAACCAATTGTTATGAAGTTTGGTACACGGGTAGAAAATAACCTGGAATAACACATAAGGTACTTTTTATCCCGAAATTCCCACGGAAGCAGAGCAGCGCAGCTGGTTATTTATACATACTATGTAAGTCTTAAATTGTTTTAAAATTATTAGTAGAAACAACTGAAACTCCAATCTGGCCAATAAATTCACATACTTAAATTGTAACCAGCTCCGTTTAAAGTACAAAAACAAACGCTCGACGTACGACAAACTGCCCTGCAAGAAAAGCACCGACTTTTCCGTAAATCGCCGCTACGTCGTGAAATCCTCCATTATTTTAGCAAGAACAATGGAAAAATAAGTCGAAAAGATAGAGATCCGTCGAATTTATGTTACAAAAGGACTTACACGCCGGGAATATCTTCCGACTATGTTTCCGTCGCAAAAAGTGCTCTAAGAGATATGTGGACCTCGACGAAATATGTCATTCTGTGTTTTTGTTATCATCCATATGAGTAGATGAGTCGTACGATAAGCAAATAGTTGCGAATCATATGCTAGTTGTGTGTGTGGTCCTGCCTCAATTTATAGTTGTCATTGCAGAATACAGATTTTGGTGGATTGTGTTTTGGCATTTAGGTCAGCTATGACAATTACAAGTAACTTATGAAATTCACGAATGATATTAAGATCAATGTTTAGTAGCAGGACCTACCATCTACTTTTACGTAACGATTTGCAAATGCAGCGTAGTTCAATTTAGGAACTGAAATAAATCGCATTAGTATTAAAAAATAACTTGATGGTACGAATTTACGATGCAGATCAGTTTTAAGACCTGAATTGGATTTCATTAAGAGATGACAGTGAGCCCCCAGGTCTTTCGAAAAATCGGACACACTGAAGTAGGTCCAATTAAACTTAAAAGATTTGATTATAAATGTTCAAATTCTTAGACAGATGGAATTAAATAAAAAGTTTCAAGACTAGGAGAAATTTCCAGGTAAATAAATGCCAAGGTAAATACATTCTTGATAGTTCTCAATGATTTGTCTTCTGCCGAGACTCCCGCGGGTCCTGTGACACGGGGTCGCCGGCAAGTTATAACATAAATAAATGACTATCTCGTTATTTCATCCTTGCAATGTGTATTTTATCTATGGTATTTATTGACATGTGCACTTTAGTGATGTGCTTTATGACGATCCTGAGCGAACTGTTTTTGAATAGACGGCTGTTCCAGTCGTTGGTTTCGATGTTTTAGATTAATCAAGAATTAGTTTAACTATGAAAAAGGGCATACTCGTAGATTATAAGTTATATTTTAGGAAATATTATTAGTACTTTGTTGATGACTACAATAAATGCATAAATGCTATATTTATTTGTGCTGTGAACTTATGAGGGATTCACACAACGCCGCTTCCAGCTTATGCTTGTGTTGAAATTTCTGTAATAGATCTGAGACTAATCGAACAAACTATACAATACCCATCAAATTGGTAGTGTCGGTACATCTCTAACATTCTCCAGCACGCGCGAAGTCGTGTGAAAATCATAATGCAGCACAATGCGCCTCGTGACTCCCATTGCGATTTTGTCTACAGATTAATATCGAGACATAAATCCACCATTATTTATTATATCGATACTGAATAAGAATCTAGCCGCTGAACCGTAATTTATGTAAGTTCAACAAAGAAATACAGCCTTTGATTATTTCAGCTATTTGAAATCAAACAATCGTTAGCGCGTTTCCAACTCGGGGTTTAAATAAAATAGTACAAGTTAGTGATTTTCTGCTGAAACTGCATGTTTCAAATTAAGCAATTAGTGACTTTATAAACATAAAGAGCATTGTGTAATTTCGCGCAGGCATGAACTCCAGAGCCGTGGAGAGTCGTAGAGTCCAACGCAGACTCATTGAAAGGGTAATGTACGTGCCAAACGCTAACTTAGCCAATCGGGCTCCGAATGCGATGCAACTTGTGGCACACCGTTTGCTAGTATCCACTACAACTTTATCATTTGTAGTTTTAGTAATGACGAAGAAACGTTATTTAAAACCTCACGATGTTTCTGTTTCCTCTTTAGTCTAAGAATCGCTTAACTCCACAGTGTTGTGTATTGTACTAGATGTAGATGATAAACCAAAATGTCACCTAACATTTTAGTTTATTACCACCATAGTAATTCCAAAAACGCTAATCGGCGTTTTAAAAATGGACCGCCAAGTCAAGTCCGGTCCTGAATGCCTACAGGATATAATGTCTGGTAACTATGTCCATCGATCGAGGCGGCCTCTTTGGTGCGCTCTATACAAGCAATTAACTTCTTTTACCCACCACTCCAGAGGCAAAAGAATGCCTCTCAAGATTCCTACTAATTTTTATTGGCACTGGCAAATCTCCACCGCCTCAAATGTGACAAAACTGCTAAGTAACACGATTAAAGAAGCGAGACATGAAGTAAATAAGCAGTTTCTAACAGGAGCTCACATCGCGAGAAGTCTCGACCTTAAAGTTTCAAATCATTAATGCCAGAGTTGACACATTCATAAGACACATGTATGGATGATTTCAAATCCAAGTTACAGATGTGAAATAGCTTAGAATATACGTTAGTTACGTAAAACTAAATTAGATTTTCGCATCCAATAATTTTTTTATTTGCAAAAACACACGTTATGGCAACCCTGTTAAATCACAGTCTGAAAAGCCAAGTCTGTGCTCCTTTTCTTTTGTGAAAGCTTTGTCTTAGAGATTGGATTAATAGTGCTTAAAAGGTTAGCTTGTGGACCCTTTGATATATTACTTTGGTCTGATA
Organism: Plodia interpunctella; assembly: GCF_027563975.2. Taxonomy (NCBI): domain Eukaryota; kingdom Metazoa; phylum Arthropoda; class Insecta; order Lepidoptera; family Pyralidae; genus Plodia; species Plodia interpunctella. The sequence goes on from NC_071300.1 coordinate 8,014,697, forward strand.
ATCTTTTTGTCTGCTTTATATGGATTACTCTTAGAAAGTCTTATATTTAACTAAAAATTTGTGGATTTTGTGTATTGTCTATTAGTTAGACGATATTTAATGTTAGTGGTAGTCACCGCATCCGAAACTGAAATCGAAGAGCGATTATCTTCGCCCGCATGTCTCTATTTACATGTACTGATTGTGTATATTGTTCCAGTTCATGTGGAATGCTAAATGAGTGTATTGTTTAATGTTTATCGTCAGCCACGAGCTTACTATACTACCTACATGATTATTGAAAATGTTATTACACACGCAAGCAGTTATTTCTGCACGAAGTTTTGCACGTTATCTTCTATGCTCGCCGAGTTTAAAACGGTAATAGTATTAAGTATTCTAAAAGTCTAGACTAGACCGTGTAGAAGCTTGCATAACCTAAGGGAAACGAAGTCGAAGAATATTAGACTGGTCGCTACGTGCGCCGCACTATTTACCGATTTCAATGCAATAGGAATCGTTTTGGTTAAGATATTCTGAAGTTATGCCCCAGAATACCGTGCCATTTCGCAGTTACTGAATTTTATAAAGTTAACATGTCTCTAGGATAAACCGATTTATATATTGCTTCGACGTGCACTAACTTTTTGAAATGTATTTCGTTGATAAAGAAACTATTAAATTAAATACCAAATATAAGTAAGCGATAAAGGATCCGTGATGTAACATCATGAAAAATAAACCATATCGTTTGCTTGAGATATCTCAAGGAATTTATGGCAACAAAAGGGGCAATACGATTTTTGCGGCCACAAGTCCTCTCGTATCCCGCCTTTTCCATGTATCAGGGCTATTGCGGCGGCCATCGAGCGGCGCCTCGTTAGAACCCATCCACCAGGATAAATTGAGTTTCCACTAGCTCTTATTGTCATTCGGTTTAGGCAAGCCACGTCCGAGGAAAGTTTTTGTAGTGCCGTACTTACATCGCCGTAATAAAAACTCCCTACTATCCTCGAACAAATCGCGGAAAATGCTTACTTATTTTAGATTTATTTGCGTTTATCCATTTTAAGTAAATTGATTTGGGAAGAAGAAAAACATATACTTTAAACAGATTATCGACTCAATTTGTCGCTATAAAATTATTTCATCTTCAATCTAAAGAGTTGAGGTAAAATCTGTTCACACATACTACATGTCCTAAATGTTACTGCAATAATATAGAGGCGAAACACTTCGATGTCTGTGGGTACAACTAACGTAAAACCACGTATTAGTGAACACGGCTCTGAATATGACTACCATATATGGGTTTACGCCTAATATTTCCTAGTTTCCTAGTAATTTTCCTAGTTCATTCCCAAAATGTCCGGTGCAAAGTTGTCTATAAGTTGGGAAAACTAAGCGTAAACTCGCAACTCTGGCTGTCTGGCCACTCGATAGAATCGCATCGTTGCTTGATTGCAATCTGCAAGCCAGAGACTGTCAGCCGCGGTCGTGAACCAGCTCTCGATATAGGAAATATTTCAGTAGAAGTCGAAGCCCTCTAAACTTTGCCAATATCTGGGCACCCAGACGATCCGAGATTTTCACTCGCCGCGCCGACTACTAACCTCCCTGATATAGATATCGGTATAAACACTTATGTTTCTTTCCTATATTCTCACCGTAGCATTTCGCCGTATTCATATATCGGGATGGGATTTTTTAAGACCTCAGGTGTTGTTCGCGGAGTCGTGATATTTTATGCACAAGTAGTTTATTGCGGGACCGTGTATCGGGACCGTGTATACCACGAGTGCGGATATTTTCACGTGCCTATTCCCGGTTGTACTTTAAATATAAACGTTTATTTTTATTACCAATTCCTTGTTATGCTTTTTACCACAATATATTTTGCCATGCTTTTTACGTCCTGATTTTATTTCATTCTCACTTAAATTATTATAGCTATGAACTCGTACTGGACTGTTAATATAATGTGAACTAAATTAACGGGCACAAGAATCTCAGCGTGCTGTAAGTATAACGCTCGGTTTTAAATAAAGCTGTAATAGAAACGTCGAGTTAACCGACGGGAAATTATGGTGCGATGCTAAACAGTTTTATATTTACAAGCCTGCCACTAACGATGCGCTGTATCGTATAAACGTCTATATGATTTTTAAAAGGCAATGTTTTATTTTATTCAAAATCGGAAGTCTCAAAATACAATAAACAAACATATTGCCGTTTCCATTGGCGAAGAAAATAGAGTCTGCGATTTGTTTTAGCGAAGTCCCACCTACTCGGTATTTTACTTAGCGCCGGTTTTCGCCACAGAAATGCACATCTACACTCGCAGTTTAAGTCTTAAAGCCAAGCTTAGCGGCGCCGAATGAAAGTTTACACAAAAGATAACCTCGCCTCTCAGACTACGCCCCGACTACTCCGCAGATAAATTTTTCTTTTATACTTAACGCGTGTGTCTTACCGTAACAATAATATCAATAGAACATATCTCAACATCTAACACTAATCAGTTTTTCATGTGAACAAGAGCAGTATGTAATGATTTTTCAAAGAGTGAGTGAATTTAGTTAATGGTCTGGAGATAGTTGGAGGGATGTACAGAGTAACAACTAGGCTACATCTAGTTAAATATGATTGAATGCGTAAAAGGATTTAATACTTACTTGTATATCAAGAGTTATTTATTCTATGCTGGATACTGGATATCGATTTGAGAGGACATACGGACATCGAGGAAATAGATTGTAAAATGCTCTTGCCTTTATACTGTAATCTGTCTGTAGGACTTTACGAGGCTAGTGTCGGATTATCCCTCCAACATAGAGTTTGCTTCGGACTTGCAACGGCATTCTAAAATAATATTTTTATTAAACTGAAGAAAAACAGAAATTTGTGTGAAAGTTTTATTGCGCCCTCGGCGATTACTCACACTGGGGGTGGACTTAATTTACCGGGTGTGCAGGTGTTTCTGTAAAATAACACTTGGCAAAGAACCGGCGGCCATTCGGTCATAATGGAGAGCACTATAACGCTAGTTCATCGGGCACTCGACACTTTTCCCGGACGGCAGCACTTATAGCTGAATAGCGGTAATAGTTGCTCATTCAGTTGGCACGGTCTTTATCGTTATTTTATCGCTTGTATGTACAAATTGCTTGCTATAGTGTTGGCTATCGATATACAATCGATAGTATCACCACGTGTCAATAGTATCGATACTTTAGATAGTTTTACATCCAATATTAATTATGGTGTCAATAGTATTACAAAATATGCCAAATTTTGAAAACAATCATTTCTATCGACAATATAAAACAATTGATAGATACAGTTGTATTTGATCTAATTTTTAAATACCATAGAAAAAATCGATGTTATAACTATCGATATCAATATCAATAGTATTATTTCTAAAATGATATCGATAGTATTGACAAATAATATCGATAGTATCGTAGCGTCAGTCGTCAGTTCTGTCTATACCATGAATACCTTTCGAATAAAACTAATCGATAGTTTTACAACTTGATACGATATCGATACGGATTCTGTGTGTTGACTTGTAAGTTTATAGCCGATTTTATTTACAAACGCAGGTAACCTTGATACGGAAAATCTTTATTTATGGGAGTAATTAAGCTGTTAGTTTTATTTCAGTTGATTTTTCGATATCGAGATTGATTAATATTTGCTTATAAATACATTGTTCGTAGTTTAAGTAAAGATTATTATTTATAATAGAATTAATGTAAAAGAGTAATTAAAAAAATGAGGAAAAGAGCATGACATCTTTAGAAATATTGAACTACAGTTAAAGATAGATAAATAAGTTTCCCTTTCATTTTCTTTATGATAGTTCTTCATATTTTAATCCTCTGAATTCGTAGTGCTTATAACTTTTCAAGCTTTATTAAGGAAGAATGCACAATGACAATAACTATTAAATTCTTTTTATCGTTTGACATGGTAATGGCATAAAGGATGGATTTCCCCTATTCCATATATCCCTACTAAGTTTCCCCGCATATGGCTCCTTGATACGCTAATAGCAGTGAATTTGCAATTAATTTGGGACCTAGTGATTAAGGTCATGCATGCCTACATAGTATATGCAGTTTTACGAATTAGAACACGATCTATACTCTAGCTATGATCGCAATGTTGGTGAATTGATTTGAACATACATACTTGCACGATTGCATGGTCAACAATGAAACGGCCATTGAAGGCTGGAAGCGGCTGCAGTACCGCTCTATTTGTTCAGGACAGCGCGCAGGAAGTTCGTGTAGCTGTGCCGGAAGTGTGCCTACGCCGTACACCGGCCAATCTATAAATCTAATGCTGAAATAATAGTATATATAATGTTCTGTGCATTACAGGAGGCTCGAGAGATAATTGCGTTTTGTATGTTCTGTTTAAAAAGTAGGACATTGTAATAGAATGTTGTTTATTAAATGTCATGTAAATATTTGAGAGCAAATAATATCTTCTGGATATTCCCACCTAAAAAGACGAAAATCTGTTTCGTTAAACACTAGTTAAAGTAAATAATTAGTGATAACATACTCAAAATGTAAAGTAAAAACCAGTGACATGAAATTTAAAAGTCTCTTTTTTAATATAACTAAAATTAAGATCGAGATTTCTACAGTTCAACGTTAAACCGGGATTATTAAAACCTCATAATCTTTATTAGGCAAACAGTCGCTGAAAGCCTCAGCCTCCATGCAAATGAGAAATACCTCAACTCCCGACGCAAGACATTATTTTCAGCAGCGACCTCCTGTAAATCCGAATACGTAATAAGTCTCTGCTGTAAAAAAATAAATGGACAACACTTACGGTTGTACTGAAATAACTGCACATTAATATGTAGACAGACAAATATTTTAGATCAAGTGTACATATGGTGTAACGTAGCATGGGAATCAAAATGTCTACCACGTCCAAGCTCTACGGATAACTCATAAAAAAGACCTTCTCTCACCTAAGCGATCTTCTAGTTTTTACCTCCGCCATAGAACGCCGAGCCGCCGGTACGCTTTCAAAATTTTCCTTTTTCTTAGGTTAGGTAAGTTACAACAAATCCTAAATCAGCCGGTTGTCTACTTCCCTGGGCCTATGGGTATTAACTACTAGTATCAATATTTACCCAAAACCGATCGATACACAATCTATTAAGATATAAATTTGCGGGTTAGATAATACAGGTTAGATTACCTTCATCCATTTCACCTTTTGTTTTCACCGCGAGGCCCGAAATTGATTTAATCTCAACAAAAATTGATGAACAGTTTCGCGTCAGCCAATTTATCTTGCAATGGATTAAGGTACGCCTGTTTTGCCAGAATTTTTCTAGTGACCTTTTTCTCTGCCGCTTCTCGATGTGATACAAATTTAAGTAAGTAGCGGATGTGACACTTTGAAAATATAGATTTTAATTAGGTATAACGATTGAGTCTTTTATTAGATACAAGTATTAGGTAGTAGACGTAGATATAGAAGACAAGACAGGACAGGATGTTCCCGATGAGGTTTTATTTACGGATTCTGAACTATATCAGAGATCAAAAATTTTAAATTCAGTTTTTCAATGTGCGTCCAAGGAATAATCGATAGATAAACGGATGTAACATTCAAATGTTAATACTCTCTTTGTGAGTCCAAAATGCACTCTAAACATCAAAATATAAAACTTCTATCATGTTACCGATAAATAAAAATTCACATTTATTAACATAATTTGTAAATTTTATGATCCTTCTCTGGTCTGTGTTTTATGCTGGTGCGTACACAAGTGTGAAAATATTTCTCTGAAGCCCGCACCTGCCGGCTCGCACGTTAACTACTCCTACAAATGCCCTCCAGTCACATTTTCTTTTTCTACTCCGCTGAAACATTTCTCACGTATTATTCTATTGTTCTTTTATGTACTTACAAATAGAGCGCGTTTATCTTTTCCTTTTGCTTTTCCTGAATTCTCCTTCCAGCGGACATTCATGAGGGATAAGTCATGTAATGAGCAAATTCTTTTGTCAGATTTCGGGATCGCTAGAAGCAAACTATTTACTCAAGTAATGTATTCAGATCACAACTGGCAATTTTTTCGATTTCTCGAGTGGTAGGCAAACGAAGGTGCGGCGACCTGCCAGGCGCTGACGTGATAATGATAAATGTACGGTACGCGAACCTCTATCAAAAATACTTTTCCGATTCCGCCCGCCCGGTACGGCACGCCCGCCCCCGAAACTCGCAAATCCATATAAAAACGGATTTGCATTGTTCTATTTCACAAAAGGAATGCTGTACACAGACAGACCCAGATTCGCGAATCTTTTACAGCGATTTTTTGGCCGCATATTTGCATTAATTAATTGTTTTCGCTTCGTCATATTTTTAAATATTTTTGTCTAAATGATGATTTATTTGGAGACCTTTCAGTTTTGTGCTTGGCAGAAATGGTATATACAGTCGACCGCTTGTCAAGTTACCCGGCATGCATTTTCTACTTTCTTTATGCCCTGTCGGAATAGGTGTATTTTTTCAATGAATTTGGGTAGATTCATGTGTTGTTGACTGTACAAACCCTTTAGTTAGGACAACACTATAATGGATGTGGACATGGACACGTGTGAGTGGGCCCGACGGTCCGACATTATTGGATATCATTTACAAGGGGTTAGAATCAAATGGGTTTGTGGGTATGAGTGTTTCATCTCAGAAAATAAACGATTTGGCTCTGTTTTTTGTGGAAATAAGACTCAGAAAGTGTGTCATGAAACATACAGCGACAGACATTAGGGAGTGGTGGGTCGGCCGCGGATAAAGTGTTTCTACCAAATCGAATCACTGGCACGGGGGGAGCGGCCCATTATGCAGATTTTCCATTAGTGAAAAAAGTCGCAGCCCGAGGTCCTTAGCCGCTTTTGCGCGTTATCGCGATGTCGGGCTTGCTGCTCTGATCTCTGATCGCTGCCAGTTTACTAGGATTTGTGAGGGTTGATCCTTATATCCGGTAAGAACATACATTGTTTCAGCCAGCTGAGATTATATGTGGACCACAATGTTTTTATTGACGCCTCTTGCTATGTAAAATGGTCCATAAAAGCTTTTCCAAAATTGAGACCATTTGACATTTTTGGAGTTCAATTCAAGACGGTTTTACAATGTCATCGCTCATAAATTAACTAGACTGAAGGAAATCCAAGTAATCGAATCGTTAAATACTGAATAATTTTCCCATTTATAAAACGGAGCGACAACCCTGGCTGACGAGATAGAGAAACGTTGTCTTACTCTTAATCGATGTCTTTCTTCGCAGGGCTACGTTTTTGTTCACTTCGTAAATTTTAATTTTACGGATTGCTACGCCGTCCCGCCCTCAATATCTTTGTATTCGTGATAACGTGTGTTTGTTTGTTGGCCGTGTTACAGCAAAGCATATGATCTTCCTGATAGCGCCTACATAACATGTAACAACGAAGAACAGTTATAAAATAAACTTCCTCTCGTCATCAAAGCACAGCAAGTAAATGTATTTTTTATGAAGTTTATAATATCTGATATTGTTATTTTCATTCTGAGACTTAATTTTAAATCCTGTTATCATATCAGAAATGATATGACTTCAGATCAGACTTGGGAAATGGCTGATTTATATAATATCAATCCAACGGATTAAATAATTTTACGTTTTTGTCAACAAATATTATGAATCCTGCACGTTTTTTCACACGTGTATTCGGATTGTTTTCGGTATCTTATCTAATATACAGGTATTCCCTACTCTATCTCAGATTTTCCATGTGATTCCCGACAGCCTTTGGTTAGCGTAAAAAATAAGTTTTCTGCTGTGATTTTACAACCGGCCGCCTATATGACTTCAACCCTCGGGAAATCCTGAATATCTCCTACCTTATAAGCTCGAAAATCCACGCAAATATTTTTTCCTATACAATTTCATTGAGACCTACTTAAAGCATGAAATCTTATAGAACATTATTTCTGTCAGCTGTTTTGCCGGCGACATGCCGAGCTCATCGATCAATGCCGGCCATCAATTTGACACCGAATACCGGTCTGCGGTAGTACGTTACTCACCCTCCTATGTACATTTAACAGCACATTAGCCTACACAAATTGTCGCGAATTCGCTTCTATTACGTCCCCATAAGGTCAAGCCGGATTATTCGTCTTGCAGTTGACTGTACCAGTTACCTGTTACAAATTAGCTTTGCGTATTATATTACAGGATTTTGAAAGTAATTATTATGTCACTTGAAACTTATTGCAACCTATTATGGGTGGGATGGATGCATGTAGAGTACACAAAATCTGATATGTGTAAGATAAATATTCAAAAGTCACAATTTTCCAAAAGTATTTCTTATACCTATATGTTTTTGTACGGCAAAATTTCAGAATACTCTAATGGAGTACAAAGAGTAGAACAGAACAATTTTAATATTTCCCATAATCCCTTTCGGTTTCAACCAAATTATACTTTTTCACAATTAAAATTCGATATTTATGAAAACTTTTTTCTGGGTGATATAATAACGAGATATCTAATAGTTGGAAATACAGAAGATTAATTACCATACCACATCAATGCATTCACGATTAGATATTACACAATCTGATTACAGCGACAATGAAGACGATAATGAAGACGTGGCATTATTTACATAGTCATTATTTGTAAAGTCATTTTTTGGCATTCATCCACGTGAATGAACCAATCTAATCAAGGTTTAATCGGCAAATCAGCCACGTAGATATCATAATGGCGATGGAAAGGAGACAATAAAATGAAGTACATAGATACTAGGCAGGCAGCTGTTTTATCACTAGTTCTTTAGTGGAGAAACAGGCGGCAGTTTTAGCGTTTTAGATCGGCCACAAAACAATTATAGTACAGAATTCGTTCCCTCTCTCATCTTCGTATGGACTTTATTCGGGACTGATGCTGCGAATAAAATTTTGAACCTTGTTCGCAGACTCATCAGTCTGCGATTTTACAACCAGGTTCCTGCCTGATATTAACTATCCTTGCTGTTGTTGCTTATGGCTGTTGTTAATACATATTATCAGCTGTTAAGGCTTTCATATCTCATACGACAACAACGGGAGGATACGAACTGATGCTATTCTAAGCCAACATACTATTTACTCATAAAACTATTTTGTCATTTTTTTAAGCAACAATAGCATACCCGAAAAAGTTGACGTCAGATCGGCGGCCGATCATAAAACCACGGCAAAATTATCACACACATTTTTCAAGCGGACCCTGAGCGACATCAAGACGTCAACAATAATATAATATAATAATATTCTTTATTTTTTTCCATAAAAACAGCTTAAAAATAATACTAGATCAGTCAGGTAGGCATGCAAACTTAAGATCTAGTAAATTGTGGAAAACTGGTGCCCATGCTGCTATAATACGGATCACGCTCAGATGGGAGAGCTCCGAGCCTCTTTATTTTGTAACTTAGCGGCGGCCGAGCGATAAGTCACTCGAAGACGGGCTAGCACTAGTCTTATGGCCGCTGCTCGAGCCATAACCCTAAATCTGGCCTCCTCCCAGATTTACGCCGGCCCGGAATGCACTCGGCAGCCCGGGCTCCACACTTAATTACCGCCCGCCGAGATTAGTTCCCGCGGTGGCACATATTGCCTGGTTGCCTAGCAACGGACTTTCCACTAACATCAACTATCTGCGAAAGATGCTCGATTCTCAGTTTCGGGAAAATATTCCCTATAGAACGGTTCTATTGAACCCAGTTTATGTATATACCTATGGGGTGCGTACCGTTTGTTACGATTCTATTCGAAGTCAATCGACATTGTAGTGAGGTTTTCCTATTTACACTAGGCTTCAAATGCTCACCTCGGTCTAACACAGATTGAAAGTAGTTATTTCGATAGTACTTATTTATTAGCAATTTACATATGTTCACAAATAAAAACAATAATTCCTTTATTATTTAATAAAGGAAATAATTATAATTCGCTCGGGATTTTTTTTCTAGACGGTCCTCACATTTTTTTACTAAGACGCGCGAAGAATGAGAAAATGTTATACTCACTCCGTGTTCTTGGGAAATCTTTAACGCTTCGTCCTAGTCCTAGCACATATTCGTAGTTATGGCGTCGTAACGTTTCATTTATCGTTTTCATTACCCACGTCGGGCGGCCGTGGGAACTTTATTCTAAGTATATTTTACATTGTTTAAGACTTCTTCGAGATAAATAAGACAATAAGTACATAATTTTTTAACAATGAAGTTTTTTGCTCCATTTTTTTGTCTCCCATTTTGGTTTATCTACACGGCTACCATACATACACGCATTCCTATCTTCTAATATATAAATACACAATGTTTGATGTTACACTGATTTAAATCAAATCGAATGTTGATCTTAAGTCTTCATTCTGTGTGAGACATGGTAACTAATCAATTTTAAATAGTCTATTTCTGATTTAGAAATATTTTTAGCTCCAAATCCATAGATACAGTTACTGAGATATTTTAGTCCAAATTGTTTGACGGAAGTTATCAATCACAAGAAGTATAAAATTACCTAATGTAAAATTTGACTTAAAAACGAGGGAATGAAAGATAAACCCGCCGTAGTGAAATCCCCAAGTAATTGACAACTTTCCGTGTAGTCAAAACTGATACTTTTTTTTACTTTAAATTATGTTATTTATGGTAGTAGTGTACCATTTCGGAATGATCCCTGCTAGGAAACGCGGAATGAAACTCGTGTAGTAGTAGTACAGTATAAGCAGTAGTAGTTAGTCTATTATAGATTTTTTGTCAGCCGAAATGAAAAAAATGTACCGATTCTGAAAATGTCAGTAAATACGGAAAGTTCCAGTTTTACTGGCAGGACATAAAAAACAAATTTCAATCAGTTCTAAGCATATTTTTCCTGATGAAAAGACTAAGGTAAATTTTGATTCACGGGTATTCATTGATTGGAAATAATGAAGGGATATTTTAATGAAGGATATCACAGGCATTCGCCTTCACTTTGCTGACACAAGACGTATTTGAAATCATTATTTCACCGTCTGGACCCGCTCCTTTATTGCACAGTCTTAATGCCGGCCGCTTTTCTTCATTTTTCGAAGCTCAAGCGAGAAATAATTGCCTAACAAATTTATTCAAAAATTCTATAAATCACTGTCGGTCTTGCGATTTGTAAAGCAATGAAAAATGTGGAGCTTCGATTTCACTGTTCTCTGACTAATAAAATTATTAGTTATTCTCATTTTTCCAGGAATATGCAACATTATTTACGCCTAATCATAGTAATATTTGTCATCACCACAATAAGTAAGATAAATTATGCCAAAAATACAAGGAACACCATATCATAAAAATGACAAATTAAATTTACTAACAGCGAACTATTATTCAACAACCAACAGTCCACCCGTGACCACTGTTGTATAATATTTTCACTACTGTACAGTATATAAAACACTATATTACTGTATATAAAACATCACATTCCTTATCACGCGTAACGATGAGATAATTCCGGAGTCAAAATCCAGCAGCGGTGGTCCACGGATCAGTGGCGTCGGGACGTTGCCGTCGGAAACATTTCAGTTTGGTCGCCGGCCGGTGCCGACGCGCGCGGTCGCTGACGCGTTTCAATCAAACTCAGATTGTCCAAATTCGCGACTCTGTGCACACGCGCATCCGCATCCAGACGACCCTTTTTTAATCTGTGGACGTTTTTGGCACGAGTGATGTGATCGAAGTGACAATTTTTATTATTATTAAAGTTCATACCATAAACTTTAAACCAATATTGAGATTTGAGAACCATTGCAGTCAAGTGTGTGAATAATACCAACTTAGAATGCGATTCTCCTTGCGTTTTATTACTGCAGCCATGATGTTCGTATTCATAATGATGCTTTTATTATGGACATCATCGCAAATGGCCGATGGCAGACCCCAAGCCAGCGGGAACAACGGGAACGTTTCTTGGGACGACAGTGCTGAAACTACTACGATGCAAGAGAACACAACTGCTTACCCTATACTTGAGGCATCTACTACCGAAATTGATACATTGGAAACTTGGGACAATCTGAGACCACGCTCGCGTAAATCCCGCCGTAAAAATGAGGGTCTTAATAATAAAGAAACAGAATACACGTTGGTAGATATAAGTACATTAGTGGGTTATATACCGGTGTCCGAAGATGGCAACGATATTTTAAATAAAAGACAACATATTATTGGGGTATGTCAGGACGCCGTTAATTTTTTAACCTAGTCAATTAAATGATTTTAGATAATAATGAATGCTAACGTAATTTTAAAAATCAATCGTCATAAATTTAAGAACTTCGCTCTCGGAGTATTTTCTCTATACAACTCGACGAGCCCATTATATAAAATGAGAATTTAGGAATAACACCTAAACTCTCATTTTATATAATGGGCTAGTACTAATTACTAGTCAATTATTACAATCGATTAAAATAAAAACAATAAAACACTAAGTTAACTATCGCTAAGATATCGCACTAAATGTTAACAGATAATTAAAAGTTTGTAACTTTGGAAGTGAATTCTGTCTGCTCGATTGGTTTCGAAACTGCCGCTTACAAATGTAAATTCCCATCTTTCCTCCTTATATTTAAAGTGTAATTGGCAAAGTCTTCAGTTTTTCCAAGTCATTGGCGACTTTCTAGCGGAGTTCCGGGCCTAATAATAATTAATGGGCCAGAGGAAAGTCCGATATCCTTTCATTAGTGGGGCCCGTCTCGTGCGGGCCCGGATTAAAACTTGTTCCCGAAGGCTTGCCACACTTTTCAAAGACGTCTTTGAGACACGATCTATGGCGTCGCTTTTGAAAATATTTGCTAACATTATCTGAATAATATTTTACATTCTCGAAAGAAACACGCTTTATTGGTGAAGCTACATCTACTGACAATCCTGACGAATAACGGCAAATTTTACTGCTATTACTTAGCTTAGTGTACGTACAAAACATTTACGTATTAACACATGTGTGTTCGGAGGTATACCCGATCAAGTGATAACTCGAAGTTTTCGGCATTTTCATTGTCTTTTTACGGAGTAACTATAACTATACGAATTTGTAATACGGAATTTTACGGCATATTCTCCCGCGGGAATTCAGCAACAAAAGGTCTTTAAGACCCAGCGGTTAAGTCGTGAAATTAATTTTTTTAATAGTATCTCCATTTCTATAATCGTTCTTTATTTGTAAACATCAAAATGCGTTGTATTAAATCGCGATTGAAACTGTAATAAAGATGTTATTTGTTTACAGATGATGCGGCACGCGTGGAACAACTACAAGCTGTATGCGTGGGGCAAGAACGAGCTGAAGCCCATCTCCAAGAGACCTCATCTGTCCAGCATCTTCGGAGGTGGAGACATGGGCGCCACTATAGTGGACGGCCTCGACACGCTGTACATCATGGGCCTGATGGATGAGTTCCGCGAGGGGCGGGACTGGGTCGCCGAGAACTTGAATATCAACGAAATCGTACGTATTATTTTTAACAACCTTTTCCTTTATTTGCAATATATGTCCCTATGTCTCGGCGGGAGTCTCAACTCAATTTTGAAGAAGATCTCATCAACCGATTGAGCACAGACACACACACACACACACACACAAGTTTAGTTTTTTTAGGGTTCGTAGTTCGTGCCCAAAGAGAAAAAAGGAAATTTACTATTCTACTTTTTCTTACTATTTACCACTAAAAGTCATAATTATCGTCGATAACAATATGGAATGATTGCGTAAAAATTGTTAGTTAACGAAGCCCAGTTATATTTAACTAGGAAGTTTGTCAACGAGTGTAACGAGCGTGTATTTTAATTATTCCGACATTGTTCGCGTGGTGGTCGGCCATTACAGGGCTTCTGTACTGAAATGACAAGTTATAACTACTGCAGGAGCATAAAATATTTGACAAGATCAAATATCCATAAATTGCTGTTGCATTTTTAATGCCATTAGCTATCAAATCATTTATTCATAAATTAGACCAACCCAAACACTTTTTCACGTCAATTTTTTTTTAATCCTGTCCTATTCATATAAATACGATAGTAAATTTGTTTGAAAATTTGCATACATGTAGTACCATTATCCATGGGGTACCATTCATCCCGGAAAAATATCGTGTGTGAAGTTACTTATTACATAAGTTTATAATAAATTAGTGTAACCAATTAGCTCTCTACAAGATAAAATAAGATGTCCGAAATCTAAGACTTCTGTTAGCAAAACCTCTCAATAAGAAGGAAAAATACTTTTTGTTTACGTTAAGTATGTTATTAGCTTTTTACATATAAATGGATTATGTTATCATTGCCTTTTTCCAAGAAAATGTCAGTATGTAGTGATTTAAACTTGACCTCAGTACAGCGACAACAAACGCTACAAATTTAATAACATTTGCGATGCCCTTTGATCTTTCAAAATTTATTTGCTGATAAAATCGTGCTTTTTTTATTCCATTGTGTTATTTTAAACTGCGGTTAGCTGCGATGTTATTATATTATTGTTACATATATAATTACATATATAGGTACAAATTACTCACACATATTGGGTTAACGTCAAAGTAAGTTAGTTAATGGTACAACAATTACAAAATGTGGTAACTCGAACTAGTCACATTTTTATATTTAAGGTTTCATCTGCTTATTGAGATGAAGTAGTTTAAACAGTGTGGGATATGTTTACTAGTTTCGAAATTGTTTTTTTTTCTAGTCTGTTGTTGTGTCACTGCTGGGCAAAGGGTGTAAGTATATTTGTTTAATTCTCTGGCTAAAATAACATTTTTATACACAGGACTCCGAGCTGTCAGTTTTCGAGACGACCATTCGGTTCGTGGGTGGCCTCCTCTCATGCTACGCGCTTACCGGAGACTCCGTGTTCAAAACCAAGGCGGCTCACGTAGCGGACGCGCTGCTACCCGCCTTCGAGACCCCCACCGGCCTGCCTTACGCGCTCATCAACCCTTCCACCAAAGTATGTACTCTCACGCAGACGCCAGTAGTATTAATGAAGACATCGTGCTCAATTACTAATTAGATATAGGGACGCTTAACAATAAGTCAACTAAACAACTTATTGTTTGTACCTTTCATAAACAGAACAACAAACATTATAAATTTCTTAGTAACCGTCTGCTTTCGTGCTACGAACTTGCTACGAAAATTAAGCTTGTTTAATTTAAAATGTGAATTCATCTGGTGCTACGAAAGACTACATAAAACATTTCGATTGCCTGCTTCTCCACGCTCAAAGGTATAGACTGATGAGAGTAGTAGTAGTAAAGTAATATAGGATATTGAATTTAGTTGAAATTAAATTTTGTTTCTCGTTCCTGTGAAATCAATAAATTAATATTCATGATTTCAGCGCGCGCGTCTAAAGAATTTATTATTGTTTTGCCTGCTTTCAACAAACAAGCGAATACAATAGTAGTAAAATAAATCTGCATAATAATCGTCAGATTGTAGTTGTCAAAGCAGGTTCAGTCAATCGATACATTATGTATGCGCCTTGGCTTCGCTACAACAGGTGTTAAGGCGCTACTGTGAATAGGTAACAATGTACTGAGAGTTTAGTCGGTTATTGATGATTGAATTGTCTATGGAAAGAAAGAAATGTCAACAAAGGTTTTAGATTTTCAATGGCAATTTTAAGAAAACATGTTTGTGAGATAAATTTCTCCGTTCTTACGGGCGCTTTTTCAATACGCGTTAAATTAATGCGTTGGAATAGAAAATTTGAATATATTTTTTGTCGCTACTATCCAACATATAAATTGATAGAGCATGAACGGAGTAGCTACATATAAAAATATTTCGTATGGGTCATTAAATAACTTAGGTTTTATTTTAATTTATAATGTATACATATTTTATTTTTAACCAACGTAGTAACCTAATCGCACGAATAAAAAAAACAAAAGTTAATCTTTTGTCAATGGAATGAAAATAAGGATAGTTTTCATAATACAATTAACGTAATATAACAATTCATTATTTAATTAATCTGTTATCAAATAGTAGTAGCTTATATAACAGTCATCAAACCGTGACAAACCCGAGACTACACGGCATTACCGATAATTTCACTTTCATATTACTTGTTTTAAAACAATACTATACTATAACTCTTTTTATTCTCTTTCATTATAATACATTTAGTAAATTAATTTGATGAAATAAAAACTCAACATTCAATGTTCGAAATTAACTATTTTCATTAGAAATCATCAAGAGTACTTATTTATTAATGACTAGACCGGAAACATTTGATTAACTCAATAAAACCCAGACCGGAATGATGTTCGAACATTAAGAATAAAGGCAGTATTATGTTTGAAATATCTTTAGTGTGTTTGTCCATCTTTCACGTCAAAACGAAGCATTAGAGCGAGGTGATTTTTGGTGTGGACATACATAGTTGAAGAGCTGGATAGTGAGACAGGCTGACATTTTGCCGAGAGCAGGACCGCGGGCAACAACTCGTTTAAAATGCCTTAATTGCGGCCTTATCTCCCTAGGAAGTTCTTTTAAAATGTAATAATGTACTTGGTTGGACTAAATACGAGGAATTTAGTATGATGAAATAGTATTTACAAAAAAAAATCGCTACGATTATATCGGTATAAGTATTATACATATAATCTTTAATCAATAATATATGTATATATATATATATATATATATATATATATATATATATATATATATATATATATATATATATATATATATATATATATATATATATATATATATATATATATAGCCTTTTAGATTACTTAGAATTGCTTATATCATAACGTTGAATTTTTTATTGACACGCCATTTAATTCTAGTGAAATTTATTTTATGTTCGTGGGAACGGATGCTCTGTTTGTTATGTAAGAATTTACTAAATTACGTAATTATCACTCGATTTGTTATCACCATATAAATACATTTAAACGCAATCTATACTATAGAGATTTTATTTGAAACTGATGATGATTCGCCAATTGATGTTAATATAAATTGTAAAAAATTGTCTTAGCAGACTTGGTAGTAATGGTTTTAGTGCTTTGGCAGGGTTGTTAGATAAGGATAAAACGACGTCTACGAATGTTTTTATTTACTAAGATTTGTAGCATGCATCAAATGGGAAAATAATCCTTATTTAATACGACAAATAGTACAAATTTCCACGAAATAGGGACAGACCGAAGAATGATTTCAGACGAAAATTTCTTTTATTGCTGACGTTCTGTGTCTGTCGTCGAGGGCCTCTTGTTGTGCACATAAATAACCGTGTCGCTGACACCAGTACTGAGCGCGACGTTAATGTTCCAGGTCAGCAGGCAGTACCACTGGGCGGGGCCCAACAGCATCCTCTCTGAAGTGGGCACCCTACACTTGGAGTTCACCTATCTGAGTGACGTCACTGGGAAAGAAGGTAACTAACTGTCTCTCTCTCTCTCTCTCTCTCTCTCTCTCTCTCTCTCATACTTGCGTGTGTGGTTCCGTTCAGGGCTGTGATGCCGGAAAACTCTGAGTCACGGTTAAAAAGAAACCTAAAAATTTTGGACATTGGCTGTGGCTTTAACGACCTGCCTGCCTAACGTCGACCTTCTTTGGGAATAATACACCCTTATACGTAATAGTCTCGACCTCTTTTTTATCGAGTATGTTATCGCTGGTGTGAGATTTTATTCAATTAGCTTAAAGGCATCTGACATGACTTTTACGAACCTGCGAACTTAACAGTGTACCAATGGCACGAGTAGGATTTCCACCTTCTCTTTCTTTTGTATAACTATATCCCTTTTTGTCAGTCGAATCCAAACAAATCGAAGCGTATACTCCCAAAGCAACCTCACTTATTATCCACACAATCGGTCTTAGTCTAAGGCTAATTTACCAATTATGGTATCATGTCCCGTTGATTTAATCAAAGTCTAATAATAAAAAGTACTTAAAACTTCCATAAACATATTGTATGTTAACTTATTTAATTTTACAATAATGATTTTCTCGGAAAGTTAATTACTGTGATAGCTAATAAAAACTTCATTTCTACATTTGCCAATAAAGAATCAGAAACCTCGTAGTTATAGTCAACTAGGAGAGGTGACACTCCAATAGGAAACATAATAATGATGAATGAATCTTTTTATCACATATATTTAAACATCGTATATAAGACTATCCCTTTAGTTCATAAAAAAAGATAATACTTTAAACTAAAATATGTTTTGTCACTATCGTACTTTACAAAATTTGGCTTTGACAGAACGAAACAAAGCATAATTTAACTAATGTGCTTTATCTTTTTTATGAATAAGAGGGTACTTATACACTGGTTGACAATTTAATTTCCAAATGTGTATGCGATAACTTGTTCCTCTGTAGGTAGGTAGTAGTAGTAAAAACACTGAAGAAATATCAGATGCCTATTAGACTTGAATAAAAGGCCTAACTGCGGAAAACAGTCCTCGAGGGAAGTAAGTAAGGCTTGAATAAATTCTGACAGCAGTGTTAGCAAATAACACAATCCATAACAAAGATAGAACATCGTGCAAAAAATACGGTTTTGATCTAATTGCCGGTCCATATTCCACCATCGATAGTTGAAGCAAAATCAGTAGTATCGATAGGCTGTTGACAGTATCACTATTTAAAAAATAAGGCAATACTATCGATACTATATTTGCTGTCGAATAACTATGTATTGATAGTATCGATTCAATCGATTGTTTGTTTTTTAATTTAACTTTATTACAAAATATGTAAAATAGTGGCAGGCTTTTTCTACAACTCAACCAATAGATTATATTTATAAAACGATACTCCGAAAAATCAATAGTATCGATACTAATGATACATATGTTTTTTTGAGATGAAAATTGTAGATAGTTCGGCGAAATAATTTTGAATTTTACGTCGTGTTCATGTAACGTATGTATATTGTCTACGCTACTTTTAGCCGTGTCTAATAAACTTTATTTTCAGGGACGGACAGTTTTTATTAGCTGACGAAAGATGTTTATTGCAGCAACAAAAAAACTTATTGCTCGTTTATGAAGACATGCTCATTTCACGCCACTATTGAATTGGATTTCTTTATAATAAATGCTAATAGCCGATATACAAACTGCTGTACAGTCTAACCGAGCTACCCAATTTCAATGCAAATTCATCGCTACTACCGCGGCATAGAAATCTATACAGAGTAACTTGACTCGTGGTTGACAGTATAATCGAGTACATAAATCTGAAAAAATAGCAAATTTATTTACATTATTTATTTTTTATACGAAATTAAACAAAACAATATAATTCCAGTTTACAGACAGAAGGTGGACCGCATCCGCGACGTGCTGCACAAGATCGAGAAGCCCAACGACCTTTATCCCAACTTCATCAACCCTCGCACGGGGGCGTGGGGTCAAAGTATGTATACTCCTTGTCTTACGTAGGTAAATGGGCAAACGGCCTATTTTTCGAACGGTTACAGTCGTGCATGAGTTTCTGACTTACAGTCCGATCAACTGGATGCCGATGACCGTGTTGAGAGGAAAAAGTAGTCAATGATAAAAACATTCTCTCCCAACCAACCATTAGGACGAATAGAAAAAATTTTGCTATAAATTTTTTTTACGATTCAAATGTAGCGCGGTTCAATTCGGAAACCGAATATAAATCGCATTAGAATTTAAATTAATAATGTATTTAACATATTTTAAAGATAACTAAAGAAAGCAACGGCGTAGATTCCAGTCCATTTAATTCCATATGATGTGCTCAGTCTTCCAGTACCTAATGAAGAAAACATAAAGATGAGGAATGGATGTACCGAAGAATAGTAAAAAGTTTATTACTGCGCAGTCGCCGACCACCATTTTCAGCCTTCAATTGCGAACAATATCTTGTATTTTGCTAAAGTAACTGATATATTGTTCGCCGTGCCTGTTTCGTCAATGTTATTCAGCAAATCCAATAACAATTCTGTCGGGTTAAATGAGAAAACGATGTCAACGATGACAATTCTTAAAAAATGAAATCTTAACACTATGGATGTCGTCGGCTAGTGACAGTATTGAAGATATTTTAACGCCATCATTAATTAACGAAGCTGCAATTTGCCGAAAAAATCTTATTTCACTATCATTGTAGGCAAGTGTCGTATAAAGCACTATGTATCACTCGGAAGAAAGTACGAATCTCAACCCGGGTGATTAACGCTCTCGGCTACGTCTCGGGCTTAACATGTCATCCTCGTTAAAATCCGTTAGTTTTTTGCCTCGGTGAACAATGTACTATTCTCTTCCAGAACACATATCATTGGGCGCCCTAGGGGACTCCTTCTACGAGTACCTTCTGAAGGCGTGGTTATTATCCGGCAAGCGGGACAATGAGGCGAGAATCATGTTCGACATCGCCATGGAGGCTGCCCTGGATAAGATGCTGAAGGTATCTCCAGGGGGGCTATCGTATCTGGCCGAGTTGAAGTACGGCCGGGTCTTTGAGGATAAGATGGACCACCTTTCGTGCTTTTCAGGTAAATGATTGACTAATTTCCAACTAGTCAAATCAGATTTTTCAAATGTCAAAGTTAAAAATGTATATACTGTGACGTCACAATTTTGTAGTTAAAAAGTTAGTAAGTAAACACGTTATTGCTCCAATAACAAGATACAAGACTGAATATAAACAATGAGAGACTTAAAACATTTCTGTTATACTTTAGAACAAAATAAAGTAAATCGCGTTATTAATAAAATTACAAAAGGTTGCTTTCTTTTATTTTTGTACGGAACCTTAATAATATGTGCAGAATCGGTACAATATTTTTTTGATAAACTTTATTAATACATTATTTTTATTTTGTAATGTTATCTACATTCATGTTATTTACATTACACATTACATAAAAATGTATTCCTATCTTGACATGACATTTATATTACTTACCGTAATAAAATACAAACCAAAGTATTTATTTAAAATTCTAAAATTTTTATTAGGTAACTGCAATATTATCATTTATGTATTAAATAGTACATAATGTCAATGTTACTTGTGATAAAAATGGCCAAGTGACCCAATCTCGTGTGAGTCAAGGTTAACCACCATTATATACGGGACGCGCTGATAATAAACCGACCTAATTTTGCGTATCGGTTCACATGGTCACACAATGGTATAATACCGGCATTCGAGTTTCTCAACTGGGTCTAGTCTACCCCGTAAGGGTTAAAGACGTGATACTGTATCTGTATTGTATACAAATAAAAAGTAAATTGTCAACTTGCATCACGTCTGACATAGTAGAATGGTCCATTCATGTTCATTCAATGATTCATCCTTATTCATTGTGTCACATGTAGTTTACCTGCTCATTGGGTATAGAATATTATACGTAAAAGTAAGCCATGTGTGACATTTGTGTAATGCAGACGCAAAAACGAAATCGTGATACAGCCGGGTAGTTTGAAATTACTATAAATTAAAATAACAAATAAATATAAATATGTTCTGGAGAAAAATATAAGTAGGTACCGATTTTTTTTATGTACACAAAAATTTATAAACTTTAGTCCACCGCTTATTGTATCCGGACCAAAATACCGTAAAGAAATATAATTGTTATTTAAATACTTATTCAATATGACAGGAAATTTTAGTAGTTTTTATACGTTTATGAATCTCAAAAATTGATAATTAATATGTTCTTCCAATCTTTTTCGATACTTGTTTTATCTAAATACAGTGTAGAATCTGTAATACATATCATGATAATGACAACTCTTGATACAGCTGATTGCCATAGACACAAGCTGTGTCATGTTGACATGTCAATTGCTCTTGACGGATCTTTACGCCGCAATAATATGGAATGCAATAAATTTGTCGACTACAGCTGAATCTATTTAAAATAAATCCAACGCCTTTGTACCAGCAAACGCACATGAATAATCTAACGTGAGATTTTGTATCGTGGGAGGGGGTTGAATCGTTTCTCACAACATCTAATATCTTACTTAAGTTAAAGACAATCCTACTAAACTAAAATATATTGTTACCAACATTTTGTTGTGATGTACCTACATTCGAATGCAATATATTTTGTTACGCCGACTATACACTATCGCTGAACAAACTGGAACAAAGGAATGTACATTGCGTAGTTTGTATTATAGTTTTATTTACCGCAATAAAACTACCATAAATTCGAACTGTTATAAGTAAAGTGAAATTGACATAAATTGAAATTGATCTCATTTTGTTCAATATTGTTGTTTTGGTTTCCAGGCGGCATGTTCGCGCTGGCGTCCACGACACTGGAAAACACGCAGTCGGAGCGCTACATGGACGTGGCCAAGAAACTGACGCACACTTGCCACGAAAGTTACGACAGATCGGAGACCAAGCTAGGTCCTGAGGCCTTCAGGTATGCCACATCTCACAAACACTGATACGGATGTAACAACATTATTTGGTATACATTTGTTTTGTACTACCGAGCGGGTTTTGACACATTACTCTGTAATTATATTATTGTAGTGTAAGTACAATAATGTAATTACAGAACACAGTACTCTGTTTTTACATTACGATAATAATGATTTATTCGTCTGAAGTTGTATAAATATATATTAGGGAGACCTGTATATTAGAAATCTGTATATTTAAACCTGTTAGGGAGTAGTGAGTCTAAAAAAAATATTTTACACAAAGTAAACAAGGATTTTTTAATAATATAAGAAAGTCACTGCCTCTCTCACCTTTGAAATCGGAACACGACAATGCACTGCTGTTTGGTGGCAGAAATATATGCAGACGACCTTTGTACTAAGTTTTACATCTGGTGCACATATAACATAAATATTTAGTCAGAATTATTTATGCATTCTAGATTTACGGGCGCAGTAGAAGCTCGAGCGCAGAAGAGCAACGAGAAAGTATACATTTTGCGACCGGAGACCTTCGAGAGCTACTTCATCATGTGGCGACTGACCAAGGACCAGAAGTACCGCGACTGGGGCTGGGAGGCTGTGCAGGTATATACCCTTTTTTTTATGTCCCCATTGTTGGGGCACTGGCCATCTTGTCCTGCGTGAAATAACTATTTTTATATTTTCATAATTATAATATTTTTTCTCGGGAAATGAAAACTTAGATCATAATGTTTATTTGTCAGTTAGTATTATATCAATAATGTTAGGTTTGCTGTGCGCATTTATTTCTTGATTTTCCAACTAGCCAAATAATCTTTTAAATTTTATATTAAGTTATGTTGTAAACACAAAGTAAAGTCTATGTCCCACTTTATTGAGGTTTTTACTTCATTGTGATTTTTCCAAACGAGAAGAAGTAACCTTATCGACGTAGTCATACAAAAGTTAAGTATCATGGATAGAGCAAGCAGACTAAAAGAGATTAGAAGGCTATGATCTTTTTGGGTTGCTGCAGCACACACATTGATGATATTTTTTTTGTATGCGTGTGTAAACGGCCTTTGTCTATCTATCTATCAATCTAAAGCACCCCCTTACAGTCGCGTGGTATATTGCAGGCGCTGGAGAAGCACTGCCGCGTGGAGGGCGGGTACTCGGGGCTGGTGAACGTGTACCACCAGCGGCCGCAGGGCGACGACGTGCAGCAGAGCTTCTTCCTCGCGGAGACGCTCAAGGTATCGCCCGACGTGGCTTCCGATTGCCTACTCTCCAACTAGTCGACTCTAATTTTTTTATACTTTAATGATATTAAGAAATAGTTAATTTCGTTATTAATAAATGTGATCAATTATAGTGACATTATTGTGTTCGGTTACGTACAAAACACAAACAAACAATTAGGTATTATAAAGTTGTATAAACAACCGCGTGTCTGTTCCCAGTACCTGTACCTGCTGTTCTCTGAGGACGAGCTGCTGCCGCTGGAGCAGTGGGTGTTCAACACGGAAGCGCACCCGCTCCCCATCAAGAGCCACAACCCTCTCTACCGCCTCCACCAGCCCTCGCCCATGGACAACCAGGTTTAAACTCAAACCAGACACACAGGGATGACACGAATTGCCGCTAGAGGGCGCTGCTGTAGAGTAAGGTACATGTCTAAAGCGTTTGTGTTAAATGTCAACCAACCAGGATTTCGCTTGCCAGTAGCGCCAACTAGTGAGTTAAGGATAATTAATCCTCATTGAGTGGCAATTATTTTTTCATCATACGAAAAAAAAACATTTCGTTTGATACCGGCTGATTTAAAAAAATATATATTGATAATTCCGTTTTTCAAATCAGCTTAATTAATTGATGAGGATTTTCTATAAAATTTATTGTAATATTTTACAGTTTCAACCATATATTTCAAAAATCACGCAGTTGGATATCCTTTAGTTCATTAATGAACTAACAGAATGAGTAATTTTTAAAGAAAATAAACAGTTTCTTTTCATTTCGTGTCCGCGAATGATTAAAACTCTATAGTAAACGTTTTGTAGAAACCGTAACCTGTTCACGGTTCTTTCGAAGTGATCTTAGTGATATTTATTTATTAATTAAAGATATGTAGTAGATTTTTTTACCATTCAGAATTCAGAATAATCTTCATTGTGAAGCAATAAAATAAATATAATTTTGTCTATTTTCCAATACAGCTCAATCGTATATAACTACCAGTTAATTTTTTTTATTGGCATATTCTTTGCAACGGAGTTCAACTCGTAGCATGTAATTAGATATTCAGATTATAAAAAAAATATATAATTTTACTGTTCCCCTCTTATTAATAAAAAAATAATCGAAATCAAACATTGAATAGGAAATATTGGATTTTGTTAATAATAAGAGGGACAGACAAATGAGATTAGGTAATTGACAATTTATTTAAACATTTTTATAAAAGGACTTATGGAACTTAATTATAATGTTTTGAACTTGGACTGAATAATAAATATTCACATACATGTCGCTAAATATTTTAAGACACGTTTTTTTATAATTCAGGATTTTCGTAATAATCTCTAAAAAATCGGCTCATTGGAAATTTGTCTCGTTAGTAAATCTGAAAAATTATTTGTAATACTTTCTCTTGAAATCCGTAAACTACGAGTATATGAATTTTCAGAAAAATGGCGAGGATATTTTGCGTTTGTGTGAAACTGACCTTTACACCTTGGTGTCAGAGTTTATAAACCAAATCTCAAAAAAAATGTTCACTTTGCGCGATTTATTTATCGATAGTTAACAGATTTTTTATCGCCAATTTACAATGATTGATCATAGATAGAATACATATTATCAGTTAAAAATGTTCAAAAAAATCGACACTAACAACCAATGCAATTATTTCTAAATAGTATGATCAATATGGTTTGCTGATACTGTGGTCCGCAGAGTATAAATGTGTAGATTAAAAGTTTGCTCAAGTCAATTAATGATGAAGCAATAGAAAACATTCGCAATATTTGCATTTTGTTAGACTGAATCCTGTATTTATTTGAGTAATAATTGCGTCAGAGGCCAGTGAGAAATTCGAAATTTGAAATTTGAATGTTTATTTTTTGGAGCGAACCTGCACATTTTGTTTTATTATTTTTATTAGCGGACATTTTGGCTCTGTACTTGAAATTGCTGTTACAAGAAATATGATAAATAAATTTGATATGAAGCGCCAACATTTTTTTTTTCACTTTAGAATTTCCCATTTGCGCCTGCCGCAGAAACATGAATGAAATAATTTGAACACGATTCCGTACCAATGACCAATGTAGTTATATGGGCATTAAATACATACGTATGCACAAAATTTAACTTTTGAACTAGATAAATATTCCATTCATATTTTTTTTTTCACTGTAAAATATTTAAAAGAGATCTATAGGGATTTTTTTTTTATTATTTGAATATTTTAATTTTTTTGCTCGTCTCTAATTTGTGTTGTAATCTAAAGTTATCAATAATCAAAATCGAAGTTTGACTTAAATCAATTTATATTGATTTTGTGAATCTTGTGATGTGATCGTTCAATAATTTATTTTGACTCATTTTTTATTTTAATTTAATATTTTTATTTATAATATAATGTATCTATTGTAATATTGTGTAACAGATCTCGTAACGGCATGTTCAGTTCAGGCATCGGACATGTTTTAAAGTGTATCATAATAATTTGGATTATGTGAGACATATCTACGAATGGAGTATGTAGGTAGAATGTGTAAAGTGTATAGTGTAGTTGATGTATATGAACAGATAATGCCGGCCTATTGCAACAACACTGTGTACTAATTTGTTGGTGTTCCTTAATATAGTTGTTGCAAATATATTATGATTTGAAGTCCAAATATGGAATCCGCAAAAATAATTCGACCATTACCTTTTCTTTTTAATGTATTTATTGTAATTAGAGACATTTTGTTTAATTTTGTAATATAGACACAATTTCTAGACAAATATTTGGACTGCTTTATTATCTGTTAAATGTTGTTTTACGTTAGCTTTGTGGTAAGTTCAATGTTGTCTTATTGTTTGATAAGAAACATGTTATTGATATATGTAGGTTATATGATAAAATTACGGCTTTTTAAATTATTAATTCAATAAAAATGTTATGGGAACATTTCGTGTAAGCCTGTATAGTTGATGCCAAGTTATATTTTCAATCATCAATTTCATAATTGTCGTAAGTTTATTGTCAAACAATGAGAGAATCTATATATTTTCGTTTTGGAAAAGTTTTCACTGAAGCGGAGACTATGGGAATCGTCGACTGGACTGTATATTATGTCTTACACACCATCGCCCACATTCATATTTGTTTTAAATGTATACAAGCACATTGCAAAGAATTACGTAATTTGTAATCATAAAATAATATCATTCATCATTTAAAAAGATACTGATTTTAAATAAAAAATACTTGCCAGGGCTGTTTAAGTTCGTTTAAGTCCCTAAACAAGCGGGATACCCATTTCAAGTTGGTTGGTCAACAACTAAAGAAGAAAAATACAAATCGATAAGTAATAAACACATATTCGGGATTCAACATAACTTGATCATTCGACGATTCTCTTAAACTTTGCTAGTGGAAATTGAGCTTATATTTGAAATTCTGCACCTGTTAATAAAGCATTTGAGATTAATTTTATTCTTGGTTTGGTGTTAGCATTAATTACCACAATTTTACGAAAATCACTAATCAATTCGTACTAAAATGTCCTACGTCGACTAGACGGTAGAAAAACAATTAAAAATTAAATTATCTGTAAATTATGTATATAATAGTCATAGAGGGTAACCATAGCTATAGTTTTTTGTGTAGTATAGGTTATATTGTTATTTTAACTTAAAATTGTGTGCGTGCGTCCGTTGAATGTGTTATGTTAATATTTATGTACGTATATTTTGTCTACATGCGTTTAGATACTTTGTGATTTTCATATACATCTATACTTATCTTACCTACGTATACTCAGACTTTACACTCTTTAGTTCTTACCTACCTCACTTATCCAAAATTCTTATATCTTATATTCTGTAATTTTTAATCTAATGGTATCATAAATTATTAAAACTATTATACTACCTACCAAGTTTTTTGCATAATATTGCTCCTAACAATTAAAATAATATTTTATAATCGACTCACGACATTACTATTATTGTCATGTACTTACTTCGATAAATCATTGATATTATGCCAATCTTTTAATACAATTAACTAACACAGTAGCCATAATTGATTTTATTTTTGACGCATTAATTATCATGCTCTCACTGCCTTTTCAGGAAAAGTGCTGTGATAGTAACTTTTAAATAAATTTGCAATGCAGCCTAATATTTAAATGAGGGACAGGGTAAAATTCAAGCATTTTTAAACATAGCCCTTATTGTTTCAAAAATGCCTTAATTTTTCCAAGTAGATAAACTTGTTTTAATTTTACCCTGTAGGTCATTATCTACATATGCTGTTATTACAATAGAAAGTAAATGATTCCACAATAGGCTCCCGTTTATACTTACATAAATATATAAGATGTATTCCATTTTAAAGCATGCGCATATTCAGGGATGGTCTCGAAATAGAATGCGAAAAAATTTGTATACATTTTACACGATATTTTAGATTTTAGTAATTCGTGTAACTGTAAGGAATAATTGGTTATTCACTATAAGACAACAAGATACAGACCACGCGCATGGTCAATAGGTTAAAATAGAAAAAAAAAAAAATTTTGTCATTTACCATGTGACCACTCCGTTGTTTTTTTTTATATTAACATTACTCTTTGTTTTTGAACGTTTAATATGTACTAGTTGGCCACTGTACTCATAAACACTGGTGTGGTCAAATGGTGAACGGAAAAAAATCTTTTCGTTATTAGTTAACCAACAGACCATACGCGTAGGCACAACCCGTGTAAGCACTTGGTTGCGCAAGCTTTATTTTAAAATGTAGAATGAAGCCTAAAAGAGAAATAGACGAATTATTATATACATTATAACTAGGAATGTGTATCAGAAAGCTCAATAAATGGATTGGCGTTTTTCATATAGAAGATATTTTTTGTATAACCCTACTCTGAATGCGGCAAGATTGTCTTGTGTATGAAAAATGAAGAATTGTTACTGCCTGTTATATTGTGTAATTTATGTATGAAGTTGTAGGATTTTAAATAATGTACATTTTCAGTTATTAATAAAATGTTTTCAAAGTTTTTTGGTTTTATTGAAATTGTTTTATACAATCCCCTTTTCTTTATTTCACAAAAGATATTTGGTGAAAACCTTTAACCGCCCGGTTTTCCTACAACAAATGCGACAGAGACGATTAATTCTTGAACCAGTAGGATACTTATGAAAGAATACCCATAGAATACCAAAAAGACGGATTTTTTCTCACTCAACAACTTCAAATAAGGAATTTATTTATATGATAAGGCGTTAGCAGAATAGACACCCAGACGGACTACAAATCAGGTGACATCACACAATTCGTAGCTGTACGTGTAAAACTCAGCCCATGGCTATATTCCTGCGGTCAGGCTTATAGCCGATACGGATACAGCCTTCAAAAAAGGTTGCACTGAAGTTAACACTTATCTCTTTTTCGCAAAACGTATAGACAATTTCATCGAAATCAAATCCAGATTCACACTTTATTTACAGTTGTATAATTATCGTGTATACTGAGGGCTGTCTGTTCAGTAGCATAAATCCATTTCCACTACCCACAATTTTTCTACCTGGCCCAGCACATATTCACGGCATACCATACTATGTATGCTAGTGACAACAGTGCATTGTAACACGCGACAAGTTTTTTTGCATTACTTTTATGGATAAAGTGACATTTTAAAAAATGTTGGCTTAAATATTTTTTGTGACGTATAAAGTTAATTTAAGGTCGTGGGCATGCCCATAGCCCCCACAACGCTGGATCCACGCCTGTGGCCTATAAAGGGGCGGGAAGGGTAACGACGCCGTAGCGGCTAAATGTCGCGGCATGATGGCTCGGGCTAACATTTGCAGCCATCCAATTAGGGTCCGACGACGGCCTTGTCCCTGTTTGCATGGAAACAACGCAAGATTTCCAGAGATAGCTTCAGCTCGGTCAAACAAGCAAATTTAATTTCTTAATTTTTTGAGCTCTTTTCAATAATTAAAATTGACTCTGTTGAATGTTGTCTATTCTTTTGTTAAGACCTATTTGCGGCGTGTGGTACCGCCCTAGAATAGACCACTCCAAATCTTCCCATGGATGCCGTACGATGCGAGGGATATGTGCTTAATAGCTGATAGGCAACAATAGCATTCCCAAAGAGGGTTGATCTCAGGTAGGCAGCCAATTGTAAAATCATAGCCAAATCTTCAAAATGTAAGGTTTGTTATTACGCGAAACCTGGGCTTCGGGGTGTCACAGCTTCGAATGTATTCAGTAATACACGAGGATGACAATGATACGTATAGGTACATTTAGTACATTATTGTATAAGTATTATCGGTAATTCTCACGAGTCTTTCTTAATTGAAGATCCTGTTCAATCAAACAAAGACTTAAAGATATAGGTATATTATCTACATAGAGGAAAATCATCCAGTGTAAATGATTGTGTCCAATAACACTTTCCCTGGCAAAATTTACAACTGTTTTGCAAAACGCGCTTAATTATCGATAGGTACGAACAATGCAAATATTGTTTCAATTAGTGGGGCCAAGACGGTTTTCTTTATGACGCGACGCTCCCTGTCCCCATTCGGCACCATAAAGGGTGGTGGGGCTGAAACCACCCCGAGCCTTCAGGAGTTCCGCTGAAACAGTAACGTGGGCGGCACAGCGGCGCCGGACGGTGGAAAGCAGACTTCGCACTTTCAAAAGTTTCCCGCTGTAATCGGATCTGTAAGTACTTTTATATTAATAAATATTTAATGGGAATAGTGGATTTATATTTATGTATTTACTATAATTTATTTAAGAGTGATGTATTTGATTAGTGAAAGTTTGTGAATTGCTCACGTGGCTTTGAATTTGAATTTCTACTTTTTCCGGGATGATCTATCTATGGCCTCGCTAGTAATCTCGTATGCGAAATTTCAAGAAGATTTGTTGAGCAGTTTTATAATATTCGTTGGAATATTTTCCGTGATTATATTTTCAATTTGATATGACTGTATTTTCTAAGTTTTTATTTTTATTAATATTTCACATTTTTTTATTTATTATTAATTCACACATTCTATAGGTTTATATCATAAGTTTCGTCATCACTCGTAAATGTACATACTTTCGTGACTGACTGGCAACACACAACCGAAACTACGGTGCGAAAACAGAAATTTGGTATATAGGATGGAGAGTTAAGGTTATTTGTTAGACAAGGGAGTAGGATTTCCCAAAAATCCCACGGCACAGGAGAAATATAGTTTATATATATCACAATTAAGTTGTCTACATTTCAGATAATAATGTGAAAGAGCAAAATGTCACCCGTCGGAGATAAACGCCAGTGATTGCGGCCGTCGTCACAGTTTTGTCAAAACAGTTGGATTATCACCAGCCATCAGCCATCATGCAGGCTCGCATGCTGATGCTAGCAGTTTACATCACTGGTAAGTAGATATTATTTAACTCATCATTATCAAAACATTGTATGAAACAAAGTAGCTTCTCGCTGTCTGTTTGTCCCTATGCTAAGATCGAAAGTTTATACTTATGTATACAACAGGCATATATTGCACCCGTGGAAAACCAGGGCAGGTTGCTGGTTAACTAATAAACTTTAGAGATGTAGGTACCTACATCACATAGTAGCTACCATTATGTTGTATACGTGTTTTGTAGATAAGGAAAGGACATAAGAGGATTCATTAAATCTAGTTTAAAGGTGTTTATCAGTAAACTTTTTTATAAAATATTTTTTTTTAACCTATTGTGTCCCACTGCTGGGCAAAGGCCTCCCCTTTCTGACTCCACATTTCACGATCCAATGCGGTTTCCCGTCGTTCTAACAAGTAGTTCTGGATATAAAAGAATTATTAAAATTTAAGAAAGAAAGAATAGAAAGAAAAATAGTTTACTTGGTACTTATGACAATTAAAACTAAGTTGACAATAAAATCCGGAATTAAAACATGCACCAAAGTGGCCCCCACTCCGCATGTGTCGTGGCTGGGCCATGACGCTAATTTTCTGCGGGTACCGTACTTAAATTAAAACTAATTTTAAAACTTATAACTACGTAACTAGGTTGTGGCATCTAATTTAATTTACTTTAACAAAAGTGTTGCGTAACACTTATGTTAAACTAAATTAAATCAGAATCAAATCGTAAATTTAAAAATATTAATAAACACATGAGAAAAACACAACATTCCAATGCTGCAAAACTACGATATCTGTGAACTACTTAAATATTTTTTGATTTTAGTCTTTATATATATATATATATATATATATCTCTTTCTCTCATCATTTATATCATTATATCATTTAATTCCTTTAAAACAACAAAAACTTGACCCATCCTAGAAAAAATAAGCTGCACAACTTAATTAACAAAATATATTGAAAGTGGGCATCCCTTAAGCAAACTACATACTATAATAAAAGTAATTAATTTAAAACATTAGTCTCCTATTTATACACATAGTAATTTGAGTGTCGCTCACTGCATTTCCTTGGCAAATTTCTACGGAACCCATCAATTTGATAAACAAAGCGCGCTTTTGGGTCATATCCGGTTGCTAGGCGTGAGACCGCTTCCCGAATTTATCTACCTTAATAATGCTGTCAACAGAGCATGTACACAATTTGAAAAAGAGCTTTATTTTTCTCTATATACTTAACTACCTACTTCACATTTGTGGCTTTTAGTACCTTGTAGTCTCATAGTTGAATCAAGTACGATATCCGATTCATCATGAAGTCGGTTGAAGATAAATTTGTAATAAGATCATCCTTATAAGGAAAGACCAGTTAGGTACACTTAAACTTAGATATCATACTAACCCAGTTAATCTGTTCTAATAATGAATTAAATACATACATTCTTTGGGTTTTTTTCACCCATTGATGTAACTATTTTGAAAACAATCTACAAAAATAATATATTTGGCATACTTCTAGCCTCTACGAGCTGTCTACGAGTATACAAATTTACCACAACTACGACAAACTAGAAAACTAGACTAAAACAAAAATCTTTTATAGGTACCTATATTTTTGGTAAGAATAGACATTGGCAAATAAATGCAGTGTAGTTTCTTACTCAACAGTCCACGACAAAGTAGCCGCTCCGTTGGGCGCCCATTAATAAGATTTTATTCAGTAAAAAATAAGAAAAAATAGTTTTTATCCAACATCCGTTGAGGTTCCCACCATACAGCCTGTAGGTGTGAGTGGTTCATCCTAGGGATTAAAAAGAGATAGCAGAGAGATCCTGGGGGCTCGATGGGTGCGAGCGTGAGAAATATGGGATGGCGATATTCCTTGAGGATCAGGATAACATGAGTTCCTAGGAGTTATATTTTACTTAACTGCCTCCATCCGCTATCCTGAGAAGGGTGTGTCCTGTCTCTTTCTCACAATCCTGTCTAGAGTTGGTCCTTATCTTTTTTCCCTTCATTATTAAACTCGAAAGTTAACACTTGGATACTATGACGGCGAGTGCGAATGCATTTAAACGTATCGTGAGCAAGTGTAGTTTTATTTCTACATAATATATAATAATATAGCTGCCTAATTTATATTAACGACATTGTTTTAATTTTGAATAAAATGAAGGTTTAACTTGATTCTCGCAAACTATCCAAACTACCTGCTTTTGCTGATTGATAATAACTATAGTGACAAAGGTCAGGTAATAAACCTAACAATGGAATTAGTGCTTCAACAAAGGTCAGTCATAAAACCTGTAATGTCATCACCACGGTCATCCAGCTTGTAATATGCCTATAACCTATAATGATTGGGAAAAGGCAGGGATTTTATTGTAGGCGTAAAGCAAGTCATAACGCACGGCATTGGGTGCGCCTCAGGGCACTCCCTGACATTTATCCGCAGCCCATAAAAAGAAATATCTACCAGGGTAACATCGCGGAGGAAGGCTTACTTGGTAAAGGCCTCGACGCGCCCTACAGTCGCCGTTCCGCTCGAATGACGTCCCACTAACCTGTTTCGAAGTCTCTGTCGTTTAAAATAGGTTTGCTAGAATCACAGCAGTACGTTAGCTACTATAACTAACGTATAAACTTTTATGCTTTGCAGCAAAGTGTGACATCAATTACACAAAGTATTTTTTTAGAAGGAAAATAAATTATGCGCCCATTACATTTGGAATGGGATTTAGTTCTTATATATACATGGTATTAAGATTATTTAATACTGAGTGATATAGAGTATTTAATACTGAGTAACGTGACAATTCATGGACAGCACTTATTTATTACCTACTTACTACGCAGAAAGTATCGAATTGACACTAATTTATTTACTACTGAACTGAAATCACAAAGCTTGCTTATACGAGTATGACACGGATCTGAAGATGGAAAAGATCCATAGAAACTTGACATTTCCGATCTGTCTATCTAAAAGTACAATTATTGTACATTCAGATAAAAATAGCGAACAAGCAAACGAGGTCAGTCAGGCAGGGTGCGTGTCGAGAAGAGGGCCGCGGGTGATAAATGACCACATTGTCTTTATTAGCGAAGGGTTAGCCAAAATTACTACTCAGTGTTGTATCATCAGTCTAACCGCTAAATCTGACTTGACAGATACTTTGATTTTTGCTTCAATTTGTTAGATAGCGGCAAAAATCGTTAAAGCTTGAGCGTCAGTGACACTCCTAAGAAAAAATATTTAAAAAATAGAAGCTATTCCTGTTCGAAACATAAGTATGAGAACGGCTCAAACAAAAAGGTTTCAGAAAAAAACCTCTGATAAACAGGAAATTTTAGATGTTGATGATAAAATTGTGTAAAATAAAACGGTAAAGAAACTATCCTTACGTACTGAAAAATATGATTTTAACACTATATGATAGTTAAGCGTAAAAGCTGCTTACTCAATATTATACCATATAACTAAATAAATAAATTGATCATTTGATAGAATCTTTCGTCTATTCGTAAATAATTGATTATTTATCAATTAATTAAAGTATTGAGAATTAAACTCGGGACGAGACTTAATTATTTACGTATTGGCCAGTTGGCCAGTGTTTCTGCTAGACTTAATGTAGGTAATTAAAAAGTTATTATATGAGAGTTATGTAAAATAGCTGAACATGCTCACTTGCCTAATCGGAGGCTGACATGCTACCCCGGCCACTCCTCTAATATAATATCACGTAGAATTTCCTATGTGATATTAAAGAAGAAACAAGATAACACATTTGTGTTATCATGTTGTTACGTCTGCATATTATCGCTAAAATTATTTTCATGACTTTACAACAACATTACATTTAAATATAACAAAATTAGAAGCCTCAAACGAGTAAGAATTAGCAGTAAAGTCATTATAAATGTATGCGAAAGGTCTATACCAGCCATGAGTTCACATTCTCGCAGTATAGTTGATGTCACCAGGGTCAGTCATCTCTATAAACGTGCTCGATAATGGCGCAGTAAATTACAAAGCAATCTATCAAGTGTGGGACATTTACTTAGCCCTATATTCTCACTTTGTTCGGATAATGTGTGGCTAATGTGATAAAATGTCTCCGTCGGCAAACAATGTTTTATAAAGAGAAATTATGCTAATGAAAAAAAAACAAAATTAATTAATACATGATTATAGGTTATGCATGTCGCAATATTCGCGATGACTTTTATTTTTATATTTAATTGAATAAAGAAAACTAAAATAGAATTCCTTAAAAAATAAAATGTTAATACTTTACTGAAGTAACAAATCTTTACCGAAAGTTAACACATATAACTTATGAAAGTGATCAATGTGAAAGACTTCAAAGTAGAGGAGCAAAACTAAGAAAGCGGACCCAGGGCTCCGAAGCTCTATAACTGGAAGCAACCGGAGAAACGGTCATATGAGAGAGAGACAGAGAGAGAGGAAGTGATCAGCTTGAAGTGGCCTCCTGTTAGAAAGTCAGTTAATAAATAATAAACAATAATTTATTTGGACTAAGTATAAACCATAGAATTTCAATCGTAAGCATGACAGAGTTGTTTTTTTTTTAATATTTATTTCATGCGGGGCGCCCTTCTAAATATATGATTTCGTGGGTTTTGTAAACGGACATTTTTGACATAATATGAACAAGTCATTGTCAATTTTCCGTCTTTTGTAGGGCTTGTGAAGTGCGAATAAGAATAATTAGATAATGAATGAGGAAATAAGTAGTTAGATTGAACTTGAAGATTTATTCAGTAATTTTTGAGTTTACGCGAAAAAACAGACAGACGCATCCCACTTAGGACGGTTGGTATGTCACTTATAAATACATATTCACGAACGACACGTGGCTAAGTACCTACTTTTAATTTTGAGAGGTTCGCTGGACATACACAATTTTAAAAACATTACCAAACAACAATTTCATATCACCGTCAAGCTCCGTCCACCGCCAATCGTCTACTGTCTACACAGAGAATATTTATAAAATGCACCGCCAAAGGGTGAATGCACTTGCAGTTGCATCGTCACCGCCTCGCCTGTCTGTACGCCTGGTACTGTGGCCGCGCTGCACGGCCCACTGCGCCGACCACTTGGCAACCAGACAGACAAACAAACAAGGACGTGGCATACAAACTGACCATTGCCTACGCAAGCATCCATTCGGACCACGCGCTTCTTGATATCAAAGTTTTAACGCGGTTCAATCCAAGCTGTACTCCTCCACTGTGCGTACTCTCGATAAGTGAGACCTCTAATGTATCTTTCTATCTTTTTCCCTATTGTAGATATAAAAAATACTAAATCTACAGTATTTCATGTCAACGTAAGCCTAAATGCTACTTAAGCTCAGAAACCTGAATATTCTAAGCGACGACTGTATTACAACTTTCTTGCATATTTTCACCGAGAATGAATCTATTTATTTAAACAGACGTTAAACGTCCCAAAGAAAAATATTTTTGAAAACTAAATTAGCTGCTCGGAAGCGGATTTATTTACATCTGACTTTATTTTGCATAAGAACAAATTACAAGTTTTGCGAAAAAACAAATTATAAGAAGACGTTACTACGTCTTAACACTTATCGTAATAAATAAATCAAAATACATGGCCTAAAATCGCTAACATTACTGGCAAAATGATTATCTTCAAAATTCTATAAATTTCCATGAGTGTTCCAAATTCCAAACTTACTGAATTTTGTAAATCTGAATGAATTTTTGTTCTATGCTTGCTGACCTTCACATTTTTACCTTACCTTTTTACTCTCTCCCCCTATGTTGTCCTAGTGCTACGAATTCAGTTAAGTTTAACCCTTTCCTCTTATGACATTAACACGCCTTTTTATTTTAAATTGACCAAATCTGGATAACAACTCCATTACCTACTCCTAAAGTTCAATTAATTCTGTTTTGACATTTTATCCACAAAGCAAAATATCCTACATCAGACTGTTGCCCATAACACAGATACGAATGTTTGCCCTCTCCCTGCCAACCCCTCAGATTCCCTCAGCCTGTCGCATTCACATTCCCACATGCTGTCTCTTTTCCTATGCATAAGACCTTCTTTGATTCATCATACACCAGTAGATGGGCAAAACACCGTTTCCATAACGACACCACGTGTTTTTGTCTCCGCCCATTTACGG
Source organism: Plodia interpunctella (assembly GCF_027563975.2). Lineage (NCBI taxonomy): Eukaryota > Metazoa > Arthropoda > Insecta > Lepidoptera > Pyralidae > Plodia > Plodia interpunctella. Next base: position 8,052,043 of record NC_071300.1, read on the forward strand.
TACCACTGCAATACGAAGAGAAAAACCAAGGGGCGCCAGACAATGGAAATCATTGAACTCCTGCCGCTTTATGTAACCCTGGTAAATGCAGATTGCTAGCTTTCAGGAAGGGAAATTGTGCGCAGTCCCAGGCGCATTTTTGTCATAGCGACGAAGATTGGGCAAAGGACGACTCGCTTGTATGGTATACTCGCCCTTGCCCTTCGTTCGTTCGTGTAGTATTCACAGCATACTCATGGAATATGCTACCCTAATACTTCTTCGATCTAATTACGCATATCATTATGCTTTTCTTTTTGGTCGCATTCGAATAAATAATATTAGCAAAGATAAGAACCTAAAAGTTTGTCAGGTTGTCAAACTTGAATATTTAGTTTAATCACTTTTTCATGCCTATCTACTTAATATTTTTTTATTTAATTAACACATGAAATTTAAATGTGTAAGTATTTTTCCTAATTTCTCATTTAATTACCCCACCATCGTTGTAATAATGTAACGTAAAATTATTAAGAACAACTAGACAATTCTTCTTATTCTCTGAAATATAAGATCTGAAAATTTTGCAGAATATCGAAATAGACCGCGCAAGCGCGCTTTCCCTCAGCTCGATCCCGCCCCTAAAGCTACCCCCTGTCTGCCATTCACCTGTGCCCGATCCAATACAGCATGCCTATAGCTTTAGATCCGTATTAATGGGGTATCGATTTCTGGTCAAGCCATCTTCTCGACACCCATGTAGCCTTGGTATTTTCCGAACGGTTCGACATTATCGGCAATCGCCGATACATTTCCAATAACAGGATATCGACAATAGCTTCGGGTCGTGGTACACCCTTATCATATTCGTCAGGATTAAATTGTATTATATTGATTTACAAATTAAACAGATTTTTGATGATTAGATTTCTAAAACAATCAACCACTCTAATCAAATGTAGGTGGTATCCGTAATTATTTTATATTGAACAATATAGCATATTATAGAGTAGTTAAACATTAAGCTATATTGTCTACTACAAGTTCGATTTTCAGTATGTCCGCTTCCGCTTCCGCTCGAAAGATGTATCGATTTCGTCCCGACTCTCGAAGGACACCACTCCAGATTGCTGTTATCCTAGCATCTGCTGAAAGTATTTCCGGTTTGTTCCAATCCATATATCCGGCACACACCGGATACCACATCGGTGACCGGTTAAGTTTTCATGAAAATTCCGCTTATCTGAAAACAGTTTTGCTGGTCGATGGCTAATATTAAAACGATATTGGTGTCCTTTTTAAATTATTTATTGCCTTTAGGTAGAAATAAAAACATCGTTAAATTAGCCAGAGGTTGTTCCATCGGGTATAGGTTTTCCGGACGTCCCACTAGGTCCTTCCCACAAGATGGGACGCTGCCGGCCGCCCGGAGGCGGATCCGTAGAAACACCTCGCACAACTGTACTAGGATCACATGATCCCTCTGGCGTTTGCAAGTTCGGGCTTGTGAAAAATATTTTAAATTGAGCTCAGATTGTATGTATAATGGCTCTAAAAATTTGGTTATTTTACACTACCTGCATGTTCCGTTTTAATAATAATAAAAATGTTTAAGTATAGTTTTGTGTGTGTCTCTCATGAGTTTGTAGTATCCTATAATCTTGGGTTGGGATCACAGACCATTTTAAGGTTAAATGGTCTGTGGTTGAGATATATTTTTGGTTAGTTAAATCTGAAACTGACATTATGAAAAATTCACATTTAAGTATATACATATAATATATGGACCTAGAAGGTACGGTGTGATCATGTCATGTCATAATATTCCGATAAATAATCGTATTAAAGTCAACTATGTAAGATGATTTGAATCCTGTATTATATAAACTAGCAGCCCGTCCTGGCTTCGCTCGGATAAAACAGTAATAAATTTTACACCTAAACCTTCCCCAGGAAATCTATTTAAAAAATGCTCATCAAAATTAACTAATCTATTAAAAAATGCTCGGAAATATATTTTAAAAATGCTCATCAAAATTAACTAATCTATTAAAAAATGCTCGGAAATATATTTTAAAAATGCTCAACAAAATTAACTAATCTATTAAAAAATGCTCGGAAATATATTTTAAAAATGCTCATCAAAATTAGAGCGCACCTGTCGAAGCCCACCAAAATTAACAGTAACAACGTGAATTCAATGGTGTTTACAGCTGAGCTGTCTACTCATGTCTTTAGTTGACGAAATTTTGACTGAAGGTTTGACCTTTTAAGAAATCCTGAAACACGGGTTTCATTATTTTTGTTGCATAGCATTTATGCCAAGTAGATCAGTATTTTCGTTATTTTTCATACAAACTTTACCCCCAATGTTTACCCCTTTAGGGGTCGAATTTTGAAAATTCCTTTCTTATCTAAGCACTACGTAATAAGCTATTGCCCAAATTTCGCGTTTATAGTTTCTATGGTTTAGGCTGGGCGTTGATTAGTAAAAAACGCTTGTTCTTTTCTTTTATAATGTGGACATTCGAGTAAGAATTAGTTTAAAATTTAAGTTTAATAAAATTAAGTACACGATAATCCTTTTTGACATCAGATCGCCAACCAACAAAGAGTCGACTATAGAAGACACAATCATACATTAAGTATATACTTAAATATTTATCCTACTTATCGATTAAGAAAATATTTCAACGAGTACATAATGTATCTAACTAAGTATAATTTTGGATTACTCGTCCTTAAATGTTTAGGTAGATCTACGTTGTCGGTTTGGGAAACTTAATTAGTAATTTAGGTAAGTACCTAAACTGAATACAAAATCATACCAAGTACTTATTGCTAATTAAATGTAAAATTATCACTTCATAATGTAGCTAACACCTGTGATGTGTGTGTAGTTCACACCCTAAAATAGAGAATTCTCAAAATTGTAAAGTTTATATTTTAAGTGGTGCCCAGGCTTCAAGGTGTTACAGCCGCAAATGGAACCAAGAATACACTTATATGAAAAATTGCGAGTACAAGTGAACATTGAAACAAACCTCATTAGAACACTATCAAAATAGTTATAAAACTGGAACAGGATTTCAAGATTTCTTATTTATATGGGTTGTAGAGGCAGGAAATATTGAATAAAATGTGATATGTGTGTGTCTATCAAGTTGTTACTTGTACTCTGGGTTAACTTGTTTTCTTAATTATATAAAAAATGCTAAATCGATATCTATAATATAAATCTACCTTCATTTTATGAATTCTTATACCTAAATCATCAGTCAGCCGATAGGTATTTTAAAGGGCTCAGAGCTCTCTACGTAGACGCCGACGAATATGTGCGTAGCTTCTTGCGTAAGGTTCTCTTTTCTGATTGGCTGATAAGACTCCGCCCAGTGCGTAGCCAAACCTTGAATTTCGACAGGCCCTTAGATAGCCCTTCGCAACCTCCTCGGCTTCTTTGGGTCCCTAGTAAACTGTGTTATATTATAAATAATTTAAAGGGCTCTTCAATAATATTATTGACAAAACAACCAAATATTATTGTAAAAAGTTTGATTCGCATCCCTATGCAATTTCTAAAGAAAAAAATTTTCATATAAATTTCGCTACAATAAGATCACTGACATCTTTCTTTTGATCAACCAAAATTTTATTAGTATTAGTTGACATGTATTTATTCAAGGGGAGAATAGAAGCTAATTAACAGTAATTAAAAATGCAAATAATAGATAATGCCGAAGGGTCCCTTTGAAGGTGTAAATGACAGAAGGGATTTCTTGGAGCAGAAATAATGGGCATGTCACTCCCAATGACTTTGTGTACCAGGGAGGCATGATTGATGAAGAAGTCGACTAAGAAAGGGCTTTCCGTCTCGATACAGAGACTACATTCAAGTTTAATTGCAGTACCTTGTACTTTGTATTGTATGTTCCATCACATTCAAGTGATAGGGCACTTTCGGTGCTATCGTTCAGAAGATAAATATGATTGAAACGATGTGTTTTTGGTAAACCTATGCACTTTCTAAGAAAATTAATAAAAAGCTTTTGAAATAATAAACGTATGGTTGTTTCAAACATAAATTAAGAAACTCGAAACTATTTTTATTGAATAATATTAAAATATATATTGATACTACTAGCAAACAATAAATATTTTGATCGTTACATTATTGACGTTCTATCAAATCGTCAAGTACAATATTTTAAATAAAATAATGGCAGCCCACGAGACGGGCCGCTCCAACAAGTAACGGCACAACAAAGATGGCCTCACTTGAATCTCAACTACCAGGGTAACATAGGAGTGTAGGACTTCGTTTCACATATTTTCAGTTTTGAATGAATAATAACATTTTGAAGTTTGTGAAATTTGTAATGTTGGTTATTTTATGTTTTCATTTTAAATGCTAAAAGTCTAAATATAAATTTACTTTACTATCTTAGTAAACCTTCCGGTCCATAAGGTCCATATCTACAGTATCATTTCGTCCATAGTATCATAATGTTTATTTTACTTCCACTAAAATAAATAGGTGTATTTTCCTGTCAAAAATTATAGAACTTACGACAGTGATGTCCGAATCGGAAACACATTATAATGCTATAAAATATTTTTACTTGGATAAATACTAAAAACGATTAAATCTCGAGAAAATAAAATGGTTAAATTATGACATTTTTTGTTATGTAATTTAAATAACTGTTAAAAAATAAAAATAAATAAATATACATATATTTTATATGGTGTGAAACACACTATTCAATCATTATTTGCAATTTTACTCCAATAACTAGTTTAATTAAAATTCTCAGAATACGGGACGAGACGTAGGCAAACAAAATTGATCTATCCTCTACGATTTCGCAACGTCTCGTAGTGCTGCTACGAAGGACGATAGACTTGCGTAACCCGCTACGAGGCGCGAGGCTACAATGACAAGCTCACTTCCGCATTCATGATAATTCATTTCCTATTGTTTTTTTAATATACTTAACCTTGTTTGTTTGTACCTTACGAGTACCTTGTTATTATGTGTCTGTGGATGGGTTGTACTTGTACCCTTATTATTGCCAACATATTATACCTACATACTTTAACTTTAGTTACAGTTTGATAAAAAGAAATAACAGGACTTGAGTTTTAAACACAGTAATAAAGCATTACAGTTTTAAAATTAGTTTGAAGTTCTTTAATATTTATATTTTACTTTTGTGAAGTATATGTATAACACTTATTTCAGATATTTTAATCCTCGTGATTCATATTTTTATATAAACAAACTTTTTCATGTAATATGTAGAAAATAGATATGCATAGCAGAAATCAGAAACACAATTCACATATCGTGTTGTCTGACTTTGACACAATTCCTGGAATATTTATAGCCAAGCGAATAGAACAGATAGCCGATATACGCCTGTGTGTGTTCCACACAGGAGCGCACCCCTAAGTTCACGCAAGGGGAGCCCGCATCGCGCACACACTGACGCAACATATGTGACACGGGAACTCCCTGTGACCTATGCTCTCCTGGTACATATAGCCCACATGTGCAACCCTTTCCGACACGTGGCCTGAACCACACACGTTTCAACTCAAATGTGTGTGACATGATAGTTAAAAGTCCACCACCTCTTTGTAGAACTTGTATGAAAAGTAACAATTTAGCTACTACATATAGAAGTTGAGTCACACATGTATATCAGATTGTACATGTGGGGAAATCATGTAAAATCGTTTGTAAATAAATATTAAATAACTTTTGGGTTAAAGTACGATTTCGCTCAAATTGGCTCACTATTTAGTACCTTTCATCTCGTACACGCACGCACGTGCGTGACTAATTGTGATGATACATCAACAATGTCGAGTAAAATCGTGTCAATGGCCCGCAAGCAGTCCAAGCCGCGCACGGTCCACGCCCCATGACGCAGTGACATGCGTCAAACCCGAACGATGCACCAAAGTCGCAGCAACTCGAGGAGGTGCAATGCCCTTCTGTGCCACCCATTAAAACCAATACCAGAATATTTTGACACTCCGCCGTCCCAACAGTCACCGAGCCTCGCATTTTCTCCAACTGCATTGTGCAGTGAGTGACAGGGAAAGAAAGCAAGCAAGAGTTCAGGGTACAGTGGCGTTTAGATAATGTATTTTGTAAACTTCGGTCTCTGTCTTGCACAGCAAGTAAGAGCTGGTTTCCACATGTAGGGTTCTGTTCGGTTATTATTTTTCCTTGTGTCTGCTCTTGTGTATCTCTGTCTTGCTCACGCTTATTGAATGACTGTACTTTTGCTATATAAGGAAATGAATGACATATGCATTTTGCTTAAATGTACATCTTGACATCGACAGAAATGAAAATACATTAAGTACAATAAAATATTTTAGATTATTATAAATAAAGATTTTAATCAGTAAATTATGCATAAATATATATACGCACATTAAATTTAAATTTTGCACTAAATAGGTCATCATTATCGATATAGATAAATAGTTCCTAACATTATTTTACTACATACCTTCTCATATGCAATAGTCACCTATTACTTAGTCGGAGACACGTCAACCTCCTGCTGATCCGGCGCGCCTGGTAGTCGGGGAACGCCACACGTGAACGGGTTACATAAAGGAACATAGTTGGCATTCTCAGTTTCCTGTGAAGAAAGTTGCTTGCTTACACGAGCTTACATCACAACTTTCGCAACGAATTTTGAAACAAATTACACACTACCAGCACAATTGTGCTTTAAAAAGTCTCGATTTTTTAAAGCACATGTTTTGCTGTTGTAATTTGTGTTTATTATAGTTCTATCCTACATTTAAAAAAATGCATTTTAATTCAGGAATCGAATTAACAAATGTTGCTCTATTAAACCGGAAGTTTTTTTTAATTTACAAAAGATCAAATAGGTACTTAGTTCGTGATAACTACTTTATTATCTTCAAGATTTTAAGAATAGGAAATGGATATTTTATATGACCTACTAAAGTAGTTCCAACATATTTCGCACCATTCCTACATAAAGTTCGCCCCATCTCGTTTTTTTTTTCAGATATTCCTCCAAAGCGAAATTCTCTTTAAAACTTCAATATTTAAAATGTTTACTAATCAAATCTGCTGATACGAATTTTGATCGACTTTTAGATAAGAATAATCTTTATATATACATCAAGTTCCTCTTTTGGAAAAAAAACAATATGTATCATAGTTTTTACGTTTTCTTCCCGCTACTGCAATCTTCACCTTGCCAACTGAAAGCGTACTCTTCGGGAGTCATGAAGACCTAGTAGCGACTGACGTCATCCAACACAAGCGCCATTTCTCCCTCATATTGATTGATACTTCCATACATCATCATACACTGCTGAAGTAGGAATTACTACGAAATTGCTTGAAAATGTCTGGGAGTGTATTTCGTAGGCCAGTTTCTTTAAATAATCTTTTTAAAAAGTTTTTAATGCTTTAACATTCTATTTATCGATTATCAATCTGTAAGTAAGGTACATGTAAAAAAGTTTGCATTTAAAAAATAATAATTTAGAAAAGCTTTTGAATAAATTAAAACATTTTAGAAGACATCTTAGTTAAAGCTAAAGAACGTGTTAGTTGCACGTTTTCTACTAATTTTCTACTTTAATTCTTTTTTTTTTTAATTTTCATTTTCAACTTAGTAAGCTTGAGAAAAAGTGAAATGATTGAGAGAGATGATTCCAGTTTCAGGATATAACTAGTTTAGTTATCCACCCACATTGTATTTCTAAAACAATACATATATGAATGTAATGTAAGTAATACGAATATAGGTATATAGTTCATACGTTCACCTCACCACCCTTCTCCCTTACGTCCTGTTGTATGTGTGTATCCATATATAATTCATATATAAACGCATGAAAATTAGTATAATACTCGACGACGATATGGCAGAGTACATTTTATCTACACTTGTCTACATTCTAACTATCAACACTGTTATATAAAGAGGAAATAGTTGTATAAGTTGTGTAACTTCGGAGCTACTTACTCAACTGATATCCAAAATTCTTTAATCAGCAGCTACATTATTATATAAATTATTTGAATTTCAATTTATTTCAGGGTTTTTTTATATAGAGATAGGTATTATAATGGGAACTAAGTAGAAGAGAATAAGTAAGAAAGTGGACCCTAGGCTTCGAGATGTTCTATGAGGCAACCCAGATGAAAGAGATATAACTATAGTATAATTATAATGTACTGATAACTAGCTTTGCCTGTGACATCGTTCCTCAGTTAGCAATGAGTAAGAATTTATTCCATAGAAAACCTATTGGACGGATTCATTTCTTTTCTTCACACGAGTCAAATATCAATAATGGGTACATTACTAATTTGATTATATTTGAATTCCCATAGTTCTAAGTGGTAATTTATGCTTTATATAGAATTAAGTTTTGCTCTAGCGGTACAATCGCGCCCGCTCATTTTCTCTGGAAGAATAGAACGAATATATCTAAACGAATAATAAAAAAAAAAAGAATCTGAAGGATCCGAAAATAGAATGAAAGCAAACGATGGCGTCAGCCAATCAGCGGTGCACATTCATCATTTCTCCATCCCTTTCCCACGCAAGGAGCACCCACACTCTCGATGCGGGACTGCATTGTCCGTTATTACAATGTTACCCCCACACTTACGTGTCCTCTCGAAAATACTATCTCCACGCGACCCATATATCCCTGGTAGAAAAAGGGGGCAAACCATTGTTCTCACGCACACGCACTTTTTTTTTATTACCTTATTATTATCTGTACAATCACTTTCACTTTTGCATTACATTGTAATTTGAATAAAATATGAAAAGATTTGTGTATTTGTGTGCATCTTTCAAGTTTGTCCTGTGCGTAATTTATGAATGAGCATGTGTAAAAGAGATGTAATGCGATGTAAATGTTACCCTCTCGTGTTCATGCTCTCCTAACAGAGAGGTTGGGGAAATTACAAGTTACTGAGACCGCTTTTCGGTATGTGTTGGTCCTGTTTCAACCGTTAAGCTCTCTTTCACTCATCATATAATTTCATTGAAGGGAAATTTGACTGAATCAGATTTTTATTGAATTTGGAAATCTGTATACAAAAACTACAATTAAAAATGTATGCTTTAGATTATTAATCTTATAATAAATGTATAAGGTAGAGGACAACATTTTAAATGGAGTCAGGGAATTCAGAATTTGCAGAGTTGCTCTGTATAGTCAAAGCTATGATTTAATGTGTTAGTTTTCAATATTATGGAATTATTATAACTATATTTTTAAAGGTCGTGTAAATCATATACAAGAGAAGAATTTGTTACTATATGAGAACTGTAAAAATTTGAAAAGAAACGGTAGTACTCGTAGTTCCATGATTTAAGTTTCGAACTTAGTATAATAAATATAGAATATTTGTAATTATATGATTTATTGTAACGAATGTATATTTTATGATTTAATAAAGAGCCAGATTACCCTACCTAATAAAAAAATTATGTACAATCAATAAGTAGTAAAATAACCAGTATTTTCTTTTGTATTATCTACATCTATTTATCGGCACATTCGCCACTCACTGCACCAGACATTGCATTAGCGCTCCGACTGCAACATATCTCTGACGTCACGGTGCATAGAGGTGACCGAGTGAACGGCCTCGCTTTGTCTGCGGCTCGTTATCCTTGGGCATCCTTGCGAGGACTCACGCACCTCTCACATCATCATGATGCCTTAGTCATTCGCAGGATATTTTGTCCCTTTGGGAACAAGATATCCTTAAGGGCGCCACCACATAATTTATGTAAAAGGGGCGGGGAAAGATTGTTTATTTTGTGCTCTCTCGACGACCTCGGTGGCGCAGTTGTAAAGTTCTTGCCACTGAACCGAGAGGACCCGGGTTCGATCCCCGGCCGGGTCATGATGGAAAACGATCTTTTTCTGATTGGCCCGGGTCTTGGATGTTTATCTATATATGTATTTGTTATAAATTATAGTATCGTTGAGTTGGTATCCCATAACACAAGTCTCGAACTTACTTTGGGGCTAGCTCAATCTGTGTGGTTTGTCCTCATTTATTTATTTATTTATTATTTATCTCTTGTGGCGCTGGGTGGTCTCGTGGGTGGTGATTTTACTAATTTTAAATACAGTTAATACTTACTACCTGCGTAGCAACTATCTTCTTTTTCTTTAAACAAACGTAGTAATTTTCATTCGAAATATGACTTAAAGTATTTCAACGTATATTCGTGAAACAGTCGTATTTGGCATCAAGTCAAATTTTCCTTTTTCGATTATTTAAATTAGAACTGCCATTTTTATTGCAGTGTCCTGCATGTCCTGTAAATCTTCTACACTTTCAAAGAAATATCCTGTGGATGGAATTTCTGCGATATATTAAATCTCTTCGTCCTTATGCTACCCTAGTCGTTGCCGACGTCATGTCGACCATTTCGGTGTAACAAATTGCGCTTCCCAGAATGGCGGCTGTTTCAACATAACCATAAAACGCGTATCCTTTAGTCGTAAAAGGGAAAGGACGAAATGATCTCCTGGCAACCTCTGCGACCCTGCTAGTTGTTGACGTCATTCCAATAGAACCCACATCCCTTGGGTACCTCCCGGACATTGACCTCCATTATGACTTGCCTATTGGCTCAAGACAAGGGTAGGAGTGGGAAATGGAAATACTTTTTTTTTGTTATTTCTACACTCTGTATTTTTTACTTGAGAACTGTCGCTATGGAATTTATGCCTTTTAAGAAGCAGTCTGTTGATGTTTAGGACAGTTTTTAGAAAAGCTCCTCTTTTGTTGAAATATATTTTTATTTTATTACGATAATAAAATCCTTTACTACAAAGGAACCTAAAACAATATGAAAACAGCTGGACTATGTCCCGCGCCACGCCGCCGCCGCCGCTGACGGAACGCCCTAAAACGCACACAGCCGCCACCGCCGCGCCGCCCCAAAACGCGAGCTTTGCAGTAGGAGGGTGTTAATTGCCCTTCGTTGTCCCTTTCGCACCCGAGAGCTTTTGGAGAAAGCTCCTTTGCAGGCCTCCGCGTGCGTCATGCCATCCTGGTACATTCCCGCGCTACAAACGCCGCTGTCGCTAGCCGCTTCTCCTTCTGATGAACTTTTTTAGGAATATGCCCTATGAAGGAGATGCATAGAGCAAGCTTTCTCACTCGATGTAGGGAGAAAGAGCCATATTCATTACGATGGTCCTTGACAAATTTAATTAAATGGGAAAACATAACATTAGAAAAGAAATTTAAGGGTATACTCAAAAAATTGTAACAGATTTGCCTGAAGTTATGTAAAAATACCTAAGAGATTTCCCAAAAAATCGTCATTATTATCGCAATTATATACCGACGAAATTGCATAAAATGTGTCACTCCATAGAAGTTATGTTAAGGCTAAAATGGTCTGTGTTATGTAACTACATATTAAAATTAATAATAGGCCTGGAAATCATTAAATTTGTGAAAGAAGAAAAAGAGGTGAAACATGACAAAATAAGTATAGTAAAATTGGTAAAAGCGAAAATTTTTAACAGTTAGTCCTCAGGAGACAAAATTAATATTTTACAATAATGTCGTGTATTTTCAGCATGTCTCGGCGCTCGTTTCACCACGACTTCGATGCCCGCGCCTGCGGCCTCCACGTCCACGCCACCCCCGTCGACCGCAGCTCGCACTACGCTGGTCTTCGACGATCTGCCCTCAGCTATGCCGTCAGTCTGCACGGACGCGAACAGCATACACAGCCCCCTAGCCAGACTCCGCAGTGCCATGAGGAACAAGGGATACACACAAATGAATGCTTTCTTTGATGCATTCATTATTTTTTTCAGTGATGAGCATTTGGTGAGTTGGTTTCATGATGGTTGTTATTTCCTTGTAATTAAGTACTATAATATATTAAATATAAACTAGATATACGAAACATACATATTTAAAGAACAGGACCACCGACCGATTATTTTACTAAGTAAAAAATTACTCGATAAATTTATAATTGCTAATACAAATCGCCTTTTTGGATTCAGTATTGAATAATGCTATCTAGTAACTTTTTACCAGGTATTGTTTGTAACTAAACTCTTTATTGCACAAAGAAAATATATTCAGAGAAAGCAACAAAATGAGATGCTTACAAAGGCAATAAACAGAATTGTGGATCAGTAAAATTATTATTTTTCAATTATTTTGTTGTTCAGAGCGAAGAGCCGTCAAAGGAAGAGCGTCGCCTGGAATACTTCTCAGGCTGGGATGGGGCAGGCACAGGCGTGGTGATGGGGGACGGCGGGGCCGCTCTGTGGGTCACCAGTGGCGAGGTGCAGCGGGCCAGGGCTTCCGTCTCCTGCGCTTGGGACGTTATAGACTCTGATAACCTCAGCCAGCCCATCATACCTGAGTGGATTTCGGTAGTGAAGCTATTTTATTATAATATTTTTTTATAGCTAGGACCACAATGACATTCGCCTGTAGCGATAGTTTATCTATTATACATACAACGATGCCGAAATAACAATAAAAAATAATGTTTGTTTTTTCGGATCCCTGGTGCTACTAGGAGGAAAGATCATCGATGATTTTCCCAAGGGCCGGCACCAAAGGGTAGACATCACTGCTTAAAATCTACCAACCACCGATCAACTTTCAGGATAAAATAGGTCGCACAGGCCGCGTGGGTGCAGACGCTCGTCTGACCTCTGTCAACGAGTGGCAGCTCCTGTCCAGCCACCTGCAGCAGATGGGGCTGACGCTGATCCACACACCCACGCTCCTCGACCAGTTGTGGAATGAAGAGCTGGACCCGGACAGGCGCCGGCCTGACTTCTCCAAGATTGTGGCTAATTTGCATGTCATGGAATATACTGGTCAGTTCTTTTTTATGGGGATTATTAGTATGTTAACTTTATGAATAAAATAAGGGTGATTCTATGATGTTGTACTACTGTAGTTGTACCTATTTCATGGATTCAACATAGTTCATCAAATAATAGGTCGCCGTCGCGTATGCCTTTGTAAACTTTAATATCTATGTTACTTGTATATAAACGTATTAAAAACTAAAAATTTAAAATTTTTTATCCATGATTTATATATAGATTAAAGATGATGTATAATAGTATTATACATTAAGATCATAAAATAAATAAATATTAGTTCCTTACATAAGAAATTGACGTTTTGTTGTACTGGCCACTTTAATCACAAATTTCTCCTCTTTGGTTAGGAATTCCAAATGCAAATTCATACAGCCACGCTGCTTCACAACAACATTAGACCACACACTGCACAACAGAAGGCTACCAAATTAGAGGAGCTTCAATTGGAATGTCCAAGACATCCACCGTACTCCCCGGACCTAGCTCCAACAGATTACCATTTTTTCGATTTGAATAACTTCTTCCAACGGAAAAAAATTCAATTCCGATAGGGCAGTCCAAACCACCTTCAAAGATTTTATTGATTCCCGTCCGAATGATTTTTAGTAAAGGGATCAATGAACTACCTATGAGATGGCAAAAGTGCATAGATAATAATGGTTCTTACTTTGATTAAATATATATATTATATTAAAAAATATTCGACTTTTGTTCCTCCTATACCAAACGCCAATTTCTTATGGAAGTTTGTCTATATAAGTTCAATTTTAAAACAAGGTATGACATGGCGAGACAAGGTGACGAAAGTTCGCGAAGAATTGCAAACTATGGGCGCTGACGCCATGGTGGTGACAGCCTTGGATGAAGTGGCGTGGTTGCTAAATGTGCGTGGAAAGGATCTGCCCTACTCGCCCCTTCTGAAGGCGTTTGTTGTCATCAGCACCAAAGAAGTCAGGGTGTACGCCCCGCCTGGGAAACTGTCTATGCCAGTCAGAGAAGTGCTGGCAGTGTATAACTGCTTTACGAATAATTGCACCAGGTTTGTTCTTGTTTTAAACTCTAGAAAAGAATCTTCATCACAAAAATATGTTTGGAACAACATTTGGGTAATCCTAATTACGCTATATTCTGCACAGATCTCTTACGGAATAAACGTAACCTAGAGTCATAAGATATGAAAAGCCACATTTAGTAGCGTTTTTTTTTCTTCATATTTTGAATATAGAAATGTTATGATAAACTTCCCGTCTTATCGTCTCAATAGTAGTTATAATTTACACACAATAGGAACAACCTATTTACTTGCTATTGAGAAGCTTAGCAGAATAATATCCATTGTGTCTTTTCAATTCTAGGTCGCGACTTATTGCGTCTAAATAGTACATTAATTCTTTCAGGGTTCAAGAATACACCAATATTTACGCGGACCTGCGGCGAGCTACAGAGAGCAAAATCCTCATTCCCACGGCGGGTACCTTCCACCGTGGTGCTTCGGCGGCCATAGCGCAGAGCGTGCCGCAAGCCAAGCGGCTGTACCTCATGTCGCCCATCATCTATCTGAAGGCGCAGAAGAATGAAGCGGAGAGGAAGGGAATGAAGAAGGCGCATTTGAGAGACGCGGTCGCGATGTGCACTGTGCTTAGTTATTTGGAGCAAAGACGGGTGAATATCGGTGTAAGGCATCGGTAATAGGTACTGGTTAAAAAAAAAAAACATTAATATTATATGCCTGTTTGTTTTTGAAATAAATGAACAGGCTAAGACAATTTTTTCCCTGGTTGTTGTCCAGACACAAAATATAATAATAAATAACAATTAATTGCTTTTCTCTTTCTCTCATTTGAGAGTTTATTCAGTGTGTTCCTCGGCCATTAGACGTCGGAACTGGGAAGAATAAATGAAGTTATTTCGAAGCTTTTGAGTTAAATAAACTGAAGGTATGATTGGATTGTATTTTTGTTCGTCCTATCTTTCAGACAAACGCCTACACTGAAATTACAGTAGCCAAGATGGTGGACATGACGCGTGAAACGCAAGCGGGTTTTGTCAGCGCCTCCATGAAGACCCTGGTGGCTTTCGGCCCCAACGGGGCTGATCCATACTACGTACCGACTGTGGCGTCAGCAAGGCGGATATTTACTAACTCCACTATGGTTATACGCTCCGGGGGACAGTACGATGGTGAGTTCTTTAAGGCGCTTTGACACCCGCACACTAACGCCACAACCACATTTTTATCAATTTCTGTTACTTATTTTTTAACGAAAAATAAAAAAGTATTTTAAAATGTTACATTATTCCACACTCGATAAATAATTTTAGTAGAAAATAGTTTTTCAGGGCGCAAAGCGCCTTAAAAGATTGGTGGCTATTATACGCTCCGGGGAACGGTATAACAGTGAAAACTTTACCACTGTTATATAATATGTTATTGAGGCAATGCGCCCAGTAAAACAATAAAAACTCATTCATTAACTTAATGTATTGTACAAAATATAGTGCACCAAACCTGTTTTTTGTATGACAAATTAGAGTACACCCATCCCCGAGGGATACAATAATAATCATTATTTCATGGGGTGTTAGCTGGCATTAGTTACATTGGAACTAAAAATCATTTTTATCCAAACAGAGGGTACAACAGTAATAACGCGCACGGTCCACTACGGGAGGCCTACCAAAGACGACCGCCGCGCTTACACCACGGTGTTGCGGTCGATAGCCGCGCTGTCGACGCTGCAGTGGCCTTCGGCGCTGCCAGCTGCTCACCTGGACCCGGTGGCTAGGGCTCCGCTGTGGGCCGCCAATCAGGACTACTCTCATCCCACTGGACATGGCGTAGGAGCCGCTCTGAATAGACTTGAAGGTTTTATCTCTTTTTATGCATCAAATACCAATGCCATTATTGGTACTTACCTAGAGTAGAATATAGGTACACTAAAGACGAAGAGAGATAGAAATTACACTAAAGACCACAAGTTGAATAAAGTTCATTCATATAACCTAGTGGATATCTAGCCTTATTATCATTTTTCCAGACCCCGTGGTAATCGATTACCGACAGGACGTCAACTTACACACGCTTAGAGAAGGGTACTACATCACAACTGGTAAGACAAAAACATTACTTACAATTCCTAGCACCAAATTCTAAGCTGTTATCTACAGCAAAAGTTCTTACAAAATCGTTGCCTCATTCTTTATGTATCCTACACCACTATCGGCGAACTCTGACCGGCATCTGTCATGCGAACGTACATTGTATAGTTTGTATGTGAGCTTACTTATTATAAGGAGGGAGGGCAAGGGAAAACCAGCAATGTACAGCGTAACAGCCAAGTTTAACGAACTGATTGTCGAGTCATTAGAGAAAAAATGAGCATTTTCATTACTCTCTACTTGTGTTTATAGATATACATATAGAGTAAATGGGAAACGAAGTACAATGCCATTGTACTTAATTTCCTATTTGTAAGTTTTATAGTGACACTATTATGTTACGTAAGTACATAAATTGATTTCTGTTCAGAACCAGCGTGGTACGATACCGGAAGGTTCGGAGTGCGACTAGGCAATGTGCTGGAGGTGGTGACGAAGCCTCATGGCTACTTCCGCTTCCGGGAAGCCACACTCGTACCCTTCGAACCTAACCTCATCGATAAGGCTATGCTCACAGATTATGAGGTGAGTTGGTATCTTTTGTATAGGGTTACTTTAATTGTAATTGTAAAGCCGGCTCCACACTATCGGTAAACTGAGACAAATACATGAATGAACATTGCGTATTTTGTATGTAAGCTTTTTTACCACAAGGAGAATCAGTAATGTGGGTCGAAACCTCCAACTTTGAAAGGAGAAACTCGTCCTCGAACTGTTTGCCAATATTGTCGAGCCGAATACTTAAACATCAGCAACCTCACAGGACTAGATAACTAAACTCCAGTTCTTCCAGTATAATCTTTCAGTTTTATCTAGTCTTGATAAAGTTAGTTACTTTCATACAAAAAGAAAATGCCTTGCCAAGGAATTTGTGTAGCTTGTGTCGTTGACTAAGAGCCATGTACCATTGCCCAGTCGCGCTCCGTGGTATTGTCGTCCGTTGACACACAACGCTGAAAGTGTATCTACCTATAAAGTTTCCACGTGTCAAAACCTATAGAAAACAACGGAGCTACAACGTTCACGTACAATGGAGCAATGGCTCTAATTGTCAATCAAGTTATTTATGCGTCAAAAATATTGCAATCCACCTGTATCCCACGAATCATTTAACAGATAAACTGGCTGAACGACTACAACAGCCGGATACGGAGCACCGTGGGTCCAGAGCTGAAGGAGCAAGGTCTATTCGACGTGTTCTACTGGATGTCCAACAAGACCGCGCCCTACACGCTGCCCTCCAAACAAAAGATGGCACTGCGGGGCGCCGGCTATTCCAACCAAGCCAACTTGCTCTCTCTAGTCACTTTGTTCTTAGCTTTTCTGTTAGCGTGATCATTTTGTAATTGAACTATTTTGCATAACTATATAGATATTGAAATTGGTAGAATGGTTCGAAAATATTTAAGTGTTATATTAAATGAACAAGCTAAAAAATGTGTACGCTTTTGCATGGTTCAATTTATAGTGAGTTTTGTAAAAAATGTTGCATTTTTGTGATATCCATTTTGGGAATGTCTGTATCTGAATATATGTATGTAGGTATTAGGTATTTAAAATGTATTGGAAAAATAACAGTAAATATGCACATCATAATTTTGTGATTAAAGATAGATTAGTGCATTTAACTATTTATTTAACAGCATTGATATCCAAAATGGTGCCTAGAACTAATTTGACCTTTGCAATTTAACCAAAAAAATACGGTGCATTTGTCAATTTTCTTTTAGTAAAACTACTTAATTAAAATCACAATAAATAAATACTATTTATTTGCATAAATATACCTAACCTCTGCAAATAAATATCAATATTTTAATAGTCTGCACTTTGGTCATTCATTGTTTGTGAATGTGCTTATAATTATTGAAAAATAATCGTTGGTAATTTGATAATGGTTTAGGTAGCTTAACTTTAGGTTTTAAATATAATTTATTGTATTAAAAAATTTCGAAACATATCGAGCACCGAGTGCCTTATTAAAATGTAGTCTGTATAAACAGCTTGTAATTAAGATAGTGATGTTATTATATTGAATCTATTTATCGACATCGTGTACATATCGTCATTCGTATAGGATCTTCCAGTAAGCGTAATGTAGAAGCGCGCATTAACACTACTGCCCTGAAAAATTGTTCAGAATTGTTTTATGTGTTTTTGTAATCGATTTACAGAGTGACACTTTAACATTGAAAAGGCAGGCAAAATACTTTTTAAATTTCAAAAATCTACCGAAAATTAAAACTGACCAGTATGTAGCGCGAAGATCATTATTATGAATATATGAGAGGACTCAGTTTGAGAATCACCTGGGAAATGTAGATGCACGATTCTTTGTGAAACAATGTTTTGGTCCATGTGTAGTAATCGATGTAGCCTGTGTAGGTATCTAAAAATATATGGAACATACTGCAGGTATAAAGCAATTATGACTAAAATAAAAGCCTTATTGAAATTGAATACTTTATTCACATTGGTCCGTATTAGTAATAATCACACATACACAAGTCCCTGTTCTTATCACTACACAGTTATTGCACACACATTTTTTAATTGACATAATAAAGTATAGGAAAAGCGATATGTCTATTAGATAAAAATAAATCAACATCATTTTAAAAAAATGCGCAGTATTAAACATGTTTTAAAAAACCGTAATACCGGCTACAAGCTACAGGACAGATGCCGCATGCCGACGCGAATGCATGAACATTGCGTAGTTTGTATGAGTGCTTTTATTTACTGCAATGAAAAACCAACAATGTATGTCGTATACGCCAAGTTCGGCGAACTGATCCGCGACAGTGTGTAGCCGGCATAATATAATACAAATAAATGCTAGGCACTAAATATGGCAACTCGAAACCAATATTATTTTATATGCGTACGAATACACATCAAGTAAATCCAGCCTAAGAAATATATTAGAGGTACATTTTGTTAACATTATATTTTATATAAATAGCGTGTGCAGTATAAGTAATCACTTTACACATAATCACAACATCAACCCCAGACGTCAAACGTTAATATACATCGATTTAATATTTTTTAATTTGTTAATCTAAGCTTCAGTCTTCGGCTGTGCCTCTTACATATTATCACAAATACATATAAAGCCCTCACTACAACCATCACTGAAATTTTTTTAGCTAACAGAAAATTCCGTCTCCACTCAAAAACCCAAAAATTTTGTGAATAAGTAATCAAATCATGTAAATTTTGATGAGAATAATGTGAAGATTCATTCGATGCGATATTTTCAAATTATTGTTAAGGCATAATGTAGATGTATTTATATAGCCGCTTATTGTCTGTCTTAAATAAATTAAAGCCTGTAAAATATACTAAACAGAGTTAATCTTTCGGAATAAATATATTTATGAATATTTCTTGTGATGGAACATTCTTATAACAATGCATTTAACAATAAATTTATAATCTATAGCCTGAATATGACTTTGATTAAGATCTTTATAATACCTTGTATTTTAGTAGTCTAGATCTATTGATAAAATTAACAAGACACACTAAAGTATTCCTAAAAATCAACAACATAAAATCCAGATTACCGTAGCAAATAGCATGGGAATGTAATAATACATTCACAGGATAAAAATATCCCACCAAGCTCCTAGAATAATGTCTATCGGCCCCATGGTTTATGAACAAAACAATAACCGAATGACTATATCAGCGCAAACCTTTGGCCTTTCAGTCATAATCATCGTCGACGGCAGCCCTTTAGATATAGGCCTCTTTCACTTTATGCCATCCACATCATTACCAATTTCTAAACCATTGACTTCCGAATTATGCCAACGACCCATCCACGCCTTGCCGGGTATTTTCACTACACTAAATTAAAGCGTAAATGGAAATAAATGCTTTGCAAGATAAATATTCTAACATTTGAACACACCTAACTACATTTAACAGTATAATTTTGGTAAACAATAAATACGATACCTCTATTTTAATACTTATGATTTAAAGGCGTGTATTCACTGGGTTTTAAAAAATGTGGCAAATGTTTCATCTTTCTCTTACTTCTTATAGATCGGATATTGGGATGTATATTTCATTCTATGATGAAAAAAAATACGATCAGGGATTTAGATCTAAAGACCTCAATTTTATATTGTTCATAAAAAAATATACTAAATATGTAATGAAACTTAATGAAGTTGCCTTTTTATTTTTTATTACATAAAAAGGCTTTCGCAGGAAGTGCTATGTAGGTACACTCGATGTGAGATTATAGCGCGATTCGAAAACGAGCGCTACAATAAGGCATGCCCATATAATGATTAGTATATAGAAAAAGTTCATTCCACAATTGTCAAACACTTCAAGAGTAAATACACAAACATCCGATCTTTACTCATTGCAACATTTTTACACGAGATAAAACAATTCAACTTTTAAAAGGCTAGTAAGGAAGCGCCGAGTGAACACACGGCTTACAAAGGAACCCTAGAATTATTTACTTATTAATCTTATGGTTGTATTCACCTCATGGTGACAATGGTAGTCCTCAGGTCCACCATTTCTACCGGCGCTTTATCGTCCAGGATTATGTGTTTTACTTCCTGTAACCAAAATTTTTGATTTGGATGATTTCGTTATATAACTGGCTGCTTTGCCTCTCGTCAGCACTTTTTGAGAATGCTGTTGTTGCTTAGCTGTTCAAGCTTCTTACCACTTAGTTGGAGTGGAAAGGTCAAATTGACTATTATGCTGAAGGACAAATTATTGGAAAGGTCATTTAGCTTACGAGCCCATTTTAAAGTGAAAACGTTTTGTTCTCAGAGCTTTGCATATTACAGTCCAAGAACATTTCGCTTCCAAAACCTTCTGATACCAAAAGGTAATATTTTAAAAGCAGGAATCACAAGCCTAGTCGTCGCATCTAGTCGCGTCGCATAAAAAGAAAATAGGTGACTCACATAGAATAGAGGGGGGTCCTTGGGGTGGGGATGGAAACCGGTCTGGCGGCAGTTCGCGATGAAGTTCATGCCGTAGTCCGGAGTCAGCGCGAAAAATCCCGTCCTGTTTGTTACATTTAAAGTTATAAATTTCCTTATCAATTCAAATATATGTTACTGTTGGCGTTCACTATTTTAGTACGTACATTAGGCATTTTATTTATCGCAACTTCCGATATAATCACTTCATTTTAACGGCTGCATTGCAGCTGCAATGTAACATACGACATCCATGGGTGGATATTGAGTGGTCCTATTTTAGGGCGGAACCACACGCCAAAATTGTCATCTATCTTATAATAAGCACTTACTCATCATATTTGGGCGCGCAGACTATGGCGATAGCTTCGGGCATCATGAGCTGGTAGGAGCACTGCGTGTGGAGGTCCACCGACGACAGGAACGCCGTCTGAGTCGGGTGCGTCTGGAAATACAACACGCGGGATTATTATATGACGTGAAAAAGTGCCTGTGAAAGCTTAATTTCTGAATAAATGATTTGATTTTGATATTAAATATTAATCACTTCTGGTAAAATTTTAAATTACATAAGAGTGTGTAAAAAGAGTTACATACTACTGGCAATTTAGAATGAACACTGCTAAAAAGAGATTCCGAAAGAAACTCTTTTAAACAGTGTGTTGGCTATCATGCCAGTAGGGCTTACCAACTACCATTGTTACAAAGTACTTACATAAAGTAAATCGAAGTACACAAGTAAAGTAAATGATCAAAAAGTATTCAAAAACCTGTTGTAAATATATGAAAATCGAGCTGATTCATTGTGGTTAACGGTATTAGTTTTACGGTTAAGTTATACTATTGTATATTCAAATCATATGTAAAGCCGTTTATTGAGCCTTAAGTCCAATAAATGAAAAAAATAACGAATAAAAGTGTCATAATTACGTGAATCCATCCTAAGGTGATGAGGCTGTGCTGGTCCTGGTAGTAGAAGATCTCCTCCTCGTTGTTGGTGACGCACGAGTCCGGCGTGCCCGATTGCTTGGGCACGACCACGTGCGTTATCTTCAGCTGATCGCGCTCCTAAACGGCAATATATACAGGGTGACTTTTTGATCGTCGGTGACTTTTCCGTCTACATACTCAGTCAAATAAATCAAAATTGTTTATTTCTTTAACAAAATTGGTTCATAAGTTTCAAGTTCATCATTCATATTGACTTTTCGTATTGGAGTAACCCAGATTCGCGAAAATAAATTCATGTGACCCATTTACATTATCCTCAAGTCAGGTATTTGATTTTGTATAGAACACAGCTGATTATTCAGATAGACACAGCTCTTGAATCCGTTGCGTAATTTTAAAGATCTAATTAATGGCTCTCATATCGGTCGAGAGTTTAACCTCTGTAGATGTAGATGAATTAAGAAAAAATAAGTTATAAATGTACAGATGTTCGTTTTAAGCCGTTATTTTTTGATAATGTACATTATGTAATATTATGAATAAAGAACGGCTTAAAACGCGTTAAACTGTGACTGTACTGACCAGTCGCCCCGCAAGCACGCCGCAAGTCTCAATGTTCTGCTTGGTGTTGGAGGCGGCGAGTGTCAGGAACCGGCTCAGTAGGACCGAGGGTACTACCACGGTGCGCACGCTCTGCGACGCCGACAGCGGCGGTAGGACTGACGTGATGCCGCTCTCCCTGGTACAACACTATAGCTTAGATAGGTTTCAGTAATAATATTAAATGGACAACAGCACATGTATCGTGAGTCCATTGGCAGATATTTGTGGTCAAATATTTTCTCGCACTGGGATTCGAACCCATGACCATATAACGGATCGGGCTGGTGACTCTGGCGATTTTTGTGTGAATCAGATGCTGTATATAGATAATAGTTCACTCTCTCATTTTAAAGTTTTCCCAGTTAAGTCCACAGCTGTTAAGCTCAGACACTAAGGACTCAGAGTCCGCTTTCCTACTTTTTCTCCTCCACTTGGCATGGTTTTTGGCATTCTTAAACGTTTTTGACAACGACAAGCCAGCTCTTTTTGGGTTTGACCCTTCTGCCAGGCCAGTATGGGATCGGCACGGTCAGGCATTTGTTCGCTACGTAATTTGGTGTGTTGATATAAATCTATACCAATATTATAAATATGAAAATGTATTGCTCCTGCGTGTAAGAGTGTAATGAAATACATTACATCTATATGTGTACTCACTCGTGATGTGGCCTGGAGGGCGGTATGAGGGGCGCGCGGGGCGGGGAGCTGGCGAAGTCGTCCGGGTACAGCACGCCGTCCACCGGCGGCGCCGACGGCGACACCGCCCACTCATCCTATAATACACAACCGCCAATACTACAACTCACAGTAAAACCAATTCGACGCTAATAGTAGGCAGACTAGACGAAGGTGAAATCTGCCTTACTTTCTCGTGCCTAACTCTTCTGCCTAATTTTCATTTTATTTTATTTTATTGTCAACAATATTTTAAATAAGAATTCTTATATTTGTTTATGTAAATTTAATTAAAATAAGCAGGTTAGAAGATCCTACTTTTTTGCTCTAAACTTCTAAAGCATTTTGAGATTTTATTTTATGCTCTAGAGCTGAAAATCTAATTTTAAGTGGCTTACATCCAATCACAATGTCAAACATAAGAAGTGAAATAAAAAAAAATATACTAATAATTATGACTTAGTGGTGGATATAAATACAAACCACATGAGTAAGATGAGGTTTATTGGAATGGGAGTGACTCTTATTTTCATCGGCTTGCAAACGCTCCGCTAACTTTGCATCATCACGCTCCTGTCTTCTGCGCTCCTCTTCAGACTTCTTCCTTTTTGCCTGATAAAATATAGTTAGAGGGAAATGTTTAAGTTGGAATTAGTTTAGTTTGTATTCAATTTGTTTACAGTAAAATGTAATGAACAAGAAAAATGTCAAAACTTAAATAAGTGATATTGAGAAAATGTAGTCATGACTGACTGTCCGCCCACCATCACCGACAGTAGCCTATATGTCTGACCTCTTTCTATTCTAAATTAATCAAAATTAAGCCATGAGAGTGACACACAAGCACACATATACTACAAATATCTAACCTCATTTTCCACGTAATGAGCATGTTCTGTAGTGTAATGATCTAACAACTTCTGCTTGAGCTTCTCTGCTTTAGAGATGACCTCTTTCAGCATGGCCTGGTTCACCGCTTTCATCTGCGCAGGCACTGTGGGGTAGTCTGGATGTTTGCGGATCTTCTCCAGAAACAATGTCATGAATTTCATGTACAATATGTACGCATTCTCTAAACTTCCCTCAGCATGGTAGACATTGGCCATCCTGACCATCTCCAAACCTGACCTATAGTATCTATAAAAATGTATATAATAAAATAAATCGAAATCATGAATTCTTACGATATTTATGCAAAGCCTAACAAATTGGTTAAACCAACATAATTTAGAGCTAGATTCTTTGGCCTAAAAGATTATGTATAGTGCATAAAGGTATGAGCATAATAGGGGAATATTGTATACAACTGGCATTATAGCATAGATCTACTGATGATGACAGTAAATAAGCAAAGACACAAAAACAATAATACACCTATGCATTGAGAAATTAGTCACTTAAACATCTTTACATAGTAGACAATAATTCGCACGGAAAATTCATTAAATGATGATACCTTCGCGGTGGTACATTGATATCTATCTCGACCATGGTCCCATAGTTAGCCAGCTGCTTAACTCTCACTCCAGGCTCCAATGAAGCCAATTCCACAGGGTGCTTACTTCGCCTGTCTTCCGACATCATATGATGTAATAAGATTTTCTGCTAGTACAATTTATTTGCTTATTAAAAATGTGTGTCTCTAGATATATTTACACATATTAAATCCACAAATAAATAACAGATATTAATTTCGTTTAAACAAATAGGTATAGGTATCGAACACAGCACAACACTCTTATATATCCAAGAATATTTTTGAACAAATTGAAAACAAATGTCAATTGTCACTGCCAATGTCACTGGCAAATTCACTATTTATCACGGGAAGTTGGGTCCCTATTCAATAAAGATTAGTACAAATTATACAAGTTACAAATTTGTAAAATTCTGTTCACGAAAGGTGTAAAAATGCACACATTGGTAATAAGGTACCTACTAATTCCATAGTAATAAGATACCTATCATTGTTGGCGAACGATGGAGCCACGAAATAAAAAAAAAAAATTGTCACTTCTAAAAATTGTTGACATGTAAGATTACAAATTGTAAAATGTTAAGACCTAATGAACGAACGAAATGGTAGGTACAGGTGAACTTAGGTCTGGCCGAACATAAGCAGGCTCCATCTAGGGAGACCTGCTGCTGGTATAGTTAGCTAGACTGTTCTACTAACCTAGCTAGTAGATATTGTAATAAAATTTAAAAAATACCATAATAACATATTTATTAACTATAAAATAATTAGAAAAAGAGACAGCAACAAATTCTGCGACAAATATCGTGACAACAATAGAAACAAAAAATAAATGGACAACAAAAACAGGTGCACAAAATGTACCTGGACACTTTACAAAAACTGCGTATGATATCCCAACAGGAACCGAGAAAACTACGTCGCATTGGATTATTAACACGTTTCATCATACCCTCGCATATTTTGTCTCTATCTTCATCCATTTTTCTGCAGGTTCCTTTTACCCACTCGCTTGCTCGAGTAGTTATGGCCTTCTTAAAAGAACATTTACAAGAATGTCCGGCCCTTGGACATTTGCAAATATTTCCTGAATTCTTACAATATTCAAAAGTATTTCTTGATTTTTTACAACATTCGTAAATATTTCTAGAACCATATGGGTCACAGTGTTTCATACAATCACCTGTCGCTTTCGTATAAGAGCATTCCAGTGCATTGGCTAGCGAGCATGGTAAGACTTTCATACAACCACATTTAGCTTTATTAAAAAGGTTTCTTAACTTGTTAGAGGTTTTGAAAAGAACGATTGTTTCAGGGCGTGGGCAATTAGCTCTCCGAGAAGGACAGTGAAATGGTCCTGGTGAGTTACATAGAAAAGGTTCTGTGATACAGTCACCTCCCCCTGAAACAGGCTTTATGACCCATCCTCGATCGTCTACGTAGTACAAATTGTATCGTCTCCCAGGGTCAGGATGTGATTTCTTCACACGCCACCTGGAATTTTGTATACATCGCTCATCATATCCATCAACACAAGGTACTTTACATAAATTATAATTACATGGCTGTTCGAATGAAACTTTCTTCATACATTTCTGTTCACATCCGTTTATGATTAATGTTTCATCATCGAGAATTGGGCATTTATAATTACAGGGTTTATCTACAATATACTTGCCATGACAATTTTTATCCAATCCTGGGACGGAATAGTATATGTCACCCGATGGCATTTCACAAGGATACACTTCGTTACAATCATTATTTTCATAACACGAGGAACATACGTATTTGATCAACCAATAACTCAAAGCAACCAGAAAACATGGCGCACATAATATTGCTACACTGCAAGTTAAGATACATTTGCAGCACCTCTGCCTCTTTTTATGCTGCTCGCATTTTTTGATACATTTTTCTTTCCTGTACAAATAACACCCTGGCAAATCGCCACACGGACTCATGCCACAGTCATCCAAAAACTTCACGCGATTTGGAAAACAGGATTGCATTAATCCCAAGTTTCGCATTGAGCTCGAATTACAGGAGATTTTTGTAATTATATTCGGCCTTTGACAGGGGTTATACAAGCACGAGTCCATAATCGTTGAGACTTGCGTTTGCTTCCCTGTCGCACAACATGTGAGAGACCTTGTTCGTAAGCTCCTCAAACAATCGCATACTGATGACTTGGAATTACGCTTCCCACACAATACATCTTCTGCACAACATTCATTTTTTATCTTTTTACTGCATATCTTTTTCTTGACTCTACGTAGTTTAGGAAGCTTTTTCAACTTCCAACATTTTGATATAGCTTTAGTATTTGTTCGTTTATTGCGTTTTTTCGGTGGGCGTTGGCATGGACGGTATGCGTCAACTATACACGGCGGATGGTCCAAGCATTTCAAGCGGTGACATGGAGGAACTTTATCTCGTTTACATGCTAAATCTCTAATACATTTAGGGTATGGGCATGGGTCAAATTCTGTAGCTTTACATGGTGGATCATCCAAACATTTTGGTCTATAGCATGGAGGTACTTTCTCAGTTTCACACGATTGATTTTCAAAACATTTTGGTCTATTATAGCATGGACCATCTTTTTGATTTTCACACAGTGGATCATCATAACACGTTGGTCTATAGCACGTTTCGGCGACCTTACATGGTGGATCATTAAAGCAAGGGGATACTACGCCGGCTTGACACGGGGCATCTTCACAGTAAGGACGTTGGCACGGAGCAGATTTAAGGTTACAAATCAATTCATCGCAACATCCCGGCTCACACATGCAACCTTTGCTAACAGTTGTGCATTTTAATGTTTCATCATTATTACATTGCGCTACAGCAGTGTCAGAGTCACATGTAGGTGCTACATTGCAGCTTCCCCCAATCGCCAGATTCATCTTTTTTCTTATTTGTACACATTTGGGTTCTATTGCAGCGCTTGTACACGTTGCTATATTTTTTCTGCAAGGGCTGCAACTCTTGGGTCTGTGACAATCACTCCGATTTAAATATTTATCGCAACATATTTGAGGATGGAGGGGGTAATATTTACGACAATGCCGATGCTGACCAGGATGTGGGTTTACTAAACCACGTTTATTTTGTAAACTCAATATGCTGCATGGTGAGCGAATGTCATGCGTTTCAAAACGAGTTCTTTTCTTCTTCCTTCTTTTCATGCATTTAGGAATCGGCGGCACGAGGATGCAGTCTGTATTAGTTTTTTTATTTTTCAATTTCCTCTTCTTTTTGCCGCGACATGCGTTATGTTTTGCTGGAAAATCACAAAATTGTATTAACATTTATAAAATATTAGCTTTCGCCCTCGGCTCTGTGCGCGTGAATTTCCCACAGGAGCAGTTCTTTTTTGGGGATTAAAGGTACCCTTTGTCTTTCCCCGTACTTGAAACAAATGCATGCCAAGATCAAGACGATTGATTGAGTAGATAAAGTTTGAAGAGGTAACAACTAACTTAGGTACTTTCGCATTTATAATATTAGTTAGAATAGTTAGGATTAGTGAGAACAGGAAGGTAGGAAGGTTTTTGTATTTTTAAATAAAACTATTACACTGTTGAACTGGTAAGATTTTTTGATTTGAATTCGTTTCGGGTCCCGCCTTTAGTTCAATTTCCCGTTTCCCGCTACGATTTTGCACCATTTTCCGTTACGTGTCACATTTGCCGCTATGTCCCGTCACGTTTCTCACAACGTGTCCTATACCGTTTCCTGCAATGTATCTCGTACCGCTTCTAGTAGCTATATCCACACCAAAACTCATCTCAAAGAAATGCTCCATTTTAACGTCAAAGAAGGATACTAACGAACTCAATTTCAAATGTCCTCTAAATTTGAAATTGAGTTCGTTAGTATCCCTCTTGTAAATGTAGAGGTACCTACGTAGTATTTGATATGGATTTTACTAATTCAAAAGATACAATTGGTATTAGGTCTATCTAGACTTACCTATGCACTTATTACATGGCTGAAAACATCGGGGTACTCGGCCACAAGGCAAGGGAGCAGGTTCCGAACGGCCACATCTACTACAAAATGGTTTGGGTTTCCTCAGAGTGCATGGTTTCCTTGCTGGAGTGGGAGATCCTACACATGGATATGTCACACATTTCATCTTATCTAGATTATCATCACAACGCATTACATGAAATCGATGAAAACAATCCATTTCTTGGTTGAAATAACTCGGTAGATATCTATTTTTGATTAATCATAAAAATTTAATAAATATACATAAAGTACTTAAAAATGAACGAGTAAAAAGCTCTTAAAATAAGAAGGCACCAATAAAAAAATACTTGTGAATGACTTATGTCATATTTTTATGAAATACGTCATACCGAGATTTCATATTTCTATGGTCAAACCTCTGGTGATTCGTGTCGCTGCTTGCTTCAAAGAATGATTATAGATTGGTAGTAATAAAATTTGAAATTTACAGATTTTCTGTCAATTCACTTGAGTAGTGTTATGGAATTTTCAGCAGGATCAGAATATATAACTTGATAGAAAATAATGCTGACCAAACAAAAACCTCAAGCCTAAGTAATCGACTGAACTGGATAGTAGAACACAGAAAAAAAATAGTGCAAGGAGCAATAAATAAACATTTAATGACAGTCAGAACAGCAGATGCATATGCATAAGTACAAACAAAGTAATAAAGGTGTCCAGAAGACAATGCCAGCCAAGAATAATAGTACGTAACCCAGGTTCCTCCACTGGTGGCGTAAGCTCAAATAGTGAGGATAAAACATAGGCCAGCGATGGTACAGCCACGGATGTGGGGGGTTTCTCAGGGTCATCAGGTAGCAGTCCCCCGCGGCAGCAGACCAGCGGCTCCTGTGCGCCACGGGGCGCCTTGATGACCAATGTGGTACACATCCACATGGTAAAACTCCAAGTAACCTTTGACTAAAAGGACCCAATCTTTTATTTGTCCCAGGCTGCATACAAGGACATGGTTTCCCTACCAAATATTTGAAAAATGATATCACTTTAGCTTTTCCTTTCTTACTATTTCTCGTTGGCTTCAACAGGCAATGAAATATCTTTGAGGTAAAACTTCGTTTCTCCTTACTATGTTTTCTCTTTTTCTTTTTATTTTGCTTTCTCTTTTTATTACAGCACTTTTCCACCTTCTCTTTAACTTCAATATGTTGCTTTCTTTTTTTATTACAGCACTTTTCCACCTTCTCTTTAGCTTCAAGCACAGTAAAAAGTTGTTTCCTAGCAATTTTTAATTTTGCTGCCGCCTGCAACTGCTTTTTAACTGCGAGATCCTGTCGACACCGTAATTTATTGAGTTTTTGATTTATTTGTCTCTCTTTCTTTAATAACTCCTGTTCCTTTTCAGCTAAACTAACTGCTACTTTTTGTTCAATTCCCCTACAATTAATTATAGGCCCGTTGCAACACTGCAACTCGCATAACTTTTCATTCAACCGCCTCTCTCTCTCGGACAACAGGCGGTCTTTAGCTGCTAAAGAACATATTATTCGTCGAATTTCTCTGCAATCAATTGTTGGTAATTCATCTTCGTCGTCAGTATTTTCGAAGCATTTTTTCGATACCATTGTATACAGAAATGTTCAAACGCCGGGATATTATGCATAGCATAAGATTTTCTGACCATTTCATATATATACCAACGACTACTTTTCACATCATCGTATTTTTTTATTAGCCATATTTTCTATATTTTACTTTTTTTTTTAATTTCTTGTACGTATTTATTTCTTACATCACAATTAACATATTAAACAACAATTTTTAAGTATTTCGTATTATAATGAAGATGCCATGTTGACACACTGAAATTTAGTACTTTTATAAAGATTTTTTGATAGGTAAAGATATTTCAATATAAGCAAAGCACAGCCCGCGGATATGAAGTTCTAAATCGTTTTGGTTATGGTACAATCATCTCAAGTTATCCTATAGCGGTGATAGGGCCGAGTATGCAATGAATTTGTTTAGGATATGTGCTGTCGACTCTCAGAATACAGAAAAGTCCCTAATCTAAGAGCAACTCATAAATATACATGCACAAACATACATACCTACAAGAGCAGACAACATAATCTTTCAGGAGTATATCTTTATTCAATTTCCACATTCTATTTATCTGTAGGTTAATACTAACTTAACCCGCACCCCGCAAAGTTCCGTTGTGATTTTACAACCGGCATAGCTGATGTCAACCCTCCTTGCAAATGCTACCTATAGTCTTGCCTAGCTGCCAAGACTATTTTGTCTCTTAGTTTTTTTTATTTTTATTTATTTATGTTACAATAATTTATATGAAAAATACAAGCACTACCAACAAAAACCTATATAGGTTTATACGTGGTAAGGCGAGTCACAACTCATTACAAATTTACTCAGTTAATATGTAGTTCCTAAGCATTAATTTACATTTGGTTATACTGGTTTCCAAATTAATAATTATTAGTTGCTTCATAATATGTACTCGTACATTCACGAGAGGATATGGATTGCTCCAATTTTAGGGCAGACGCCATTTTTAATTAATATTTTTATAATTATTTTATAAGTTAATCGCAGTATTATTAAAACAATACCACATACAGTCTATTTATGCATCCGCATGTGTCGGGTCAGCGGCCGCGTCCCAGTCCTGCAGGCGAGAATGCAACGACCAATGCACCAGATGACAATCAGCACCACTACACTATTGTCGTACAACACATACATTGCCTTCTCCTCAAACGATGTTCGAAACAAGCGCAAGCTGATTCTGCAATAGAACGTGATATCAGAATTGGGATCAGCGTGGAGTTAGATGAAGGTAGTGGCAATCGTTGAATTCCGTGCAAATATCTCTCAAAACCGGCAGTAGTGTGAAGCTCCCTGTTTGAACAAAGAATCTGCGAGCACAAAGGTCGGCTCTGAAATGGCTTTTTGATATTAACGGTTTTTAAATCATTATATAAATGTGATGATTGAGAGGCTATCGCGAAAATATATGACGCTACATACTGATACATGTAACATTAACGCACCTATATCTATTATATTATTACTAAGTACCGTAAAATGATTATTTACTCACCTTGCAATTAATTTTTTGTGAAATAAAATGCATCGATCATCTTACAAAATTTTCCTAATTTTCAAATTTCAATTTACTTTTGGTTTAATTGTTAAAAACCTCATCACAAAACTAAGCTTCATCAACCCTAAAACTTTATTTATCAGCTGAGTCAAAAACTTATTCCAACATAGCATTTTGACGACCTCGGTAGCGCAGTGGTAAAGTTATATATATATATATATATATATATATATATATATATATATATATATATATATATATATATATATATATATAAGGCGTGATAACAAATAAGGCGTCAGTCGTTGAGTCATTTCTTTTCACAGATATTTGTTGAATTTAAGATAAAAAAAAAGCGGTAGCTTCACAAAGAACTGACTCATCGAACGCGTTCAAAGAACAGATCTTCGTGCCGCATCCAACAATCAAAGGTTTCCTGCTTCCATGAGGTCAGCGGTGATCCTCCTGCGACGCTGCGCAAGCACCGATGGCGGCCCAGTGGCACTCACAGTCCTCGGCCGCTCGACCTACGCAGCGGGCGTTTCGAAGCCCGATTAAAAAAAAGTGATAACCGGACAACAGACTCGATCAGCCGGTATTTATAGTATTGCGACGAGACTGGTTTCTAGTTTTACGCCGCGAAAGTTTTCGCTGTGTCTAGTGGCCCTAGCGGCGTTTATTGGAATTGTTTTGATATATTCAGCCGGAACGTAAGTAATATTTGCATATACATTATTAACAGCTTTCGAATAATTATTTTAAAAAATTAGTAGAGACTGCATAAATGCACCTTAGGAAATAATGCAGCGTAAACACACTAGAAAGGGTCTTGACTTGATCCTTTAGGAAGTTTGGATCCTTAATTCTGAGAGAACCCTGAAAAACGAAGTCTTGAACGGTAAATGAAAACTGCTATCCTATCAGAGTGTCTTCCAAATGAAACTTGTAGGTAGTAGGTAGGTATGTTTATACATTTCGCAATGCAAACAGACATAAACAACAATGTCTCCCTAAGAAGAGCTGCGAAATATCCAATTATTTGCACAGAACAATGGATATACTATGATGGAACTGTTATCAACTACTGTCTGACCACTGAGATAAGGACGTGCGATTAGGTACAGCCGAGGGCAGTGCAAGAACCGTGCATTTTTTTCAAATACAATTTCAATACTTTAAAAAATCTTTACTTTTTATGTCTGTCATTGTGATTGATATTTTCTGATGCATAAACCAAACTTCTCTTTCAAGTTTTAGATAGGTATAAGTTTCTTATAATACCTACTCTCCTCTAGATAAATTAAATGTCTGCATGATACTCAACGTCTACTACTTCAAATAACATAAAACTACGTAAATAAATCTGAAATTGTTGTGGTCAGTTGGATTTCGTAGGACCAAATTGTTATTTGTTTGATTATTTGTTTCTATTGTATTGATTTACTCTAATATTGGATGAGATTCCCTTATTTTCTGACGATTATTTCATTTGAGCGATTTGAACATTTTAATTTTAAAGTCGGCAGACATGAGCTGATAAAGACTTGTTAATTCTATTCTAATAAAGCATACCTTTTCCATTAATATCTACTTTGCAAACAAGTCCGTTGATAAATTATTTACATTCACAAAGCAATGCCCAATGTTTAATAAAAAGCCTAATGTTTATTAATAACTAGCTTCGATACAAATACATAATTCATGAGTAGAGAACGTAGGTAGCTATATTTAAAAATAACGTGGAAACCAACGTTTATGTTAATTTATAATAAACGCGCCAGTAAATGTATGGATTAAAATTTGCATAATTTAAAAGGGGTATTTTTTATAACAGACACCGATAATACGTGTCACATTGTACACATACACTTCAGAGTTACACTTCACTAGTACTTATTGAAGAGAATTACTTACATACATATAAATTGACAAGTTTTTTAGAAACGAGAGTTTGATGTGAGTGCGGGCATTTTTTACTCAATTACGCAAAATCTACTAGACGGAATTTGATAAAATTGATTTCTGCTTCCTGCGGCTTCGCTCCCGTAATAGCTTCATATTTATACTCATTTTCAGGTACATGTGATGAAATGGCGCAGTACCTTCGCTGGTGTTTGATCATCGTCACAGCTCTAGGTAAGAAATATGTCATAAACAAACACGTAGGCCTTTCGAAAATAATATTCGTATGATAAGGTGGTCCGCACGCAACACATTTAGATAACCTAAAATACTCTAATAATGTAGAATTTAGTTCAAGTCAATAAAACTTGCACGTATGTTAACTTGACGGAAATTTATTTGTAATATTTACAAAAGCATTCCACCGTATCTATAGTCGAAAAGTTAATATTGCTTATCTTTATGCATGTATCGTTTAGAAAAATTATAAAAGATTCAATATTGAACTATCGTCAAATAATAACTTATATAGATTATATCTCCATTGTATATTTCTTCAGAAAAAACCGCGTCCGTTTGCGTGGGTGATCATAGTTACCGAAATATCTTTGGCCATACAATATAATACTATATGGAAACTTATGTAAATATTCCTTTTATGTGATCTTGGAGCCTTCAACAACTACTGTCTGTCTGTCGTACGCAGCGTAGTGTATTTACATAATGATTCATAGCATGGCCGTGAATGAATGAGTAGCTAATATTACTCATTTACCTTAGAGTGACCTTTCTTGATCTGATACTTGGGAAATATCGACTTTACATATCGTCATCAGATGATACCACCGCGACAGTATTCGTGTCATTGATGATCAGAGGGGTTAGTGCGGGTTTTCATTTCACTTCTCACCATCGAATCGATTCGAAGTGAGACGCAGCGAACCAAACACAGTGCGCCATTGTGACGCTACGACAATCACACTGCAATGTGATTGGTTCGCTGCGTCTCATGTCGAATCGATTCGATAGTGATAAGTGAAATGCATACCCGCACTAACCCTTCAGAAAGTTCCATAATATTTATACTCATTCATTCATACAAAATGTGTCGTGTGGTCCCTAGAATAGAACCATTCCATATTCCCTTGGATATCGTACGAGGCGACTAAGGGACACATAGCCTTAATAGATGACAGGCAACAATCGCATCCCCAAAGAGGACTGATTTCGGGCAGGGAGTCGGTAATAAAATCATATATTTTTTACGCGAACACTGGGCGTCACAGCTATGAATAAATATAACCTAAAACACGCGAAAATGATAGAGAGAGCTCGTACAGCAAACATGTCGTTATAGCTCGAAGCTTTAATAAGAATCAGCTAAGTTGGTACTAACTAGTAATGAAGGCGTCCGTCTATCTTAAAAGGGTAACGAACTCAATACAAAAAGACATGATTTCTCACAGTCAGGCATTGTGTCAAGAAACCTTCAAACGCACTGCGAATGCGTTTAAATACAACTTAATTAAAACTTGATATGCGTGTTCACTTAGTCGGTTCTTGAGGAACTTTTCTTAGGTCATTGACTTTAAATTTACATTTTTGTTTTTACAAAAACCAAACTGAATCGTATTTAACACAGATTTAGATGTCTGTGGTATTTATAACATATTTTGAGCAAATTAATTGACCCTATTGCTATTTTCACTGATGTTTACATTAAACAATTGAATCTGTTTTAAGTACATAAACGGAATTAAATGAAGTGAGTACGTAGATATATGCTGCAGAGCTATTTACTTAACTAATATCCTACTACATGAGGTGATTCAGACTAGTGTAAACAGATCCATAAGTAAAAAGGAACATTCATTTGAAAGGTAGGTATTTGTTAATTATTGAGTCACAGATGGTACTTATCTAGGTACCTATAGATGACTAAAGATATTGAAACTGGAAGTTGCCATATACATACGTAATATTTGTTACAGAAAATAACAGAAAACTTTTGAAAAATGCTTGAACCATTTTCGTTTAACGTTAATTTGTGCAAATAATATTTTCTTTCATATATATTATTTCTTTCTGAAGGACCTGTACATATAATATGAAATACCTACTCATATTGAGTGCACATATAAATCTTGGGTTTTCGAAGACAGCGTAAATAAGGCGTACCTACGTTATTTATAATCTATATTTGTTTATAACAAATTTTAAATGTTTTGGCGGTAAAAAGAAATATTTTTTAAAAAATACCTAGCTACCTAATGATTGAATCATTGAATATACAAAATAAAACAATTTACGAAAACTTTGATCCATCATACCTAACTGCTATGAAACCAATACAATTTTAATTTGAAATACAATTTCTAACTCCCCGAGGTCACGGCGTTTCTGTTAGATAAATACCTACTTATCAAACAAAAACAAGAAGCGAGCTGTTTCTGTAGAAAAATTAATCATTGGATTGTTGTAACACGAAGGTTGTTTTTTTGTAAAGATTTACTGTTTTGTTCTTATAGTGTCTGATGTAAGGTACTTAAGCACTCATTTCCTATTTTTTTAAATAATAAGGTAGAACATGTGTAGAGCTGAATTTTTAATACTTAGATTTGATTATCTGAAAACTAATTTCAATATCAGTAATGTAAAAGGTACATCAATGTAATTACCTAGCATGTCTTCGGTTTCTTTAACTTTATTTTTCATAACAAGTCTGCACCTTATCGATTGCTGCACCCGTCAGGGTCCATACGGTCCATACTTACTAATTGTTTCACTGAGGGTAGGATAGGTAAGTATTTGTAAGACCTATTATAAGCATTTCCTATTATACGAATTTATCAACAAATCGAAGAAAATTACAAATCCATAAGTATTTTCAATATCTCAAATCCCTATGTATTTGAAGGTAAGCCCAAACTATCGTCGTTTCGTTGTCCACTTCGAATTGGGACGCTGGTCGTTAGGAGATAACAAGGCACTTAACCAATTTGAACTAGACACCTACTCACATTTGGAATATTTCGGTACAAGTAAATAAATACGTAAAAGTCACCTATTTATGTAAGTATACTACTTACATTTGATAATAAATTATTTGTTGAGTGTCCGTGAAATTCTATGATTAGAAGCAACCAACTGGAAATCC
This sequence comes from Plodia interpunctella, assembly GCF_027563975.2. NCBI lineage: Eukaryota > Metazoa > Arthropoda > Insecta > Lepidoptera > Pyralidae > Plodia > Plodia interpunctella. The sequence continues at coordinate 8,088,948 of NC_071300.1, forward strand.
ATACTTTCATACTAATATTATAAAAGCGCTGAACCGATTTTGATGAAATTTGGTATACAATTAGTTAAAGAACTCCGTTCAAACATAAACTGAGAAACTGTGAAACTGTGAAACTTTGTTCCGCTTTCGTAGATAAATTCACGCGGGCGAATCCGCGGACAAAAGATAGTATGTATTGACATACTAGGTTTTGCCCGCGGATTCGCCCGCAACATATTGATGTTTAAATGTCAAAATTTAGATTACTCTATCCACCCACGATGTGAACACGGAGTTAAAATTACCAAAATATTTTATCCGACATGAACTAAATAGATTCTACACTATCTATATAAAATGATCTATAAACAAACCACAATGGCCACACATAATTGTATACTGTCAAAAGCGACAGAACTACTTTATCTTCTTATATTAAATAAAGATTCAAAGTGGATCCAAAAGTTCCATACCATGTACCACAATAATTTGATTTACGCTTTTACTGTTTTTGTGACAAATTCAAATGAATTAGTAAGTCTGACTGCTAACCATGTTACGAATGGAAAACATTAAATAAACAAAGGAAGGTTACATGTAGGTAATCTGTAGGTAGGTACCTATATACCTATACAATGAAAAAATACTGCGGAAATGGTTGCGCCGGCCCTTCCGGCAGATGGCATGCGGAGATGGAGTTAAGTGGAACATTTTTTATTACAAAAGGGAAGAAATAACAAATTACAGATTTGTAAAACTCTATATATATACTACTATACTAGATAATTATAATGATCCAATAAAATTAAAGCTTTTTGTTGGACGACTCACAATTACACAACACACAATAGACCGTCCGCCTGTGACCGAAAGATCCCAGGTTCGAACCTTACTCGTTCCACATGAGTTTGTATATCAATCTAACTCATGTATCCGAAAAACATCGTGAAACCTGCACATTGGTGGAAAGTTTAGTTCACTAGTGTTGTATGTGACTACTTGCCACAGACTTTAAATATATGACTTTAATAAATCCTTAAATATTGTATTGTAATTTTTATCTACGACTATATGAAATAGATTTACCCAAATCTTATTTTTATATATTCATTCGCGTGATGAAACCATCGCTACAACATGGCCAGACTCTATATCACTCGTAATGTCAGAAATTTAAATAGATGCGACTAAACAAACAACAACAAAACGACAGCATAATAATTCACGTGGCGCCAAAGAAATTCGAATTTAATATTTCACTCACGCTTTCCCAATCTCTCCTATGCAAACAACCGAATGAATGCAAAACAATGTCATGGAGTAAATCAAGCCTTCTAAGGAAAATACCTTCGGAGGTAATGTTTAACACAATTAACCGACTGATATCACACATCACTCTTGGCTTTGACAACCAAATTAGCGGTAATTACTTGAGCTCTTGGTCTACGGAGAATTGTTGACACGTCGCCTTTTGGATCTACGTAACATTATCAAATGAACCAACATGATAAAAATATCTCGCTCCTTTTTTGTCTGTCGGGTTGTCGGACAGGTGCAAGAAACAGGTTCATTTTTTAGCGTTCTTATCGCGATCGGGATCCATGGGAACATCTTAATCATCACAAGTTACACTCACTTCTTATTTGTATTTAAAGGATTTTTTTGTGATTTCTTTGTTTGGAAATGTTTCATTAATTTGTTTGTACAACCGCGAGAATGCGACCAACTTGTCCAAATCCACCATAGGCAAAATTTTGTCTCTTGGAAGCGCGTTTCTCTCAGCTTCAACGGGGAAATTAATAAATTGATGTTCTGCAAACTGAACTGAAGTGTGAATGATTAATCCCTACTTTCACTAGGAATAGCGGTTAGCAGACTATCTCCAAGCAAATCAATGAGTCCACCAATGAGTCATACCCAAAAGTAATACGAATTAACTCTCGTCTGGGCTTACGTATAGCCGATAACTGGTTTATGAACCGTTAAGCACACGTTAGCTCAAACTTCAGGCCGACCTACAATACAAAGTGTGTGGGTTGAAGACTGTTTGCTTGCTGATAAGTTGGTGTCTGTAGTTCTTCAAAGCCCATGTAGTACATTGGTAAACAGTCGCGGGATTGGCCGTAACGGTTCATCGTGTTAACTTTCCCGCGGTCACAGTAAAGCACGACATTTTATATTCTAATTTGCATAAATTCGTTAGCTTATTCTACTACTCAGTTAAAGAATGTAACTTTATGAAATATAAATAGGTATAGAGACACGATCTAATTCAAAATGTATTAAAGGAAAAACCTTTGTTTAAGTCTTAACAACTTTTACAGGAAGTCTTGAAATAAACAGATGAAAATAGTGGCAACTTTGCATTTAAAATGTAATTTTTCTGCATTTTTTTCTGCAAAATATGAAATTTAGCCGAAGGGTCGAGTAGATAGCGTAGTTAAGAACTAAAAAAGGAATTATTAACAGTAATAATCGGGCTTTGTTACAGGGATCGCGTCATGCAACGGCCAGAGCTCAATACAGGACAGACAAATGGAAGATAGTACGCCGCCCAGCTTGATGCGGGAGGTAGAAGACAACAGTCGGTACAAAACCCTGGAGGCCAATGCTACTCTGCTCAAACTTCTCGTTGATAACAAAGATGGCGTCAGCAAGTATGTCACATTTGTTCTACTTCTACTGCTATTCCAGTCGTATCTTTCTAACATTTTCCACAATCGAATGACGTCGTTGAAAAAATATAGAAAGTTCTTTGTTCCCTATTTTGTTCTTAAAGATAGTAAAATCGTATACCTCACGGCTAAGGGTCGTGTTATAAGTGTATTGTGAATTTCCTGGGTAATACGTACATGAGTCAGATTGGTATATAAACTTTTGTGGCACAAATAGGATTCAAACTTGGGACCTTTCGGATCACAGTGGGTATCTTTACCTTACCACTGGACCACCACCGCTTATAATAAAAGTCATAAATTAGTTCTGGATATACGTAATTTTCAACTCTGGGTGGCTGTAGCATCCTATCTTATCTTTATCTGTTGCTCAATATGGAATACCCTTTATATTGGTCAGGGTATAAATTCAATGTATCATTCGATTTCACTGCTGATTGGCTAGACTTAGCTTGCCTAACCATGCATTTACCTACTTACCGTGTCACGATAATGAAAGACACTAGACTTGGTACTGTTCAGTCGTGACAGTCTGGTCATGCGCATGCGCATGCTGCGTTAACAATAACGCCATGCTACGCCTTCTAGAGGTTGTTATTTTGTTACTTATAGTTAGGTGTCTCCATAATAATGTTAACCATTATATTTAATAGGTATTCATTTCATCAAAATATAGGATACCACAATGTGTCCATTTTCACTTACCTTTTATAAGTTTTAACTAAAATCAACTACTTCAGTGAAAATACTGGCACAACCTGCTCTTCATGCGCGATGTATTGATTGTATTTCTTTTGCAATTTAATAAACGGGTAATTCATTAAACTATTAAATTCTGGAATAGACACTTTAAATCCACAAAAGATTTTGAGACCGCAGCAGGCTTGGACCCAGCTAATCTACAACTTGCTAATGACAAAAACACTCAATATAAAATAAAACTATTACTAATAGAAGACTAGTGTGTCTTCACTCACTAACGTCACTGTCTCTGTGTTTGGGGCCTGAGAAGTTACATATCAACAAATAGTATAATCAACATTTGTTGATTATACTATTTTTTGATATACCAGTATTTATCGAGTCTCTTTGGAGCTATGTCGTTCGTGAAATGTCAGCTTTAATTGGACCACGCAGTTACGCAATATGCCTGTACTTCACATAGAACTCCAAGTCCCGGTAACCGGGTCTAATTGGGAGCTTGCGTAGCAGCCATGTCTGTACTGAATGAATCATTAGAAACTTTTGAATTTCTGCGAAATAAGTGCGAAACTAAATCTGACGAGAGGAAAATCAATCTAGCCAATTAGTACCTCAGTAATGTTAGAAAGTTGCCGGAAAGGCCCTGTTACAAGCGCATTATATGTTATTATATGATCTGTTCTCTGCTATTGATAGGAGGTTGCATAAACCATATGAGCAGCCACTTAGAATTAGTTCAAGTTTCAGTGACTGGAATCTAACGTCCGAACTTCTGAAAAAAAAACTTTAGTCCTACTAATAATGTGAAGAAGAGGGAAAGGTAGGTTTCGTCTATCTCTGTGCCAAATTTCATCAAAATCGGCCTAGTAGTTTTGAGTTTATTCATTACAAACAAAATTACAAACCTTTTTCTTTATAATATTTGTATGGAAGTATTGACGAATCTAGATTTTCAATGTGATTTAAGTACCTACATTTCGAGTCTTCTCATGAGTGAAGTGAATGAGTAAGGTCTCGTGTGTGCTACAGGTCTGAAGTATTCGACATGCTGCATTCCCGAGATGACGATCAGAGTCACGTGGACCTGCCCGTATTTCCGGAAGATGCCGAGGATTCCCGAGTGGACGTGCCAAGCGCGCCCGACTCTCAGGTGGAAACTTTGCAAGGTACGTCGGTATAGGTTCCAACCTGTATAAATATTATGATTCTGCTACAATGACAGCAATTATGGCGAATTACTTCAATACTAGAATAGAAATACTTTCAATGTTAAACATGTTAAACCATGATTGCAACAAGCTTTCACAAATTAACAATGATACGCTCATCTTTCTTGTATTAATTTTAACGTAGTAATGTACCTACTTCAAGGCCAATTGGATAACAGCATTTGCATCGGTTGATATCACTGCGTACCTACTTGTTACCGCACGAGCCACAGAGCAAACCACAAACCAAGACGCATATCATATAATATTTATCTCCGAAACTGTTTGTAAAGTTTTTTTAAAAAAAGCTAAGGTACTTACTGCCAAGCAAGGTAATTTAATTTTAAGTTAACAACGCCGAATTTGATAAATAACGTGTCTAGAATTCTACCTATAGTTTATATAGGTACGTATAAAACATAGCACAGATGCTAAAGTTCAAAGCAAGCACCACAATCTCTACTGAGATTAGAAAACATATGAAGCTGCTTGCGTATTTTGCGCACTATCGAACCTAGAGCCAGAAACCATAAGGTGGCAGTTTACGGAGATACTACGACACAGCTAATATTTCTTATCCCGTGTTCCAGCGCCAAGCGCCACAGTCCGCAAAGACTCCATGCGTGCGCGGTACTCCAGCCGCGGAGAGCCCGTGGGCACTGCAGCGGGCATCATGGTGGTCATCACTTGCACCATCGTCTGTCTCGGCTACATCGGAGTGGTGGTGTGGAGGAGGATATACCTGTGAGTATCACTGACTTCTTCTCAAAACAAAATACATTTTAGCACTGGGTCCCAATCAGACAAACAGTCTCGCTAATAACAGCGCTTTAGACTATTTCACCCGGAACGTACTCAGACCTCAACCATATCTTTTTTCACTTCCAAATAACTCATAAGTAATAAGTTTTCACAATAATATGTATATACTTATTAGCTACCCCATTCAAATCAAATAATTTATTTCTACCTAGGTGTTTTCATTTAAATAGAAACAATAAGCCTCAAGGACGCTGCAATGAGAGAAAGGTCATTTTAATTAAAACTAAGTTTTCTACTAACACGCTCAATCCAACTTCGATTATCTTCTCCGATCTGCCAACTACTTACCCAGTTTTATGATTCTCAAGATTTTCAATGTATACTCGTGCTTATAATATACTTACGGACGTCGCGTCGTTCCATAATATACAATTCCTTGTATATTCGTTATTTATAAATACAACAGTATGCTTTGTAATCGAATACTATTTATAGTCTACCCATTAAAAACTTGACCCTACCTTTCTGTGCCAACTATAGATTGGATGTAATATGGCGTAGGCTTTCAATGCAATAGCTGGTCTATAAACAAATCGAGACTATGAAACGTGAGCAGCCCATAAAAATTCTAAGCCATGAAATACAAAATACAACAAAAAGCTACTGAATGGAAATTCTTAAAATACACGCGCGGCAACGATTCGCCAGGGCTATTAAAGTGTGGGCGAGAACTCAACGGGCGTCAAAATAAAGTATTTTATTTACGTGGCTTCCCTCACTCCGGCCCTGCAAACAGGGCCTTATTAACCGTGTCATGGCCCCTAGGCAGTCCAATTCAAGGGGCCCTGTCTACCATTGAAGCAAATTGTAACAGTAACCAACTTTTGTCACACGATAAATAAAAAAATAAAAAAACATAACGAGATATATAATAAATAGCTTTAACAGAATCGCCTGACATATACTTAGCTCCTCATGAACATGCTTACAGCAAAAATTTTATCCAATCGGGCAAATGTACCTACAACTTTTTCGATTGAAAAAAAATAGCAATGGAACGAACTCCCACCGTCAAGAAACTCGCTTTTAAATTTGATGAAAATTTTTCGTGCACGCCCGGGGCGTCTAATCGACGCGGGGCCTCTAGGCAATGGTCTATTCCTCCCTGCATAATCCGGTCCTGGAAGCCCATTGTTGGGGTAACTTAATACTGAGGCAGCGGCGCGTGGGAGGCGGTCAGCTCGCTGGTGAATGTGCAGTCAAACGGGTCTATAGAAACTCTAGCTTCACTTAGATATATCTTCCTACAGTTAGTGTGGGCCGTTGAGTGTTGCCCATTCATTTTATTACTTATTGAAGCTACTCAATAAGAAATGAATAGCGTCTTTTGATTGTATGTTATTTTTTTTAGGAAAAATAACCTTAATAATTTACTGATCTTAGAAATATTTCTAAGTAAAAAAAATAATCATTATAAAATATATCGAGCAGGAAATGAAAGTCTGTCTCAATCGTTGTTGACGTGTTATTCATGACATGATGTACCATTAATTTCTAATTCCTATAAAAAATATCAAACACAGTTTCAGAAAAATCCAAAATATACTATAATAAATCCTGTAAACCGTTCAAAATGAAAATAATGAAATATTATTTAATAGCATTACATCACTGGAACCCGGTCTAATTACCGCATTTAATAATCTAGTACTTCAGCTAATCCAACCAGTCTTCAGAAATGTAGTCCTTGAGCACACATAACATTATGTACAATTACAATTTTGCTTCGGTTCCTGTGTATGTAGGTAGCTATCTTGTAATCAATCAAAAATATACATTTAAAACTGTGGAAAAACGTATTCCTTTACGTTGTAAAAATACATATATGATTATTTCTCCCCTTTATAACGATTTCTTGTTTACTTTTTTTTCTTTGATGCAAATAAAAAATCGCGTGTAAAAGTTTTTCTAATAAAACTCATAATTTCAAACGTTGTGTACTCTAGCTTGAAAAAAATTGTAATGTGTTTGAATATTGTTGATTAAATATACTTACGTGAATTGTTTTTGTTTCAGTAAAAGAAATGGTTTGAAGCACGAGCTATTACGAAACGAGGAGAATATTGCAGAGACAAGAATAGAAGTGAGTAATGTATGTTCATCAATTCCTTCACCCACCTTTAATTTATCTACATTATCTACATCTACATTGTCAATATCTACATATGAACAAACAATCACACTGATAATATTATAAAGAGGATGTTTTTGTAAGTTTACGAGTATATGTAATAATCTTCAGAACTACTTAACCGATTTCCAAAATTCTTTCACCAGTTAGTAAGATAGGTACATCATTACGTGATATACCTAGGTTACTTTTCGAAAGAAGATAAAAACGACTACACAATATATAATAAAGTTTTATATTATTTATGGCATGGAGATACCCGAACACCTAAGACAATCTAAACAATGATTTTTTTCACATGAAGTCAACCTCCCTAGATACAACTCCCGGATCTGACTGGAACAAAAATTGGAAGCTAATCCATGTAATGGGTTTTTTCAATGGATTAGAGTGAAATATAGTCATTATTCGAAAGAAAACTTAAAATTAAAAAATATTGCCCTTCATGTTCATTAAATTATATTTTATGTTCCAGCTGTGAACGAAATGAGACATCAGCGAAGGAGATTCCTGAGGCCAACATCTTTGACCGGTGGGACCGCACACGTCACGGATGCAAAACAATAACAACTTTAAGACTGAGTTAGTTCGTAGCAGATTTGAACGACAGCGCCTACCTGGCAAAATTATGCTCGTTGAAATTTGAGCTTTATAACCTCGACTGTAGATATACATTACATATTGTCCACAAAGTAGCGGACTCCTCGCTATCGGTTCGCTTACAGCTCATGTTGTCAATGCAAAGTATGTCTACAGAAGACGCCATAAAGTTTACTTTTTAATGAACTGTTTTTGTCGGGTGGGAGAGTTGCGGTATAGATCAGCTATATTACCTTTAGTTCTAGATATATTTTGCCACAATCTTGCAAATCTTTTTCATAATTTTGAGGATAATTGTTTTGCTGAATTACATTTTTTCTTTTTTAGATTTGACCTACTGTCTTATACAGGCATTTAATACTCATATAGAGAACCTTTAAGAAATTATAATAAGAAGGATGTGTCTTGGAACAAAATTTGAGTTAATGTTTTTCTGACATTACATAGTAGTTATATTATTGAATTGAGGAAATAATCTTAAGTTGTGCCATAATATTAGACGATACGATCATCACATTTCGCTTGCATATATTTTTTTAATACTTACATATAGATATTAAATTAAATTAAATTTATACAGGATGTAACACACACCATTAAACACATGAAGTGGTAAGATACGGTAACTTTTATGTGAATCTTTTATTATTATTAAAACTCGCGACTGATGACTACTTTTTAGAAGTCTTGAAACTTACTACTTAGACCAAATCTTACTACATCGTATGTATAATATGAATACATATAGGTATTTTGTAATACCCTGTAAATTAATATGATTCTTACTTCAGAAGCAAGAACTTTTGAACATACTATACTACTATATTTAATAAGATTTTGATCATTTATTTTTAAATCTTGGTCTGTTTTTATAGTCACTTTTTCATTATGTAGCTATTAAATTACGATTGGCATGTGTGTAAATTGTAATGTTATTTATTTTTAAAGTCGAAACATGTCTGTGATGTGAATAACATAAGGAAGTCAACATTTATTTAATAAATTTCTAATAATTATTAATTCCTGTTTATTTTTTGTCTATCCAGTTTTCAATATTTGTATATACAATATTATGGAACTGGCCACTACAGATATTTAAAAATAAGTTACCGTGTTTAAGTAAGATGCCATCACAGTTGACGGTTGTCAACTCTGATTACACTGACGTGTCATCTGAGAAAGCGCAAATCTACAAGTTTCTAATTATTACGATGGAGAAATATAAAGCTCATAAAAAAATCCAATGCTAACTATAACATTCCAAGGTTTATTTAACGATTTG